>NC_140003.1:32480215-32526128 GCF_964263955.1 Coregonus lavaretus | reverse complement strand
CAGCTCCTGAAGCTCTGTCGAACACTGGGTCTGTACATAGTCAATGGTAGGCTAAGAGGGGACTCTTTTGGTAGGTACACCTACAGCTCATCCCTTGGCAGCAGTACTGTAGACTACTTCATCACAGACCTCAACCCAGAGTCTCTCAGAGCCTTCACAGTCAGCCCACTAACACCTCTCTCTGACCACAGTAAAATCACAGTGTATCTGAGAAGAGCAGAACCCAACCATGAAGCATCATGGCCCAATAAATTACATGGTACTAAACAGACCTATAGATGGAGTGCAAACAGTACAGAAATCTACCAAAAAGCAATTAGTAGCCAAAAAATACAATCTCTCCTGGACAACTTTTTAGCATTAACATTCTCCTACACCAATGAAGGTGTAAATTTGGCCGTTTGGAACATAAACTTTATATTTGACAAATTAGCCTCCTTGGCTAATCTTAAGAAACATAAGAGCAAACCAAAAATAATAGATAATGAAAAATGGTTTGATAATGATTGCAAAAATCTAAGAAAGTAATTGAGAAATATATCTAATCATAAACACAGAGACCCAGACAACAAAAATATACGTCTTCAATATGGGGAAACACTGAAGCAATACAAACACACCCTAAGAACAAAAAAAGAACAGCACATTAGAAATCAGCTGGATGTGATTGAGGAATCCATAGAATCAAACCACTTCTGGGAGAATTGGAATAAATTAAACAAACCTCATAATGAGGAATTGGCTATCCAAAATGGGGATATGTGGAGAAATCACTTTGCAAACCTCTACAGCAATATAACAAAGAGCTTAGAACAACAAGATATACAAGAAAAATTACATATACCAGCATATACCAGCATACAACATCTTCACATAGGCCAAAAATCTTTCCCCAAACTCAAACACAGACATCACATTAAACAGATACTCATGGTCCACTCTATCAAAAGACTTCTCTTGATCTAAAGAGACCAGACCAAAGTTCACATTAGAACTTCTCGACAAGTCCAACATGTCCCTGATTAAGAACAAGTTGTCCGTGATTAAGCGTCCTGGTACGCAATATGTCTGGTCCTTGTGTACTATACAGTCCGCTCCCGCATCTCCCCACCACAGAGGTCACCCGCCCATCCGAAAGCATACCCTTGGCTTCACCGCTCTGTCTTTCCAAACCAAAGAAGAAGGAGCTGGGAGCATCCATCTCCTTGAGCATAGAGAACCTAGCTCTTACAAGTGCTCCCTTTGCTTTAACCTGGAAAAAACTGCCCAGGTCCCTACGTAGTTCAGCTAAATTAGCCTGGAGGCCTACATTGCCTTGCCCCACCAGCTCTACCTCCATCTCACTAATACTACGCTCGACTTCCCCCAATATTCTCCTAGCCTCTGAGGATGAGAGAACGGTATACTGTTGGCAGAAAAGCCGAATTTGGACTTTTCCCACATCCCACCATTGACTCAGAGACTCATACTCCTCTCTTCGCTGCCCCCACCTTTCCCAAAAAGTCTGGAAACCTGAGCAAAAAGTGGCATCTTGTAAGAGCTTTACATTAAACTTCCAATAGGATGCCTGCCGAGGCCCTGGTGAAATAGACAGCCGAGCCATGGTTATGTGATGATCCGAAAAACCCACCGGGAGAATGGTAGCGCCCAACAGCCTATTGCTCTGATTCCTAGACATGTACAATCGATCAAGCCGGGCTGCACTCACCCTAGCCCCAAAGACCTTCACCCATGTATACTGTCTTGTGTTGGGATGTCTAGTTCTCCAAACATCCACTAGGTCAAACTGATTAATAATGTCCCTTAACACCCCCACTGAACCAGAATGAGGCTCCTCCCCATTTCTGTCTTTCGTAAAATCCATCGTACAGTTCCAGTCCCCGCCGACCACCAGCGTCTCCTGAGGCGATATCTGTGAGAGTTCCTGTCTAAGACACCCAAATAGAAGCCCCCTCTCTCTCCCTGTGTTAGGCGCATACATATTTATAAAGACAAAACCCCTGTTGTTAATTTCTGCTTTTACTACAAGCAGTCTATCCCTACACACCTCTTTTGAGGAGCACATTTTTACAGACAGACCCGGTACAAAAAGGACTGCCACCCTGCACTAACATTTGTCCCATGGCTCGGCACACTTGCCCCTTTCCACCAGAGCCCCCAATCAACTTCATTCACCACATCGCTATGTGTCTCCTGCAGAAACAACACCTGTACTTTTTTATGTTTGACATATTCACCCAACACACTCCTCTTTCCCGCATCTCTGGCGCCATTAATATTAAGCGAGCCTACCCAAAGAGTCTCCATAAGAAGTGGGAGAAAAGCCAGCAGAGAAAGAGACCAATAGCAAAGCTCAAAAAGCCCCAGGGCCAGAAAGAAAACTTTAATCTAAACAGTGTCTGAAGGTAGACTTTTACGCATGGTTGTGACCCACTTCCTCAACCTAAACCGTTTCCTGGGTGAGAGGACACCATGCCCCTCATTTTTCATAGCATGTTGTACTGATCTTACAAACTTTCCCAGATCACAAAAAAAAGCCTCAAGATTAACTTTTTTCCCCTTAGTCTCATTCAGGAACCTTGACAGTTCCCTCACCGTGTACTTTGACCCCTCTGACTGACTGGCTGTCAGCTCTGGACCCATTGAGGAGGAGTCTGAAAAGAAATCCTCCTCATCGTCTTCCTCCTCAGACTCACCTTCCCCCTCCTCGTCTCCATCTCCCATCCTGACCACCTGCTCTTCCTCTCTAGTCGGGACCTCCCCCCCCAGCACCAGGCAAAGGTTCCTTGGTGCCTTTCACCACACCAGCCTCTGCCCTCCCACCTCCTTTCTTCTCCCCCTTTTTCCTCTTCCGCTTGACACCCTCCTCCACCCCCCCTAGTCGCTTACCCTTCCCCACTATACTCTCCTCATCCACTAGCATAACCTGACTAAGCCCAGCCTCATCTACACCACCATCCATGACATGACTAGACCCTGTCTCAGCTACACCACCGTCCATAACACGACTAGACCCAGCCTCATCTACACCACCATCCATAACATGACTAGACCAGCCTCATCTGCACCACCACCTATAGCATGACTAGGCCCAGCCTCATCTACACTACCATCCATGACATGACTAGACCCAGCCTCATCTGCACCACCACCTATAGCATGACTAGGCCCAGCCTCATCTACACTACCATCCATAACATGACTAGACCCAGCCTCACCTACACCACCACCTATAGCATGACTGGACCCAGCCTTAGCTACACTACCATCTGTCGCATGACTAGGCCCAGCCTCTGCTGCCTGCGTCTCATGGCCCCCTCGATTTCCCCCACTGGTGCTTGAACCCTCACCTTGTCTACGACCTTTATGAGGGCACACAAAGCTCTTATGCCCCAAATCCCCACACTCAAAGCACCGTAGACTATCTGTGCCTCACTTTAAAATGCACATTTAACTGTTGCTCATTGTTATTCAGAAACATGAACACTTGCCTCCGGAACGAAACAACATGCTTGACGGCATCTGACTGAAAACCTGCCGACAGTACACGAAAACCACTAGCAAACTTACCAAAACGACTCAACTCCTTCCTGATTTGATCATCCGTAATAAACGGAGGCAAATTTGCAACTACCACCCTAGTCGAAGGGGTAGAAAGAGGAGAAATTGGCACCGACACACACCTTACAAATATACCACTAGAAATGAGCCTACCCACCAAATTTGCTCTTTTCATAAACACAACCACAGCTTTGTTCATTCTGGATGCGGAATGTATAAATTCAGCTCCTACCTGTTCGCCGACCACGAGCAGAACCTCCTCCACCTTAATTCCATTCTCAGGAACACACCTGAATCCATGCCGTAACGACAGCGTCTCCTCCACGCTAGGCTGCGAAGCATCGCTCACACCACACCGTTCAAAACCCCAGGAAACTAAACCTCTGTCCTCTTCCTCCCTAACTTTTAAAATAAAAACAGTGGGTACCACTAAAACAAACAGTGCATTAACCCTCCACCATAGAAAAGAGAAATTGAAAGGAAAAACCAAGGAAAGGAACAATAAATTAGTTAGGACAAGCCCTCCATACCAAACACTCAAACTCCCAGCATGCAGAGAAAGAGAGAGAGAGAGAGAGAGAGAGAGAGAGAGAGAGAGAGAGAGAGAGAGAGAGAGAGAGAGAGAGAGAGAGAGAGAGAGAGAGAGAGAGAGAGAGAGAGAGAGAGAGAGAGAGAGAGAGAGAGAGAGAGAGAGAGAGAGAGAGAGAGAGAGAGAGAGAGAGAGAGAGAGAGAGAGAGAGAGAGAGAGAGAGAGAGAGAGAGAGAGAGAGAGAGAGAGAAGAGAGAGAGAGAGAGAGGAGAGAGAGAGAGAGAGAGAGAGAGAGAGAGAGAGAGAGAGAGAGAGAGAGAGAGAGAGAGAGAGAGAGAGAGAGAGAGAGAGAGAGAGAGAGAGAGAGAGAGAGAGAGAGAGAGAGAGAGAGAGAGAGAGAGAGAGAGAGAGAGAGAGAGAGAGAGAGAGGTTTGTGAGGGAGGGAAGCCTCCACGTTAGCATGGAAACCAGGCAGCTAGTCAGCACTCTCCTCTAGCTATGGTGGAATTCAACACACAGACCCAGGCCAATCGCCGTAGAGTGACCATAAACAGACATGAACGTTTATATTCGGTTTCCTGTGTGTGCATGCATGCAGTGTGTGTGTGTGTGCTAGTATGTGAGCAGCACTAGTGGGGGGGGTGCAAATGTGTGTTATGAGTGAGGGAGAGGGAGGGTAAGAGTGTGTTTTGGTTCAGTCGTATGGGCAGGCCCACTCTGATGGACACACATACTCACACACACATAGAATGTGTAGAATATCTGTGGCTCCGGCATTTCCTGGCTCTGAGAGCTGAATGTGCCCACTGTTGCTATGCAGCCATGTTTTTAAACCCATTTATGTTTGACTAAGTTTCCTCCCTGCAAATGAAAGCACCCGGTCTGTCTCAGAACCTGTGGACACGCAATGGCTGCATTACACCCTTTACACTAGTTTAAAGTCCACTTCAGTCCACTTTTGAAAATTGATTTAGCCCTAGTTTATTTCCTGTTAGATTTTATATTCTTAAACAACAACATCAAGATTAATCTTGATTACAGTGTATGTTTTAAACAACAACCTTAAGTGGCCATTTCAAATGAGTGGTAGTATTTGGTTCTCAAACTGACCAGCGGAGGCCGTGTGGGCTGAATGCCTGTCTTGACTGAGGGCCACACTGAGGTTTGGATAGAATGTATTTCGAGTGAGGTCATATGCCATTCAGGGGTATTTCCTCATGTAGGTGTCTGCCGCCTAGTTAAAGAACGGTCGCAGCTTGTGTCATGTTTATTTTCACCTCTCACTCACTGATGTTGAATGGCTGTTGTTGTTTGTACTCTGCCTATCAGCCAGTGTGAAAATAGCAGGATAACCTGCATGATCTTTATACAAATACTAAATGATGTACTACAGTATGGTGCTGAACTATCACTGTAGAGGTCATTGGCATAAAAATAGCGTACTATTGGAATGTTGAAACAATGTCAAAGGGCAGGTTGTATGTTCTCAGCTCTCTGTGTTCTATGTTGTTGTGTGTGTGTGAGGCAGGCTCAGGAAGTGCCTGGTACATGACCCCAGGAGAAGAGGATGCAGGTGCAATGCCTGCTGGGGTCTGTTTGTATCATCACCTGATGTGTGTGTGTGTGCGTTGGTTACAATAGATGTGACAATGACAATAGAAGAGACTATACACTGTCTTGCACTAAATTAATAGAGACAATGCAATCTGTTCCCCAAAATGAGATGGATGAGCATCATCAGTCACAAATTGATTTACTCAGAGATTTATCAATGCCTATTAGACACCATTATTTGTTGTTTTGCCACCAGGAAATGGCGGTGCGGGCTCTGAAGCAGACGGGCAGCAGGAACATTGAGGCTGCTCTGGAGTACATCAGTAAGATGGGATACCTGGACCCACGCAACGAACTCATCGTCCGGATCATCAAGCAGACCTCGCCAGGTAACACAACTCATGCACATATATTCTAAACATTGAAATACAATAAGGATATGAACTCACTCACCACTATCATTTCTGTCCACAGGCAAAGGGGGCATGCCAAACGCAATGGACCACAGACCACCATTAGAGGGAACAAGTGAGGGTGCCATGCCTCCCTACCACCAGATGGGGGCACCGATGTATGAGGGCGCTGGTTATGGGCCAGAGGGGCCCTACATGGGTGCCCCTCCTGTCATGAACTACCTGATCCCCCCCTCGGGCGCAGCACAGGGCCCTGCCATGGTTAACCCCATGGGACGCCCGCCCAGTATTGGAGCCTACCCGCCCTCCATGGCCGTCCAGAACAATCCAGGGAACCCCATGTACCCCCCAGGCGCCCCGCAAAAGGCCTACCTAGGCAGCATGGAGCAGGCCATGATTGGCTACAGCGTCCCCGGCCAGCCCCTGCAGCTCCAGCCCCAGGCACCAGGAGGCCCCATCCCCGGACCCCACTACGACTACGGCCACGGCCGGCCTCATATGATGGAGCCCTCGGGCTACAGTGTCAAGAGGAGCGCCTCCTTCCAGAACAAGATGCCACCGCTGGCGCCCGACAACTATGTCAACATGCAGGTGAAAGGGGCCATGGGCCAGAACGGGGGAGGGTACCCCCCTAACCTGTACCTAGCGCCCCACTCCCACCCCCGGCAGTCCAGCCCCACCTCACACCAGGTCCACATGATGTCCCGCTCCCCCGGTGGAGCCACCGCTGCCGCTGCCATGGGGCCAGACTTCTCTGACCTCCCCCAGGGCCTGCTCACGCCCTCCAGAGCCAGTCTCAACCTGGACCTGTATGAGCAGCACCAGCACCACTGGGCCGGTCCCCAGGGGCCTGAGGGGGCCCCTCCAGCCAGGCAGCCCCAGCCTCAGGGGCCCTTCCGGGGAGAGGTGCGGGTCCCCAGCAGGACCAACTCCTTTAACAACCGCTCTGCGCCCCCCAACAACGTCCGGCCCACTTTGGCCACTCCAGCTCCTGGCAAGCAGGACCCGTCCCTGGGTCCGCCCAACACCATCACAGCGGTGACATCGCCCCCCATCCAACAGCCGGTGAAGAGCATCCGGGTGATGAGGCCCGAGCCGAAGACGGCTGTGGGACCGTGTCACCCTGGCTGGTTGGCTGCTCAGGCTGCTCAGGAAGCATCTGAGCCCCTCGCATACATGCCTGAAGAGGCCTACGCTCTGGAGCCTGCCCAGGAGCCCCGCTGTCCACCACCTCCCTACCCCAAAATCCTGCTCATATCTGGGGCTGCTTCAGAGGCAGGGCCCCTGGAGGCACCAGGAGGAGCTATGTGTGGAGCCCCAGACCTCAACACCCCTGGTAGGCCACACAGTGGTAGTGGAGGAGGAGGGGGAAAGGCAGAGGAGAGCCAGGTGAAAGAGAAGACCAAGTCTGGGAAAGGAGAGAAGGCAGTGAAGGACAAGAAGCAGATCCAGACATCGCCGGTGCCGGTCAGGAAGAATGGGCGTGATCAGGAGAAGAGGGAATCGCGCATTAAAAGCTACTCGCCCTTTGCCTTCAAGTTCTACATGGAGCAGCATGTGGAGAATGTGATGAAGACCCATCAGCAGAAACTGAATCGCAGGCTGCAGCTGGAGCAGGAGATGTCCAAGGTGAGACAGGGAGAGAGCTGAAGGTTATTAATCTGAAGAATTCTCCTTGAGGACCTGTGTTGTAGACAACAGCTAGATTGTCCTAAATGCCTAGAACAGCTTGTCCAAAACATTTAGAATTTTTTTTACTCAGGGTTCAGTCCTTTTGACCTCCTTTTGACAGACTGTTATGAAATACAAACAAAAATAAAGCATTTACTAGTGAAGTAATACATTAGTTACTTGTTATCTTATATTAACAGTTGATGGAGACATTCGAAACATGAAACACTTCAAGAATTATAAAATATAATATCATTGCAATAAGGCATGTATATATACAGTATTTTACCAAGGCAACTTATCCTCTTTATTTCTACATTCTTCCCCTTCCTCCAGGCTGGCCTTTCAGAGGCCGAGCAGGAGCAGATGAGGAAGATGCTAAACCAGAAGGAGTCCAACTACAACCGTCTGCGCCGCGCCAAGATGGACAAGGCCATGTTTGTCAAAATCAAGACACTGGGCATCGGGGCCTTCGGCGAGGTGTGCCTGACCCGCAAGGTGGACACAGGAGCCCTGTACGCCATGAAGACGCTGCGCAAGAAGGACGTGCTCAACCGCAACCAGGTGGCCCACGTCAAGGTAAAGCTGAATCCAAAAGATCATGCTGAAGAGATGCTCCTGATGATGTTTCCATGTTATGTCGATGTTATTGTGACGCCATCCACATTGTGTGGACTGGACAATAAAGTGTTTCAAATTTTTTCTAACCCTAAGGCTGAACGTGACATCCTGGCGGAGGCAGACAACGAGTGGGTGGTGCGTCTGTACTACTCTTTCCAGGACCGTGACAGCCTCTACTTTGTCATGGACTACATCCCCGGAGGAGACATGATGAGCCTGCTGATCCGCATGGGCGTCTTCCCCGAACCACTGGCATGCTTCTACGTGGCTGAGCTGACCCTGGCCATCGAGAGCGTCCACAAGATGGGCTTCATCCACCGCGACATCAAGCCTGACAACATCCTCATCGACCTGGACGGACACATCAAGTTGACCGACTTTGGCCTCTGCACCGGCTTCCGCTGGACGCACAACTCCAAGTACTATCAGAAAGGTGAGCAGGGGAAAAGACAGAGGACAAGTTCTTGTCATGTGCTGTTGTATAGATGGCTTTTACTTAATATGATATGATCGATATGTAATGTCTTCTCCTCTCTCCAGGGAGCCACATCAGGCAGGACAGCATGGAGCCCAGTGACTTCTGGGATGACGTGTCCAACTGTCGTTGTGGCGACCGGCTGCAGACCCTGGAGCAGCGGGCAACACGGCAACACCAGCGCTGCCTGGCACACTCCCTGGTGGGCACGCCCAACTACATCGCCCCTGAGGTGCTGCTGCGCAAAGGTGAGGGCAAGAACGGGCATGGTGGAATGGAGTTGTCATACATTTGATAAATAAAGAAGCACATTGTGGTCTTCTTAGTGAGCGGTTGTGGTCTTGTTCCTGCAGGGTACACCCAGCTGTGTGACTGGTGGAGTGTGGGAGTGATCCTCTTTGAGATGCTGGTGGGACAGCCACCCTTCCTGGCCCCGACACCCACCGAGACACAGATAAAGGTTAGTAGTCTGTCGACTCACGGCTCAGTTAAACTACTGAATGTGGAAATGCCATATAACCAGGGGCGGTGTGTTCATTAGGGCGATATGGGCGACGCACTGCCAAACGGGAAAAGGAAGGGATTTTTTTTCTAATCAATTATATCACGGCAACAGTAGTTATCAGTGTTCTAATCTAGACGTCTGATCTGCCACTAAATATCCAATCAGGCTAAAGTCGTGCTTCAAATGGCCCCGCCCCTTTTGGGGCGATTTCAGTCAGGTTGAAAATCGCCCAGGAGTCTCTCATAGACTCTCATGTAAATCTTATTTTTTTCAAATATCAGAGCTTTCAATACAATCTTATGGGTTCCGGGAGGGCTTGCACTTACGCGCTTTCGTCATACGTAACATAAGTAACCATGAACATAACTAAGAAAAGAGTGGGTAGCAGCGTCAATCAATTCACGTACTACTGTCAAGATGGCTAGCTTTGCGAGGCAAAGATGAAACTGAGGGCTCCACCAACCCTGGTATTTTTCTTGGACTTGTCAACTCTGTGGCACAATTAGATGAGGTGTTTGATGACCATCTTAAAAATGCTAAAGTTTTCAAGGGCACATCAAAGACCATTCAAAACGAGCTACTGGAGTGTATGCTAGCGGTTATGAGGGAACATATTGTGGAGGAGGTGAAGTCGGCGAACTTCGTAGCTATCCAAGCTGACGAGACCACGGACGTTTCTACACAGACACAGCTGGTGCTTGTGCTGAGGTACATAGATAGCAACCACAAAGTGCAGGAGTGCTTTTTTGAGTTCCTTCCCATCTCGGAATCAACCTCAGTCTCAATCGCCAGTGTGCTTTTGGAGAGACTGAACGGTCTTTTTGCCGACGACGAGAAAGTCAAACTCATTGCGCAAGCTTACGATGGAGCCAGTGTGATGAGGGGAGAGAAGGCTGTTGTGCAGCAAAAGGTGCGTGAGCATTTCAAGAATGCCCATTACGTGCATTGCTATGCGCATCAGCTGAATTTGATCATGCAGCAAGCTAGAACAGTTTCAGTACAAGTAATGTAGCCTCTCTCTCTCTTTGTCCCTCCCTGTCTGTCTCTTTAACACACACACGCCCAAATCAGTTCACAGTTGATGTTGTTTAAAATAGTTATTTTTCATTTTAAAAAAAGTAAAAAAAATAAATAAATCTGTTCATGTTCATTTTTACAAATCTATACAATTGGCCAGAATATGGTTGTTCATATTTACAAATTTATACAATTGGCCAGAATATGGTTGTTCATTTTTACAAAGCCATACAGATAGCTGTGTTTACCTTTTCTATAAATTATTTGCAAATTCTGTTTTCAGGCAAAATGTCTATCACTGTTCATTTTCACAAATCTATACAAGAGGGCAGAATATGGAAGTCTATAAAAATTTCTTATTACCAATAACTTGCATCAATGTTTTCAGTAGCCTCTATCAAAAGCTCCTGCTTGCTTGTTGTGAATTATGCTCAGGTGCACATATTTCCAATTCAACCATGAGGCCTTTTTGAAGCAAGTAATGTGTATATCAGTATTGACTTATATGCTGCCCCTGTCTTCATGTTGTTGCTGGACATATCTTTTTTTAAATGTGTGTAGGTCACCTAAATCATCAGAAAAATTGCCCCCCCTGAGAATTTTTTCAGTAGCCGCCACTGCATATAACTAATACATTTTTGCTCTGAAACATAGTTTCCTCACAGTCTCCCTCTTCCCTTTCCTCTTTAGGTGATAAACTGGGAGAGCACGCTGCAGGTGCCCCCACAGGTCAAGCTCAGCCCAGAGGCTGTCGACATCATCGGCCGTCTCTGCTGCTCTCCCGAGGAGCGTCTTGGGAGCAACGGCGCCGGCGAGATCAAGACTCACCCCTTCTTCGACCAGATGGACTTCTCCAGCAACCTGCGCACCCAGCCCGCCCCCTACCGGCCCAAGATAGCCCACCCCATGGACACATCCAACTTCGACCCAGTGGAGGAGGAGGGGGGTCCCGGGGCGTGGAGTGACAGCGGGGACAGCACACGGGCCTGGGAGACCCTCTGCACCCCACACGGGAAACATCCGGAGCACGCTTTCTACGAGTTCACCTTTCGCAGGTTTTTTGATGACAACGGCTGCCCCTTCCGCTACCCCAAGCCCCCTGAGATCAGCCACAGCCAGGGGCCTCCCAGCAGCAGCGGAGCCAGCAGCATGGGCCCTGAGGAGGAAGAGGAAGAGGAGGAGGGGGAGGAAGAGCAGGGGGAGCCTGTGTATGTGTAGAAGAGCCCAGACTGTTGGCTTTCTGAACCATGACCCCCCCCCCCCTCTCTGTCCGACAATCAACACTCAGCACGTGGGGTCCTGGCTGCCAACTTTCCATCTACCACTGTTCTTCTCAGAAGTGTGAATGTGTGTTCGTGTGTGTGTGCGTGCCTCTGTATACGTGTGTGTGTGTGTGTGTGTGTGTGTGTGTGGGTTTGAGCGACTGAGAGCGAGTGAGATATTGAGAACAGGACGGCCTGACATCTGTTTAACAATTCAGACACTACTGTGTGGAATCTCCAGCGTGAGCAAAGACTACAATAAGAATCCCTGATCTGGGACCAATAAACAACTAACTGTACAAGGACTAGGGATGGAATAATGATGCCAGAGGACGGTTCTGAAAACAAACTAATCAGAACAGGAACAGATAGGTCTTCTATGGAAATTAAAAGTATCCGTTGTGCTGTGGAGGTTTACAAAAGTGTTCAGATAAGAGTTTGACACTGGGACCGTAACCATGCGTGGTTCTAGTGCTCTATCCCATTCCTTCGCCTTGGGTCTTACAGAGATCTCTTCTTCCAGGTTAGCCTTACCCCAGGAAGTAAACACAAACACTTCCTGGACTTCAGGTTGGACTGGACTGAATTAGCTGGTGGTAGAGGGGAAGAATCAAAATGCAACACTTCTCACACAGCTGTGACAAAATAAGTTACCAAAATACAAATTCACATGCGCACATTAACACTTTAAAGGATGGTTGAACTACACAATCTAGGAGGAAGCAATGGGGTTGTCCTCTGCAGCTAACCACCCTAAAGCCTTGTGCATACTGGTTGCATAAAACTGTATGCATTCCGACGGAAGTCTATTCATTTCAATGGGAGGCAATTCTCACCGCTGTGACTCATCTGCCGGACCCAGTTGCGGTGCTTGGCGCTGCGTGCAGTGTGTCGCATGCATGCGTTGGATTTTTCCAACTTGGGCTGTTGCTTTGCCGTGCGGTATCAGGAACGGAAGTAGATAAACCACCGTAGAAGTTTCTAATGTGTAGCATGATTATTTTTGTTATGATGAGGTGAATGGATTGCGAAGACTATGTAAAATTTACCATACGGCAATGTAATAATGCAACCTGTGTGCCGTTTTTCAAAGTTAGACAGTCTTTCTTATTTTTTTCCTCATCTTATTCAACTGTTACCATGCACCTGCAAAAAAGATAGCTCTGATGTGCTAGTGCCTTTTGAATGATGGAAGTTAGAGAGTCTGACATGTAAGTCTAGGCATTCCCCAGCTGTGTCTCCTACCTTTAGCTTCACTAACTTTTTTTCCAAATAGGAGATGTGGGATGACGCCCAGTTCCCACCCACCCCTAAACGTCTTCAGGATTCTGTTCCCAGGGGAATGGTTGTGACGGGTAAATACTCGTAGCAACAACAACAAATTCCTTTGGTTGAAGTGCCAGCTGCGAGATACATGGATGACATTGTTAATAGAGTCAGTCAATTCCACTCTTGATATTATTATGATGAATATGTTTTATTGAGCAAATTTTGAAGAGTTCTGAGGAAGGTGGACTGCAAGTGTGTAATCATTGCTTTGTTACAGATATGGATCTCATGATTACATACATGTTTGCTAAGCAGTCACACCTATCCATGTCTCCACACAACACATACAGTACACCTGCTCTAAGACTGTCATGTACAGTGACATTGTTGGCGCTAAGAGCAGTGTATTTTAGCCTCCTTGACAAAAGCCCTACCAGCTGGTGCACCACTTACACACACGCTCAGTATTATACAGTTAACACATCTGAGTGTCCACACAGTCTCCTCGGTCCGTATGGAGACAGATATGTGATAGTATGACTATGTGCAATACAGAAAATACAATATATAGTTTTCTAAAAACTTACAATTACCCTTTTGACCTTGTAATACTGAAACACGCTATGTACAAATATACATTATATTGGTTTATATATTTTCCGTATAGTTACATGACCCCATGCTGCTTATTATTGTGATTAATATTATTATTATTTACATTATTTCATTTATACGTACTTCTTTCCTTTTATGCAAGTGTGGGTTTGATTGCCAGTGTGTTTGGTTTGGAAAGTGACGAACTGTGTGCCTTCTAGATGAATGTTGGTGCGTATCTATCCACCACAAGATGATGATGATCAGTGTTTGTGCAGAATAATGACAGCAGCCTTCCTACTCTGCAACCGGGCTGGCCCTGTGTGTAGGAGAGTAGGGCGGAAGAGAGGAAGAGACAGACATAGTGATAGAGAAAGAAAGATGCGTTTCAGAGTCAGAGACAAAAAGAAAGCAAGGCAGGATTGGTTATAAAATGAAAAATATATGAATGAATAGCTTTCTCTATATTACAAGAACAGGTATGGCAAATGACAAAGACTTATGTATTATTGGTACATTTTAATGCATCCTAATGACCACATGTTAATTTGACCATTGATATTATGCTTGGGTTACATAAATGTGTTGTGTTATGCAGCGGAGCACTGCTCAAAGCAGGAAATGCTTTATTTTCTCCAATATCTCTAAACTATATGCTTTTTGACAATCAGCCATTGACGCAGTCTTGTATGTCCAACTGAATAACTGTACAACAGTATTCCATATTTGATTGTCATACTGACTGGGAAGGATCAGGAAGTTGCAAGTTCTGCCTTATGTCAATTCCCATACATTGAGTGCACCCATATCTCAAAGATCAAATTTGTGACAAGATGTAAGTGAGGGGAATATTTTAAACAATTACAATTGTTGTTTAAACGTGTCAATAATGTTTTTGCTCACCTGCATGACAAAATGAATTGAAATTGACATTTTTCTAACGTGCCTCATGTCTTCAGGATTGGGCAGCAAATTAACTTAATTTGATCATTGTTGTCAACGCAAGTAGGATTGCCAATCCACATTCACCAGGATGGACTACTCAGTGAAAAATAGCTTTATAGAGAAACTGTGCTCACCAAGTCAGTTTTCTAGTGTTTGTGAGTGTTTGTGTGTGAGGTGTGCCCTGGATGATGTGTGTGTTCCCTGTATCTGAGTTTTGAAAGTGATGACTGACAATCTTTGACTGATTTGAGATCTAATGTAGTGACTCATGATGTAACTTACTTGTGTACCTTTTTGTATTTTTACCCTCGGGAGTTTCTCATGTCTTCGATCCTCCTTAATGTATAATACAATTCTGTAACTCTTGAATATATATTTATACAGATATACATACTTTTTAAAATCTTTATTCTTTTGAATTTCCTCTGAGCTAATGTTCAAACATCCTTGTCTGCAGTATTATAGACAGTATAATTTGGACAACATATATCTCCTTTTTTACATATGTATGAATTGAGAATTTGTAAAAATGCTTTCACTGTCCTCACATGTAAAATATATGTATAAATTAAATTAACCAGCTTCGACTTGGGTTGTGATTTCAAAACCCTCTAACAATGTTATGTCTGGATGAATAATATGATTGATTCTTGTTGGCTTTGAATATTAGGCTTAAACAATTTTAGCAGAAAATGTAGAAGTGGTTATTACACTGTGTACAAAACATTAGGAACACCTGCTCTTTTCATGACATAGACTGACCAGGTGAATCCAGGTGAAAGCTATGATTCCTTATTGATGTCACCTGTTAAATCCACTTAAATCAGTGTAGATGAAGGGGAGGAGACAGGTTAAAGAAGGATTTTTAATCCTTGAGACAATTGAGACATGGATTGTGTATGTGTGCCACTCAGAGGGTGAATGGGCAAGACAAAATATTCAAATGCCTTTGAACGGGGTATGGTAGTAGGTGCCAGGCACAACGGTTTGAGTGTGTCAAGAACGCTGCTGGGTTTTTCACGCTCAACAGTTTCACATGTGTATCAAGAATGGTCCGCCTCCCAAAGGACATCCAGCCAACTTGACAAAACAGTGGGAAGCATTGGAGTCAACATGGTCCAGCATCCATGTGGAATGCTTTCGACACCTTGTAGAGTCCATGCCCGACAAATGTAAGCTGTTCTGAGGGCAAAAGGGGGTACAACTCAATATTAAGAAGGTGTTCCTAATGTTTTGTACACTCAGTGTATGTCTGTGTTGATTTGAGAAAAGTGAAACACACTGTGATCAGTTCATTTTTTTTTTTTTACTTTTACAGGAATTTGTCTTGCATTCAAGAGCATTGAGTTTAGACAACAGAGCTATATACACAAACAAGCTATGGGTTTACAGTAGTTACAGCACATACAGTAGATGATAAATACAGTGCAAAAAAAAGAGTTAACGCAAAACACGATCAATTATGAATACAGTGCAAAGTCACAATGTCCACATGACTCTTCTTTCGGTCCCAGGCTACTTAAAAGTGCCGATTGCATGTTGTGCAGTTTACTGCTCCTAGGGACAAAAGGGTTCAGAGTCGTTTGTCCTAACCGTGGGGATACGGACACTAGGACTAGTTCTGCATTGGGGTCTGCCTCGTAGAATCTGTGGATGGTGTGTGTGTGGAGTGTGACAGGTCCACACACATCAGCAAGATCGACAGGCCATACTGTATGTGCAAAAGAAAATAGGACAATATTCAGGGTAGAGTTTGGGGTTCTTTGGGGTTTTGTAGTAGCCTGGCTGACGTCACTCACGTCGTACATAGCAAGGGAGAGCTGTGACACATTGGTCTGGACAGGAGTCCGTTGTTGGTGCAATCTTCACGCAAAAGTTGCCTCAAACTTTGATTGGTTCTCTCAAATGTATTTTTTTTCCCTGGTGAGTTGAGTCCTCTCATTCTTTGGATTTGAAAATCCAACAGTTGTGTTGGTAAGGGGTGGCGCTCGGGGGCTGTGTGTAGCTTTCTATGTGGGGTGTTTGAGTGAGAAAGAGGAGAACCAATCAGTAAAGCACAGACCCCTTCATTATCTACCCTTCGTGCATACAACATCAAGGAGCCTTTCCAGACTCTGAGGTCAGGAAGACTTCGAGTTTGGTGTCAGCCAGACCCGTTTTGTAGGGTTGCTTTGGGCATTGTGGGTTACTTTGGGTAGTTTGAGGTAGCTGCTTTGGGTAGTTTGGCATTTTGGGGTAGTTTGGAGTATTTGGGGAGTAGTTATGTGTTGTTGTGGGTAGTTAGTGTTGTTTTGGGTGGTAATTGTGGGGTTGTTTTGGGCATTGTGTGTAGTTGTGGGTTGTTTTGGGTAGTTTTGGGTTGTTTTGGATAATTAGAAGTACCCCTGAGAGTTTGAATTGGGACAGGAACATGTATACAGGGAGCTATACAAATACTGCATCAACATTCTGTCTGTATCCAATATGATTTATTATTATTTTTTCTATGTTGAATGTGTTGGAATTGGAATTGGTGCCAAACGTTTATATCCACAGAGAACAACTCATTGATAGGATCTATTTTTCAACTCTACTGATCATATAAGGTCATTTTCATAATTAATTCAGATGCCATTGAAACTGTTCATTTCCAGCCAATAATATTTATTTAGAAAACACAAACAATACATTGACGAGTGTTCAAATATAGACCTGAGCATTGTTTATTCAATATCAGATTATAATGAAATGCAACAAGACATTTTCACACAGAGAACACCTAGAAGGTGGTTTGGCATCTGTTGTAATTATGTCATTTCATTGTGTGGGCTAACTCTCCGAAGGTGTTATAAAGGTTGAGCAATATTTTTTTATGCACACCTGAGTTGAAAAATGGGTTCCATTTAATCAATTGTAAAATGAGCAATACATTCAAATATTCAAATGAGGGTTGATTACAACTTAAATCTATGCATGTTATTCATCTTGGTTAAAAAAGGTTTATGTGTGGTAGATGGATAAAAATTCTGATAAATGTAATTGCAACTTTATACCAGCAGAGGAAGTCCAGCACACAGTCTATGCTACACAACACAGGCATTATATTCAGGGAGAACTAATTATCACCAACAATAATGATGTACGAATTGATGACGATGTAAAATATATATATATATATATATATATATATATATATATATATTTAGCCTACTATGAGGTATCAAATATTTATCTTACAGAAGGAAACAATGAGATAGAACAATCAGAAGTCATACAACAGATAATTGACTGAACTCAAATGGCAACAGATGATGTTGCAGGCTCAGATTAGGACGTGCACACTCCATTTTGGACATAGGCTCATAACTGTCACATAGTTCTAAAATATGTGGTATTTGGACATAAGCCTATAGCTGTCACACAGTTGTAAAAAACGTGGCCACATATTTTCTAATAACTTACATTCTCATGAAAATAATTTACATCATAATTTAAAGCTATAAAATCACATGCAAAACAATATATGTTCTATGATAGGCTAGTGGGGCAAGGAATTACATTTCCATAAGAGCAACATTACTTTTTTTTCAAAAGCATATAATTTGTGTCCTATGCTATGACAACCATAACAAACAACAGAATAGGTCCTCTGGGTTAATGATCAATCATAAACCCAGAGGACCTATAATTTATGAAAAGGTAAAGGTAGTAACAGAGATCTCTGGTAAATCATTTAGACATTCTTAATAAGTAGGCATAAAGGGATATTGTTTAGTAGTTAAAATTACCAGCTTTATCAATATTGTAAAAATAATTTTCAAGTAAAAACTTGACTAAAAAACTTTCAATCAGACATTTTGACATTAGGATTGAAATGATTTTGGGTTACGTTTTTTGGTGCGCTCTATGGTGGTAGGAATAATCACTAAACATGTAGGTATCACATCATATCACGTTTGCAAGCGTCCTTGGCTTGTAAAAAAGAAGACCCTTATGTTGAATATTTTATGGCTATCTATTTCGATTACATAACCTCCATAGAGGTACGCACCGTCCTAAAACACCCTGACAAAAGTCTACATGAACTCATTGGCCCGGAGTACCGCTTAATCCCACAATGCAGCGCATGGCGCGTCATTGAAGAGGGACCATGATGGCGGCGGTCGGTTCACCAGAAGTGATTTCACAGCTGGAAAGCGCTGCCAAAGTTTTAATGGTGAGTAATATAATCTCATTTTTGTGTGTTTTTTGGTATGTGGTTCGTTCTTGGTTTTACTGAGAGTTATGAGACGGCGAGTGATTTAGCGGACACAGTTATTTATCTGAGAAAGGATAGCGATGCGTGGCGCAGTGCTGTCTCCATCCCGCAAAAAAATCTAGGATAGCCATCATCACCCAAAAGCCACTAGCGATGTGTGACAGTGTCTTGTGACGATTTTTCCTAAAAACTTAACTAGTAGAACACACATGTTTGTTTAGTTAGTTTGATACAATATGTAGTTGTATTTCTTCCACACTCGACAGTTCGGTGAGCATCCCCATTGCACCGCGTCGTTAGACACGCTGTTGATTCACCATAGCTAGTAGTTACTGACTTTACCCTCGATTTGTGACCAACGTTATGCAACAGTCAAGGAGGGCGCTATCTCAACTCCCTGAATAGATCAAAAAACATAGTTTTAGTAAAAAATAAAAGTCATATATTGGAAACAATTAGCTAACCAAGTGTTGGCTAAAAGTTCTTGATCAAGCACCATGCTTGGTGACTGAAGTGCTCTGGGGAGCTCGTGCCCGTTACCTTGATTCCCTCTCATTCGAAGAAATCAAAGCTATTTGGACAAGTTAATTATATTAGCTACATATTTATTTATTACTACTATTAGGTCTCACTAATAGTGTTTTGTTATGTTTCTGCTCTCCAGGAATAGGCTGATGTTTAATAGACATGAGTTAATGACAAAGTGCATTGAAACTCCACTCTTTTACCCTTATGCACCTTTAAGGTGCGCTCAACTATTCCCTTATAACACCTTCCAGGTTATAATGTGTTAAAATTGAGATTCTAAACAAATGTGAGCTCTAGTGTGTGTATAGCTTAGGGGGAAGGGTTGGGCATGGGAAGGAGGGTTGTGGGTAGGAAGGCCCTGTCATGCCTGTGGTCAGGGCAGATAAAGGGTCTTTCTCTCCTCCTGGCTGCCGTGAGTCAGAGAGCTGCCTTTACTGCAATTAGGCTAGACCTGGAATGTGATTTTCCTGCAGAGCTGAATTATAGCCACACTCCTTGGCTGACTGCTTGTGTGTGCTTAGCTGTCCATCTGTGGGAATAATTTAAAGTGGTGTGTGTGTGACTTACTGTACAAAGTTTAGATGTGGTGTAGTAATTGACTGTACACTAATGGTGTGTGTGTGTGTGTTTAGGCACCACCGTCCATGGTCAATACAGAACAGAGGCAGCATGCAGAGCACATATTCCTCTCCTTCAGGAAGTCTAAATCACCCTTCGCTGTCTGCAAACACATCTTAGGTAAGAATCACTATACAAATGCTTCAAAACACTCCTCAATATTTGTTTGTTTGTGTGTTACTTACTGTTTGTGTTATCCGCTGTATCTCCTGAGGTTGGTTAGTAGTTGTTTCAATGGTTTTTGTTTAGTGAACTCATTAACTTATGTTTGAGTGTGCTGTGTTTTCCCACAGAGACATGTGATACTGTGTGTGTGCTATGTGCATGCGTGTCCACAGAGACCTGTAATTCTGTCTCTGTGATGAATTTGTCTCTCCCTCCACAGAGACCAGTAAGGTAGACTATGTGCTGTTCCAGGCGGCTACAGCCGTCATGGAGGCGGTGGTACGGGAGTGGATCCTGCTGGAGAAGGCCAGCATTGAGTCACTCCGAACATTCCTCCTCACCTACGTCTTACAGAGACCGAAGTAGGCATGTGTGTATGAGTCAGTGTGTGTGTGTGTGTCAGTGTGTGTAGAGGCAGCATTAATTAGATTCTCAAGTATGTCTCAATCTCACCTCATGCAGGCCTCTGATGCAGGTTTAAAGTATTTCTCTCCTCTCTCTCCCCCAGTCTGCAGAAGTATGTCCGGGAGCAGATCCTGCTGGCTGTAGCGGTCATAGTAAAGAGAGGTTCTCTGGACAAGTCCATCAACTGTAAAGGCATCTTCCACGAAGTCAGCCAGCTCATCAGCAGCGGCAACCCAACAGTGGTAAGAAACACAGGCCTAATTCATAAACTCATCACCGACGCAAGAGAGACATGTATTCTTGACTCCACTATGATTATCAAAGTCCTATCACGTAATATGTAAAACATAGAAAATATGATTTCCGGTATGGCGACCGTGAGGCAGTCAGTTGAAGGTGATCCGTTTGGCATTCCCTTTCTTTACTATAAATGTCTCTTAAATAGGAAAGAACTCAACTCTAAAGTCAAGCAATAACTGAAACGTTATGTTGGCAACTGCATGTTATGGCAAATACTAGATCAAGAAATAGAGACAAACAGTGAAACAACGCGACCATGGACCAAGTAGCTGACGACTCGACTAAAGTCAATTTAGAGACAACACTAACAGAAATTTGCACTGGCAATGAAACTGTGTAAGCAGATTAAGAAAATATCTCATGTCAAAAAAATCGAAAACTGATATGACTGGACTGGGCAAACACGTGGAGGAGGACGATATCGGGTTAACCCTGGAGAAACCGCACAAGAAAAGCTCCAGAAAACCGTGGATGAACAAAAATACATAATTACGGGGCTTACTGAAAGATTAGACGGGATGGAGGACTTCAGTCGCCGTTCACATCTTAGTTTCGTAAATTTACCTGAAAGCTGTGAAACAACTGGAATGGAAAAATTATACTGGGCCAGGAGAACTTCACATGGGCTCCCACAATCGAACAAGCACATCGAACAGAACAGGCAGGCCGAGAGGGGACACGAGCAGCAAACCAAAGGCCATCATTGCAAAGTTCCTTAAATATATGGACAAAGTTAAAGTTCTACGACTGGCCATCCAAGCGAAAAGGTCAGGAGTCGGACCTTTGATGTATGAGGGCTATCGGATCAACGTCGACATGAGCAGAGACCTCTACATGAAATACAGAGAATTCAACCTTTATAAAGAAAAAGCTATGGAAAAAAACGAATCCCCTTTCTGGTTTACCCCGCACAACTATGGGTCAAATGGAAGGAAAGAAACATCACACTGAAATCAGCAAAAGAAGCTACCCGATTCCTGGTAAACCTGGACAAGGAGAACGGTGGAAATGGCAATGAATGAACTGTATAGACTACAGGACAGCCTCCCAACAGACAATGTATGACATATGGGGCACTGGAACTGTTTAGGCTACTGACATTAGTGAATGATGGATTATTACACCAAAACACAAAAAAAGAAATTGTTAATGCCTTCACTCACACACCTATTGAAAAGACAATCACAGCACCACTCAAGCAATCTGTCTAAATTAATAACACTTTAATGACTATTGGCTATACAGTCTAAATGACAACCCATTAATTGGTAGGCTATAGCCATGATCTATTTGTTTAAGTAACGAACTGACAAGTGAACAAGACTACATGATGATTTCTATGATCTGGACGATTCTTTTTTAATTGCTCCCCAGCTAATAGGCTACAAAGGCATGAGTGGGTGGGAAACATTTAAATGGCTCATATGTAAAAAAAAAAAAGACTGGGAGGGATCAAATGTCATACAGCCTAAGATGCTGAAATTGTAAACACACAATACTTTTATTTTTGTTGCTCTCTCGCTCTTCTTTTTTCAAATGTAATTTACTTTTGCCCGAATTAAGGCATGATAACGGGGAAATGTATATATTCATTGAAAAATGTGTTATTAATGTGGGCAACATATCATCCTGTGTTGATTATATTTTTCTTTTTATTCTTCCATAGAAAATACAATAAATAATGTTAATGAATTGGTTATAGTGGAACTGACAGCGTTTTTTAACTACTTTGCAGATATGAAATAGACAATCATAATATTAGTTAAAAATATCAAATTCCCAGTTTATCCTTCAAAACTAACTTTATAAAAGGTTTTAAAAATGGGTTCTATTTGACTCCGAATTCCATGGTGTACAGTAAGGCATTGTTGGCAGAATAGATGGATGCAGTTCCATACATGATTAATATAATTCAACAATACATTTCTTAGTAGTCAAAAATCATATTGATATCAGGTTGTAAATTACAGCTGGTTGGGTACATTGTTAACTGCCTCCACCCATTCGGGTGTTTCAGGTGTTTCAGTTTCAATGACTCAATATTTTGAACAAAAACGGACGACTGTAACTAAGGCTGGGAATGTTAATACAATCAAACTAGCAAGGGCAAAATCACAAGTCAGTCATAGCTAATAGGCTAGAGCACATGTCAAACAAGGCCTGTGGGCCAAATAGGACACACAAGCGTGAATAAATGAGTCAACAGTTGAGTCATCTACTTTATGAAATTACAGCCTCGCATCGGTGAATTCAACTTCGATTGCACTGCTTTCGTGTGTCCCGTTTACAGCGAGCAGCGGAGGGAACGTGTACAGACAAATGCCACATTCCTAGCTAGGCTACTAAAATGTTGCAGTCTAGCTTCGGTTTTTAAAGCTTGACAATGACTAACCAAAAAACGAAACCTGCAACAAAACACCATACAAAGGAGAAACATGTAGGCCTATTACAGCAACATTTGAGCAGTAGCCTGGCTACAATACATTTTGAGTGCACCATACAGCAATGCTGCATTCAACCACACCGGTGATCCATGCAGTGCAAAAAAATGAAAAACATTTAAAGTTTAAATGTTACAACAACCTATAGCTATGTTTTTTTATTTGGAGTTATTAAATACTTTTTGATCAGGGTAGCAGCATATTATGCACATCTGCAAGCATAGCAGCAAAGACTGGACAAATATTATTTATCTCTTGTTTTAATATGTTAAAATGCTATATACAGCATTTATTAGTGGACATTAACGTTCCCTCATTAGATTTTAGCTCGTCTTGCTCTGGCTAGTATAAGTTGTTGATCTTGTTGTTGATGATGTGCATAGGCAACTGAGGGGGGGATAGCCTACCTTTTCATGGTTGTTTGATCAATAGGACTGTGAAGTTCACAAATGTAAGAGGACTCCTGTGGTATTTACATATTTGTAGAAATCCATTCAGGTGTTTTGTGTGTTCGAATGATCTAAATTCGCACTGTTGCTACTGCCTGTAAACACAGTCCAGTTCAAAGTGAATGATGGCAGGCCCGTGTGACAAAAGGCTTACTTGTATATAGGCCTAATGTAGCTAATAGCTAATTGGCTATGGCGCAACGGTCTGCGTAGACTCCGGTCCTGGACAAGACAGATGTTTTTATTAGGTTTTATTTACTGCGGTGTCTTAATTTTCCATAATTTATATAGAATATAGAGGCCTTACTATACGTCATTCTCAAACATTCTATGAATTTATGAAAATGTGAAAAGGACCATATCTAAGTGTTCGCTTGTCAGAAAATGTAAAAAAAGGTGTCTTATTCTTCCTGGGGGTGTATATGAACAGATTTTAATACGATTTAATGTTGCTAAAACGCTGTCAGTTCCACCTTAAATGAATGTTGAAGAAACATGGGCAAATGCCGAGTTTATAAACAAGACAGTTTATATGCGCAAAGCCCACAATTATGCATCTTTCAATTATTATTTCCAGCTCTTTGTTGAACAATTACAGTGCCTTCAGAAAGTATGCATACCCATTGACTTATTCCTATTTTGTTGTGTTACAGCCTGAATTCAAAATGGATTAAATATATTTTTTTCTCTCACTCATCTACACACAATACCCCATAATGACAAAGTGAAAACATGTTTTTAGAAATGTTGGCTAATTTATTGAAAATGAAGTACAGATATCTAATTTACATAAGTATTCACACCCCTGAGTCAATACATGTTAGAATAACCTTTGGCAGTGATTACAGCTGTGTGTCTTTCTGGGTAAGTCTCTCAGAGCTTTGCACACCTGGATTGTACAATATTTGCACATTATTTTTTTTTAAATTCTTCAAGCTCTGTCATGTTAGCCATTTTCAAGTCCTGCCATAGATTTTTAAAGCCGATATAAGTCCAACTGTAACTAGGCCACTCAGGAAAATTCAGTGTCTTCTTGATAAGCAACTCCAGTGTATATTTGGCCTTGTGTTTTAGGTTATTGTCCTGCTGAAAGGTGAATTTGTCTCCCAGTGCCTGTTGGAAAGCAGACTGAACCAGGTTTTCCTCTAGGATTTTGCCTGTGCTTATCTCTATTCTGTTTATTTTTACTGAAAATATGAAGAGTGATACTTAGTGATGTGTTGTGTTGGATTTGTCCCAAACATTACACTTTGTATTCAGGACATGAAGTTCATTTCTTTGCCACATTTAAAAAAAGTTTTACTTTAGTACCTTATTGCAAACAGGATATTTTGGAATATTTTTTATTCTGTACATTCTTCCTTTTTTTAACTCTTTCATTTAGGTTAGTATTGTGGAGGAACTACAATGTTGTTGATCCATCCTCAGTTTTCTCCTGTCACAGCATTAACATCTGTAACTGTTTTAAAGTCAACATTGGCCTCATGGTGAAATCCCTGAGTGGTTTCCTTCCTCTCCGGCAACTGAGTTAAGAAAGATGCCTGTATCTTTGTAGTGACTGGGTTTATTGATACACCATCCAAAGTGTAATTAATAACTTTACCATGCTCAAAGGAATATTCAATGCCTGCTTTTTGTATTTTTACACATCTACCAATAGCTGCCCTTCTTTGCGAGGTATTAGGAAAACTCCCTGGTCTTTGTGGTTGAATCTGTGTTTGAAATTAACTGCTCGACTGAGGGACCTTACAATTATCTGTATGTGTGGGGTACAGAGATGAGGTAGTCATAAAAAAATCATGTTAAACACTTATTGCACACAGTGAGTCCATGCAACTTATGTGACTTGGTAAGCATAATTTTTACTCCTGAATGTATTTATTATTGCCATAACAGAGGGGTTGAATACTTATTGACTCAAGAGATTTCAGCTTTTCATCTTTTATTAATTCGTAAAAATTTTGAAAAACATAATTCCACTTTGACATTATGGGGTATTGTGTGTGTAGGCCAGTGACGACAAAATCTAAATGTAATACATTTTAAATTCCAGCTGTAACAACAAAATGTGGAAAAAGTAAAGGGGTGTGAATACTCTCTGAAGGCACTGTACACTGACAGCCCAACACACACACACATACAGTGAGAGAAAATGCGGGTCTGCGTGCTACGCCACTGCTTATAACCATAAGTTAAGTCTAACTATAAGAAATCTAAGATGTGTCAAATAAATGATATCCAGCTCAGGGCTCCAGGTATGCATTGTGTTGCTAACTTGGTAGCTACAGTGTGGGAAAAAAGTATTAGATCCCCTGCTGATTTTGTACGTTTTCCCACTGACAAAGACATGATCAGTCTATAATTTTAATGGTAGGTTTATTTGAACAGTGAGAGACAGAATAACAACAACAAAATCCAGAAAAATGCATGTCAAAAATGTTATAAATTGATTAGCATTTTAATGAGGGAAATAAGTATTTGACCCCTCTGCAAAACATGACTTAGTACTTGGTGGCAAAACCCTTGTTGGCAATCACAGAGGTCAGACGTTTCTTGTAGTTGGCCACCAGGTTTGCACACATCTCAGGAGGGATTTTGTCCCACTCCTCTTTGCAGATCTTCTCCAAGTCATTAAGGTTTCGAGGCTGACGTTTGGCAACTCGAACCTTCAGCTCCCTCGACAGATTTTCTATGGGATTAAGGTCTGCAGACTGGCTAGGCCACTCCAGGACCTTAATGTGCTTCTTCTTGAGCCACTCATTTGTTGCCTTGGCCGTGTGTTTTGGGTCATTGTCATGCTGGAATACCCATCCTCGACCCATTTTCAATGCCCTGGCTGAGGGAAGGAGGTTCTCACCCAAGATTTGACGGTACATGGCCCCGTCCATCGTCCCTTTGATGCGGCGAAGTTGTCCTGTCCCCTTAGCAGAAAAACACCCCCAAAGCATAATGTTTCCACCTCCATGTTTGACGGTGGGGATGGTGTTTTTGGGGTCATAGGCAGCATTCCTCCTCCTCCTAACACGGCGAGTTGAGTTGATGCCAAAGAGCTCGATTTTGGTCTCATCTGACCACAACACTTTCACCCAGTTCTCCTATGAATCATTCAGATGTTCATTGGCAAACTTCAGACGGTCCTGTATATGTGCTTTCTTGAGCAGGGGGACCTTGCGGGCGCTGCAGGATTTCAGTCCTTCACGGCGTAGTGTGTTACCAATTGTTTTCTTGGTGACTATGGTCCCAGCTGCCTTGAGATCATTGACAAGATCCTCCCGTGTAGTTCTGGGCTGATTCCTTACCGTTCTCATGATCATTGCAACTCCACGAGGTGAGATCTTGCATGGAGCCCCAGGCCGAGGGAGATTGACAGTCCTTTTGTGTTTCTTCCATTTGCGAATAATCGCACCAACTGTTGTCACCTTCTCACCAAGCTGCTTGGCGATGGTTTTGTAGCCCATTCCAGCTTTGTGTAGATCTACAATCTTGTCCCTGACATCCTTGGGAGCTCTTTGGTCTTGGCCATGGTGGAGAGTTTGGAATCTGATTGATTGCTTCTGTGGACAGGTATCTTTTATACAGGTAACAAGCTGAGATTAGGAGCACTCCCTTTTAAGAGTGTGCTCCTAATCTCAGCTCGTTACCTGTATAAAAGACACCTGGGAGCCAGAAATCTTTCTGATTTGAGAGGGGGTCAAATACTTATTTCCCTCATTAAAATGCAAATAAATGCATAAAAATTTTTGACATGCATTTTTCTGGATTTTTTTGTTACTCTGTCTCTCACTGTTCAAATAAACCTACCATTAAAATTATAGACTGATCATTTCTTTGTCAGTGGGAAAACGTACAAAATCAGCAGGGGATCAAATACTTTTTTCCCTCACTGTGTGTGTGTGTGTATATGTATATATATATATATATATATATATATATATATATACACACACACAGTGGGGGGAAAAAAGTATTTAGTCAGCCACCAATTGTGCAAGTTCTCCCACTTAAAAAGATGAGAGGGGCCTGTAATTTTCATCATAGGTACACGTCAACTATGACAGACAAAATGAGCATTTTTTCCCCAGAAAATCACATTGTAGGATTTTTTATGAATTTATTTGCAAATGATGGTGGAAAATAAGTATTTGGTCACCTACAAACAAGCAAGATTTCTGGCTCTCACAGACCTGTAACTTCTTCTTTAAGAGGCTCCTCTGTCCTCCACTCGTTACCTGTATTAATGGCACCTGTTTGAACTTGTTATCAGTATAAAAGACACCTGTCCACAACCTCAAAAAGTCACACTCCAAACTCCACTATGGCCAAGACCAAAGAGCTGTCAAAGGACACCAGAAACAAAATTGTAGACCTGCACCAGGCTGGGAAGATTGAATCTGCAATAGGTAAGCAGCTTGGTTTGAAGAAATCAACTGTGGGAGCAATTATTAGGAAATGGAAGACATACAAGACCACTGATAATCTCCCTCGATCTGGGGCTCCACACAAGATCTCACCCTGTGGGGTCAAAATGATCACAAGAACGGTGAGCAAAAATCCCAGAACCACACGGGGGGACCTAGTGAATGACCTGCAGAGAGCTGGGACCAAAGTAACAAAGCCTACCATCAGTAACACACTACGCCGCCAGGGACTCAAATCCTGCAGTGCCAGACGTGTCCCCCTGCTTAAGCCAGTACATGTCCAGGCCCGTCTGAAGTTTGCTAGAGTGCATTTGGATGATCCAGAAGAGGATTGGGAGAATGTCATATGGTCAGATGAAACCAAAATAGAACTTTTTGGTAAAAACTCAACTCGTCGTGTTTGGAGGACAAAGAATGCTGAGTTGCATCCAAAGAACACCATACCTACTGTGAAGCATGGGGGTGGAAACATCATGCTTTGGGGCTGTTTTTCTGCAAAGGGACCAGGACGACTGATCCGTGTAAAGGAAAGAATGAATGGGGCCATGTTTCGTCAGATTTTGAGTGAAAACCTCCTTCCATCAGCAAGGGCATTGAAGATGAAACGTGGCTGGGTCTTTCAGCATGACAATGATCCCAAACACACCGCCTGGGCAACGAAGGAGTGGCTTCGTAAGAAGCATTTCAAGGTCCTGGAGTGGCCTAGCCAGTCTCCAGATCTCAACCCCATAGAAAATCTTTGGAGGGAGTTGAAAGACCGTGTTGCCCAGCGACAGCCCCAAAACATCACTGCTCTAGAGGAGATCTGCATGGAGGAATGGGCCAAAACAGTGTGTGAAAACCTTGTGAAGACTTACAGAAAACGTTTGACCTGTGTCATTGCCAACAAAGGGTATATAACAAAGTATTGAGAAACTTTTGTTATTGACCAAATACTTATTTTCCACCATCATTTGCAAATAAATTCATTAAAAATCCTACAATGTGATTTTCTGGAAAAAAATTCTCATTTTGTCTGTCATAGTTGACGTGTACCTATGATGAAAATTATAGGCCTCTCTCATCTTTTTAAGTGGGAGAACTTGCACAATTGGTGGCTGACTAAATACTTTTTTCCCCCACTGTGTATATGTATATATATATATATATATATATATATATATATATATATATATATATATATATATATATATATATATATATATATATATATATATATATATATATATATATATATATATATATATATATATATATATATATATATTAGTACCAGTCAAAAGTTTGGACACACCTACTCAGGGTTTTTCTTTATTTTTACTATTTTCTCTTTGCTTATTTGAGCTGTTCTTGCCATAATATGGACTTGGTCTTTTACCAAATAGGGCTATCCTCTGTATATTTCATAGTTTTGATGTCTTCACTATTATTCTACTACATTGTAGAATAATAGTGAAGACATCAAAACTATGAAGTAACACATATGGAATCATGTAGTAACCAACTATTCTTCAAATAGCCACCCTTTGCCTTGATGACAGCTTTGCACACTCTTGGCATTCTCTCAACCAGCTTCACCTGGAATGCTTTTCCAACAGTCTTGAAGGAGTTCCCACATATGCTGAGCACTTGTTGGCTGCTTTTCCTTCACTCTGCGGTCCAACTCATCCCAAACCATCTCAATTGGGTTGAGGTCGGGTGATTGTGGAGGCCAGGTCATCTGATGCAGCACTCCATCACTCTCCTTCTTGGTTAAATAGCCCTTACACAGCCTGGAGGTGTGTTGGGTCATTGTCCTGTTGGAAAACAAATGATAGTCCCATTAAGCACAAACCAGATGGGATGGCGTATCGCTGCAGAATGCTGTGGTAGCCATGCTGGTTAAGTGTGCCTTGAAGTCTACATAACTCAACAACAGTGTCGCCAAGCACCATCACTCCTCCATGCTTCACGGTGGGAAACATAATTGTGGCGATAATCCGTTCACCTACTCTGCGTCTCACAAAGACACAGCGGTTGGAACCAAAAATCTCAAATTTGGACTCATCAGACCAAAGGACAGGTTTTCACTGGTCTAATGTCCATTGCTCGTGTTTCTTGGCCCAAGCAAGTCTCTTCTTCTTAGTAGTGGTTTCTTTGCAGCAATTCGACCATGAAGGCCTGATTCACACAGTCTCCTCTGAACAGTTGATGTTGATGTGTCTGTTACTTGAACTCTGAAGCATTTATTTGGGCTGCAATTTGAGGTGCAGTTAACTCTTATGAACTTATCCTCTGCAGCAGAGGTAACTCTGGGTCATCCTTTCCTCTGGCGGTCCTCATGAGAGCCAGTTTCATCATAGCGCTTGATGATTTTTGCGACTGCACTTGAAGAAACGTTCAACGTTCTTGAAATGTTCCATATTGACTGACCTTCATGTCTTAAAGTAATGATGGACTGTCGTTTCTCTTTGATTATTTGAGCTGTTCTTGCCATAATAAGGACTTGGTCTTTTACCAAATACGTCTATCTTCTGTATACCACCCCTACCTTGTCACAACACAACTGATTGGCTCAAACACATTAAGAAGGAAAGAAATTCCACAAATTAACTTTTAAGAAGGCACACCTGTTAATTGAAATGCATTCCAGGTGTCTACCTCATGAAGCTGGTTGAGAGAATGCCAAGAGTGTGCAAAGCTGTCAAGGCGAAGGGTGGCTACTTTGAAGAATCTCGAATATAAAATATATTTTGATTTGTTTAACACTTTTTTGGTTAATACATGATTCCATATGTGTTATACCAGGCGGTGTCAGAGGAAAGCCCTAAAAATTGTCAGACTCCAGCCACCCTAGTCATAGACTGTTCTCTCTGCTACCGCATGGCAAGCGGTACCAGAGCACCAAGTCTACACTAACACACACAGACTACTTAAGACTACATTTGTTCACACACACGAAACACAGTCTTTCAAACTCTTCACATACGCTGCTACTACTGTTTATTTTCTATCCTGATTGCCTAGTCACTTTTACCCCTACCTACATGTACCTCAATTACCTCAACTACCTCGTACCCCTGCATATTGACTCAGTACCGGTACTCCTTGTATATAGTCTCATTATTGTTTTTTGGTTAATCTTTTTCTTACTTTTTTAACTGCATTGTTGAGTAAGAACTCGTAAGTAAGCATTTCACGGTCAATTCTACACCTGTTGTATTCGGCGCATGTGACAAATTACATTTGATTTGAGATAAGGAGTTTACCTCATATCTCAGTACACAGAGACCTGTTTTTGGAAATAAATGTAGATAATGAAGTATGCACAACTGTTGTCTGGGAAGCTCTTAAAGTATATATGAGAGGTTGTATCATGTGTTACTCTTCACATATGAAAATCCACGACTTAGAAAGAAAACACAGCTTAGATAGAAATGTTGACACACATCAACAGTTGAACACTTTGAAGCTTGAATATAACATAATAAACACCTTCTCTGTAGATATTGCTGCCCTGAAATCCAAACAACAATATCTTGAGCAAGGTGAAAGTGCGGGGAAAATGCTTGCTTGGCAATTTTAGAAAGAGGAGGAGGAATGTACCATCCACAGCATTTAAAACCTTTTTACATTACATTTTAGTAATTTAGCAGACGCTCTTATCCAGAGCGACTTACATGAGCAATTAGGGTTAAGTGCCTTGCTTAAGGGCACATCGACAGATTTTTCACCTAGTCGGCTCGGGGATTAGAACCAGTGACCTTTCGGTTACTGGCACAACGCTCTTACCCACTAAGCTACCTGCCGCCCTAGATAGTAGCATAACAATGGATCCTTCTGAAATTAACTCATTCTTTAAAACATTTGATCACTAACTGTATCAATCCTAAAACAAAAGTTACAAGAAAGATAGACAATGTCCTTAAGGCTTCAGGATTCAAAGTGGATTGGGAGAAAACTGAAATAATGCCAATTTCTAATTATGACTTTTCAAGCTTAGAAAGTAGATTTCAATGGAAATGGACACATATGAAATACCTGGGTGTATTGATACCGTGCAATTTCGATTATATATAAAATCAACTACTCTCCTTTACTAGATAAGATTGAATGTGATTAAATGTAAATGTATTGATGTTCAGAAATGGAGAACTCTCCCTATTTCCGTGTTAGGTAGGGTCAACATAATCAAAATGAATATACTGTATTACAAGGTTGATGTATTTATTCCAAGCCTTAACAGTTTCAATTCCATCCAACTTCTTAAAAAAAAAAAAAGGCCTACTCTCCAACTTTATTTGGAATGGAAAGACCTCAAGAGTCAAATTGAATGTTTTACACTTACCTTATAAAGCTGGAGGTCTCGGACTACCTCATATGAAAATGTATTACTGGGCCGCACAACTGCGTTCACTTAAACAACGGACAGCAGACTATCCTTGTGCTTGAAGGAGTATTGAAGCCATAACTGTAATAACCTATGATTTAAAATATATTCAATACTTTGGTTCCAAGGCTTTAAAGAAAAAACAGACAATGTACATCAATTCATAAAATGGAAGAAACCCATATCGCCAGGCAGCCCTATTTGAAACAACCCCACATTACCGCCAGCATTTTAATGACAATACCTTTTAAGTCCTGGTTACAAATTGGTGTCATGAATTTTAATGCATATGTACTATGATGGCTCTCTACTGTCATTTGATCAATTACAAGAAAAAAATGGTTTATCCAAGACCAAGTTCTTTTAAGTTCTTACAACTAAAAAATCGTATTCAATCACTTCAGCAGAAACTGGATGAACCTAAAGCACCTAGCATTGAAAAAATACTGAAAGAAGCTGCAACGCCAAAGAAGTTGATTGCCAAGTTACAGTGAGGGAAAAAAGTATTTAGTCAGCCACCAATTGTGCAAGTTCTCCCACTTAAAAAGATGAGAGAGGCCTGTAATTTTCATCATAGGTACACGTCAACTATGACAGACAAAATGCGAATTTTTTTCTCTCCAGAAAATCACATTGTAGGATTTTTTATGAATTTATTTGCAAATGATGGTGGAAAATAAGTATTTGGTCAATAACAAAAGTTTCTCAAGACTTTGTTATATACCCTTTGTTGGCAATGACACAGGTCAAATGTTTTCTGTAAGTCTTCACAAGGTTTTCATACTCTGTTGCTGGTATTTTGGCCCATTCCTCCATGCAGATCTCCTCTAGAGCAGTGATGTTTTGGGGCTGTCGCTGGGCAACACGGACTTTCAACTCCCTCCAAAGATTTTCTATGGGGTTGAGATCTGGAGACTGGCTAGGCCACTCCAGGACCTTGAAATGCTTCTTACGAAGCCACTCCTTCGTTGCCCGGGCGGTGTGTTTGGGATCATTGTCATGCTGAAAGACCCAGCCACGTTTCATCTTCAATGCCCTTGCTGATGGAAGGAGGTTTTCACTCAAAATCTCACGATACATGGCCCCATTCATTCTTTCCTTTACACGGATCAGTCGTCCTGATCCCTTTGCAGAAAAACAGCCCCAAAGCATGATGTTTCCACCCCCATGCTTCACAGTAGGTATGGTGTTCTTTGGATGCAACTCAGCATTCTTTGTCCTCCAAACACGACGAGTTGAGTTTTTACCAAAAAGTTCTATTTTGGTTTCATCTGACCATATGACATTCTCCCAATCCTCTTCTGGATCATCCAAATGCACTCTAGCAAACTTCAGACGGGCCTGGACATGTACTGGCTTAAGCAGGGGGACACGTCTGGCACTGCAGGATTTGAGTCCCTGGCGGCGTAGTGTGTTACTGATGGTAGGCTTTGTTACTTTGGTCCCAGCTCTCTGCAGGTCATTCACTAGGTCCCCCCGTGTGGTTCTGGGATTTTTGCTCACCGTTCTTGTGATCATTTTGACCCCACAGGGTGAGATCTTGCGTGGAGCCCCAGATCGAGGGAGATTATCAGTGGTCTTGTATGTCTTCCATTCCCTAATAATTGCTCCCACAGTTGATTTCTTCAAACCAAGCTGCTTACCTATTGCAGATTCAGTCTTCCCAGCCTTGTGCAGATCTACAATTTTGTTTCTGGTGTCCTTTGACAGCTCTTTGGTCTTGGCCATAGTGGAGTTTGGAGTGTGACTGTTTGAGGTTGTGGACAGGTGTCTTTTATACTGATAAGTTCAAACAGGTGCCATTAATACAGGTAACGAGTGGAGGACAGAGGAGCCTCTTAAAGAAGAAGTTACAGGTCTGTGAGAGACAGAAATCTTGCTTGTTTGTAGGTGACCAAATACTTATTTTCCACCATAATTTGCAAATAAATTCATAAAAAATCCTACAATGTGATTTTCTGGATCTTATTTCCTCAATTTGTCTGTCATAGTTGACGTGTACCTATGATGAAAATTACAGGCCTCTCTCATCTTTTTAAGTGGGAGAACTTGCACAATTGGTGGCTGACTAAATACTTTTTTCCCCCACTGTATATCAAGGGTTGATTTAATCTCTACCTGATAGCTCAGAACCTATAGGGAAAACAATGGGAAACAGATCTCAAGGAAGAAATTGATGAGAACTTATTGGTCACAGATATGTGAAAATGTTCATATTTTATCATACGACCTTAGAAATAAGTTATTGCAATTCAAGATAATCCATAGGATTTAGTAAATTCCTGCCAGAATGCATGTAATGCACCCAGAAATGTTCTATCTCTGTTGGAGATGCAAAAAACAAAAAGGAACCCTATTACATATGCTGTGGTCCTGTGACAAACTGACACCATTTTGGGATAATGTCTGTGCTATCACATCATTGTGTTTAGGAATTTATATCCATCCATCTCCATGATTATGTCTGTTGGGAAATGTAGATATTGGTGACCAATATCAAAGAAAGTTTTGTAACCTCGGTCTAATTGCTGCCCCAAGAAATTATAGCTACAGTGCATTCGGAAAGTATTCAGACCCCTTCCCTTTTTCCACATTTTGTTATGTTACAGCCTTATTCTAAAATGGTTTAAATAAAAACAATTCCTCATCAATCTACAACCAATACCCCATAATGACAAAGCGGAAACTGGTTTTTAGAAATGTTTGCAAATGTAAAAATAAATAAATAACGGAAATAACTGATTTACATAAGGATACAGACCCTTTGCAATGAGACTTGAAATTGAGCTCAGGTGCATCCTCTTTCCATTGATCAACCTTGAGATGTTTCTACAACTTGATTGGAGGCGACCTGTGGTAAATTCAATTGATTGGACATGATTTGGAAAGGCACACACCTGTCTATATAAGGTCCCACGGTTGACAGTTCATGGCAAAAACCAAGCCATGAGGTCGAAGGAATTGGCTGTAGAGCTCCGAGACAGGATTGTGTAGAGGCACAGATCTGGGGAAGGGTACCAAAACATTTCTGCAGCATTGAAGGTCCCCAAGATCACAGTGGCCTCCATCATTCTTAAATGGAATAAGTTTGGAACCACCAAGACTCTTCCTAGAGCTGGCTGCCCGGCCAAACTGAGCAATCGGGGGAGAAGGGCCTTGGTCAGGGAGGTGACCAAGAACCCGATGGTCACTCTGACAGAGCTCCAGAGTTCCTCTGTGGAGATGGGAGAACCTTCCAGAAGGACAACCATCTCGGCAGCACTCCACCAATCAGGCCTTTATGGTAGAGTGGCCAGACGGAAGCCACTCCTCAGTAAAAGGCACACGACAGCCCGCTTGGAGTTTGCCAAAAGGCACCTAAAGGACTCTCAGACCATGAGAAACAAGATTCTCTGGTCTGATGACCAGAGAATGTAATACTATTAAAGTTTTATGCCATAATTATCTAAGATGTGATAGGAGGACACTCATGTAAGAGATATGCTAGAAGAGCTCATCAGAATGTTTACAAACACTGGAAGATGAACAAGTCCACTCCCTCAAATCCCATAGTGATAGGAGATTTTCACTGTGCTTCTGGCTTTACAGAGTAACTGCCCCTAAAAACCATTTTCTCATTTAGAAAACAGCCTATGTGGCATCGATATGAGTCAAATATTTATTCTACTGTCAAAATTGACTTCAAAGTGTACATAGGATAATTTTGGTCATAAAGTCAGTCTCGTCCAAAACAGAGTTTTGTGAGAATTGCATCACAACGTAAAATTAAGGTTGGGTTTGTTTCAATCCTGTCCACATGCCCACAGCTGGCAGCACACATGAATTCGGAGTGCAGCTGCATGCAACCCAATCGTAATGCCCGTGGTCAATTCGGATTGACTTTGGATATCCCTATGGGGTTAGGTTGGGAACCATCAGTAAATTACATAATGTACATGGGACAATATGTTAAAATTCCAATAGCTCCAAATTTCAATGACTTAAAAACCTCAAACCAACTATAAATTGTAGAAATTGATGTACAAATATTGAAGAACTAAAAGGTGTGTAACAGGACAATAGTGTAATTTACATTTGTATTTATTGACAGTTCCTAACCAGCCCCGGAGATAGGCTATCCAAAGTCAAATCAATTTTGCCATGGTCGCACACCAGCTGGCTGAAGCTTATTGGCGAAATAATTTGGCAAACATTTCCCACCTGTGAGCACACGAGACACCCACTTCAAAAACAAGGCCAAATCAGGAAGTGCAGTTGCCCTTTTAAAGGCCCATGCTGTTTCCCACTTTTCCTTTGAGATTTCTGGTCTCACCAACCTGATATGAACTCTCCAAGTAGTAGAGCTCTCCTGTCTCCACTAGATGGCAGTCTGTGTCTTCAGGAGGCCAGGGAGGGTTCAAAGCCTGGCTCTCTTTTAGATTAGGCCTCCGTAGTAAGCCGGCTGCTATCCTCTGTCAGCTATCCTCAATGTGAAATATGACCAGACGGTGTGTGTGACCTCTCTGTGTGTGTGTGCCCCTGCAGCAGACGCTGGCCTGCTCCATCCTGACGGCCCTCATCAGTGAGTTATCCAGCTCCACTAAGACCAGTAACATCGGCCTCAACATGGAGTTCCACGGCAGCTGCAAACGCATCTTTCAGGTCAGACCTCCTCTCTTCCTCCTGCTCCTTTTTCTCCTGTTCCTCTCTAACTGAACACTGTTCTCTCTGACTTGGCAGGAGTGTGTGTTTGTTTGTTTGCATCGCCACCTTTGTGTGTATTTTTGTCCTGATGTGTGTGTTTGTGTTCAGGAGGACGACCTTCATCAGATCTTCATGTTGACAATGGAGGTGCTACAGGAGTTCAGTCGCAGAGAAAACCTCAACGCTCAGATGTCCTCAGTGTTCCAGAGATACCTGGCCCTGGCCAATCAGGTCCTCAGCTGGAACTTCTTGCCGCCCAATCATATCCTTTCTCTAGTCCGCAGTGTTTCCCCATTGGTGGGTTAGGACCTGGGTTAACCTAGAACTAAAGTCTTGCGTAATTGGTTAGCTACTCAATTAAGTTCTGGGTCCATACGAGTTAAGAAAAGAGATGAAGAGATGCTAGAACTAGGAGCGGAACCGTCTCTTTGCAAGTTTGGGGCCGAATGTCCCCTCCCTTTCCGAAATTCGAAAGATGCTAACACCTGTGAAATTGTGGGTTGTCCAAATAACCTGTGATGAAAAACCCAAGCACCAGAACTATTGCTGCTCGTCAGCTATCGGTGCCCTTAGTATAAAGACAGCTCTACAGTACTATTTAAAATATATATGTTTTATTGTCACATACACCAGATAGGTGCATTGAAATGTGGTGTTTTACAGGGTCAGCCATAGTTGTACAGCACCCCTGGATCAAATTAGGGTTAAGTGCCTTGCTCAAGGACACATCAACAGATTTTTCACCATGACAGCTCAGGTATTCGAACCAGCGACCTTTTGGTTACTGTCCCAACGCTCTAACCGCTAGGCTACCTGCCGTCCTTTATGTTTACGTAGTCTGCCCACCAGAGATTAGGACCCACTGGAGGGTAGTAGTTTGGACATAAACGTTGGTCTTGTTTGTTATAGTCAAAGGAACATTCTGGGTTCTTGGGTACAGTACAAAAGGTTTGGGGTGTGGTATATGGTCATACCATTATGTTTTCATTTGTTGCTCTCATATTTGGCTTTGTTTGTGTTGGTGTGTTCTAAGTCTTAGTGTGTGTGTGTGTGTCATTGGCCTGTTGAGCTCATTGGAGCGTTAATCCTACTCAGACTGGCAGCCTCTCTCTCCCGCCTCTCTCAGTATTTAAATGGATCTGAGGTGGCGTCGCTGCCAACCAGGGTTATGTATCACTTTCAAAGCGGCCCTGTTTGTCTGTGCCCATACCAAATAGCAGCCCAATAACCAGGCCTCTTTAAGGGGGACAGGCAAGGGGGTCGAGGGCCGCCAGCCTCTTTAAACCCCACTGCTTGTTGAGTGTCTGTCTGGAATGCCAGACACCCTCCTGTGTGTGTGTTTCAAGTGGCAGTTAGTCAGTGTGCGTGCTGTCTGGATGATTGTTGGAACAGAGAATAGATTTATGAACTCCAGGGAAGGTAAAGCGGTGTGGCTTTCTGTCCACATGTATCAGATATGTCTCTTTGTTTGAATGTGAGTGCGCGTGTGTGTCCGTGTGTGTGTGTCCGTGAGCGGGTGTGTCAAGGGGCTGCTCCTTAATTGTACGCTTGACAGCCATAGCCTGTTTGCCCCCCTCCTCTCCTCCTCAAAAACTATTTTTAAAACACCACAGTGGCTCGATCCTTCACAAACCAACCCGTGGCATGTGTGGCATCTGTCTGCGCCACACTCCCCCTCCGGGCCACGGCGTGTGTCAGCTCTGAGCCACGCTCCCTGTGCGTTAGTACGACAGCGCGTCTCCACACTGACATTAACCTTAGGTTGAGGTGGGGTCTTGCTCAGGCTTCAGACCTGCCCCTCGCCTTGACCCACTGGGGACCTTGACTCAAACACACACACACCCCAAAACGGTGAGTTAGGCTGTCTTGGGGCAGCTGTCCTAACTCAGGCAGGAGAGGGGGAAGTTGGGGAGAGCAGTAGCGATAGAGAGCGGGGAGGGGGTGTAGGGCATTCCTCCAGTGTTATTTCACATGACAAGGCTGCAAGCTAGACTTAGTGGAGGATGTATCACTTAAACCCCCCCCAACTCCTTAACATAGCTTTGTGCTCTTAACACATCCACTGCCAATGTACTGTATCTAAATACAATGACCAAAAAGTCATCTGGACAGAAAATACCTAGATGAGTTCAATATAGACTTTCATTAAAAGTAAACAAACTTAAATATAGTCTTCAAATATTACTTAACACACAGTGTGTTTACACCAATAGTGTCAAGACACTTCAAAACGGTGTCATCTCACTTCATGTCTACAGACAACAGCACAGTTGTCATATGACTTGCAACACTGTTGACAGACAGCTGTACATCGAGAGGAAGTTTATGAACAACTGTTAATGTTGGATACTAAAACAATGCTATAGAAGTGCTGCTGGAAAATACTTGAGTTTGACCTGTCACCAGACCAGTTTTAGTGCAGCAGGGTTTAGAGCCCAGCAGAAGGTCTCTGTCTCTACGTCTCCTCTTCCTTTGTCTCTGCAGAAGTAACAGAGTACTGTAAATGATTCTGGAGGATTAGACAGTGTGATGATAGAAAGAAAGATGCCAACAGCCATGTGTCTGAGTGACACTCCACAAGCATGTACATTCATGCTCACACAAAGCGCTTCTTCGTCAGTTTGCTGTACGATTCCCTCCTATCCGTGATTTGATCTCAGATTCAAATTGCTGTTTTGTCACACAACAGAATGCCACAGATGTCTCAAGTTTTGAGGGAGTGTGCAATTGGCATGCTGACTGCAGAAATGTCCACCTGAGCTGTTGCCAGAGAATTTAATGTTCATCTCTCTACCATAAGCCGCCTCCAACGTTGTTTTTGAGAATTTGGCAGTACGGCCAACCAGCCCTACAACTGCAGACCACGTGGAACCATGCCAGCCCAGGACCTCCACATCCGGCTTCTTCACCTGCGTGATTGTCGGGATGGGGGGGGCTATGCCCTCCCAGGCCCACCCTTGGCTGCACCCATGCACAGTCATGTAAAATCCATAAATTAGGGCCTAATGAATTTATTTAAGTTGACTGATTTTCTTATATGAACTGTAACTATTTGCAAAATCTTTGAAATTGTTGCATGTTGCGTTTATTTTTGTTCAGTATAGAATTATATAACAAAGTCAAAAGCATTTAGCTGTTAGCTAGGCAAGTTGCTGTATTTTTTAGGTTAAAAACAAAGCTAAGTCGTTTTGTGGTTGGAATTGCAGTATGTATTAAGTTTGAGAAATGTTATGTGAGCTAGCAACTTTTGACAGATTGGTTTCGTCTGGACAAACAAAAAAACTTGCTAGCAACCAAATGAATACCAATGTGTTCTGTAGAGAAAAAAGTGATTGAGATCCAATATTTGCATAACCTTTGATTGGATTATAGCTGTGAGGGTTATTGAATCAGGATCAAAAACCTCTGTTCTACTCAGCTTATTAATGAATGTTCATATTTGAAGATTGCAGAAAGGCCAGGCTGTTTAGCGTGACATGGAGTGGCAAGGAGTTGAATGATAGCTAAATGATGATAGCTAGACTGGTACCCAGACTAAAATCTGCTTTAGTACACTGCTCAAAAAAATTAAGGGAACACTAAAATAACACATCCTAGATCTGAATGAATGAAATAATCTTATTAAATAGTTTTTTCTTTACATAGTTGAATGTGCTGACAACAAAATCACACAAAAATTATCAATGGAAATCAAGTCACCCTCAAAATTAAAGTGGAAAACCACACTACCGGCTGATCCAACTTTGATATAATGTCCTTAAAACAAGTCAAAATGAGGCTCAGTAGTGTCCACGGCGTCTCCAGACTCTGTCACGTCTGTCACGTGCTCAGTGTGAACCTGCTTTCATCTGTGAAGAGCACAGGGCGCCAGTGGTGAATTTGCCAATCTTGGTGTTCTCTGGCAAATGCCAAACGTCCTGCACGGTGTTGGGCTGTAAGCACAACCCCCACCTTGTGGACATCGGGCCCTCATACCACCCTCATGGAGTCTGTTTCTGACCGTTGAGCAGACACATGCACATTTGTGGCCTGCTGAAGGTCATTTTGCAGGGCTCTGGCAGTGCTCCTCCTTGCACAAAGGCGGAGGTAGCAGTCCTGCTGCTGGGTTGTTGCCCTCCTATGGCCTCCTCGACATCTCCTGATGTACTGGCCTGTCTCCTGGTAGCGCCTCCATGCTCTGGACACTGCGCTGACAGACACAGCAAACCTTCTTGCCACAGCTCGCATTGATGTGCCATCCTGGATGAGCTGCACTACCTGAGCCACTTGTGTGGGTTGTAGACTCCGTCTCATGCTACCACTAGAGTGAAAGCACCGCCAGCATTCAAAAGTGACCAAAACATCAGCCAGAAAGCATAGGAACTGAGAAGTGGTCTGTGGTCACCACCTGCAAAACCAGTCCTTTATTGGGGGTGTCTTGCTAATTGCCTATAATTTCCACCTGTTGTCTATTCCATTGGCACAACAGCATGTGAAATTTATTGTCAATCAGTGTTGCTTCCTAAGTGGACAGTTTGATTTCACAGAAGTGTGATTGACTTGGAGTTACATTGTGTTGTTTAAGTGTTCCCTTTATTTTTTTGAGCAGAGTATATACCCCAAAATCTTTATTTTGTATTTGATTGATACATGCATGATTGTCAGTAAGGTAAATCTCTCACACATATGAACTCCAGTGGTTGGTCCCCGGAGTTAATACCCCGTCTCCAACACTTCCCAAGAGGCTTTTCACTCTTTTTTCTCTCCCTCTACTTCTCTCTCTCTTCAGGTTCACTCAGAGTTCTGGTGGACCAGGGCTTTTTATAAAAGGCCTTAAAGCCAAGGCTGCTGGAGGGAGTGTGGAGAGGGGCACACACACTCAAACACAAAGCTGGCACCTGTCTCCTCAGCACGACGGTTTGTGTTACTGTGTGTTTGTAGTCTGTGTGTGCGGTGTGTGTGTGTATTTGGGAGTGACTGTGGGTCCGGCCCAGTGGAATGCTTGGCCTCTGACGGTGACTGGCTTTGATCTGGCATTCCTGTGGGAGTTTCTTCACTGGGCCTCAGCACAGACAGAGGGAGAGAAAAAGACACAGCGAAGGAAAGAGAGAGTCTTGAGTGTGAGAGAGCGAGAGGGCAACAGAGTCCGGGAGGAGAGAGTGGCAGACTTGATGAGAGAGAGCTAGTGAGTGAATAACCGCAAGTTTCCACTGCACTCAGACCTCAGAGAGGGAGAGAGTGGCAGGCAGAAAGAAAGAGAGCGAGGGAGGGAGACAGAGACCAGATTCCACTGTGACTGACAGACAGGGCTCTAGTGACAGGGGCTTTGGGTGTGTGAGAGCCTGAGTGAGTCAGCGTTCCCCATGTTGTTGGCCTTAACCTGGGGATCACTGGGGCGCCACTACATCGCCATGTTTGAGTCCACCCAGAACGTGATGCTGAAGCCCACAGAGACCTGGAGAGAAGCCCTGCTCGACACCCGCGTCATGGACCTCTTCTTCACCGTGAGTATTTCTCCCCTCATCTCTCTATGTAGCTAGAATACCCTTCTGTCCTGCTGACCGTTCCTTGACCGTTGTCTCCTCTTGAGGTTCTTACCACAGAGTGGGAGAGGGAGGGTTTGAACTGTGTATTATGAGGCATGTGAAACAAGTGACATATTTTATAGTGAAGCATTTATTACAAATGATCTTGATATTGCAATGTAGTATTTTTCCTAGGTGACGTGTAGATATGGCAGTGAAACGTGTGTTTTTATAAAGTGTTGTGTGTGTAGTAAATGAAGCTGCCCGTTCTGGTTTAGTGGTGTGAGCGAGATTAAGTGTGGAACAAATCCGTCAGCTCTCCCTCAACATCCAGGCTCTCTGTGTGCCTCTGCCAAATACTGCGCCACTCTCCCCTGTGTGCGTTTTCAAGTCCCAGTCTCCTGCCATATACTGCTCCCTTCTCCTCCAGGCCATATCACATCACTGGAGGCTTCTCTCTATTCTGCATCGCTCAATTTCTACAACTGGCATGAGATGTAATGTTGTTGGATGAGTGAGGTTGAGAAGCCCAAAGATGTTTTGAGCTGTTTGAAACCATTATATATATATATATATGTGTGTATATATATATATGTGTGTATATATATATATGTGTATATATATATATGTGTGTATATATATGTATATATATATATGTGTGTATGTATGTATATATATATATATATATATATATATATATATATATATATATATATATATATATATATATATATATATATATATATAGATATTATATATTGTTTTGGATGTGTGTAAACCCCTCTCCTTTCATTGAGTGGTTTGGGACCAGAACATCTCTATTGTATTGCATCTGACCACTGATCAGTCTGAGTTCTGCTGTCTCTTACCTCCACGCTGTGGTATTTATGGTGGGTGGGGTGCTTCTTATTGTACGAGTGCTGTCTGTGTGTGTGTGCAACTGTTTGTTGTGTGTGTGTGTTTTGGGGTGATCAGCTGCTGCTCCTCAATCCTCAGCTGTGAGGGTGACGGCCCAGGGAGGGGGCTGTCCAGGCACGCGCTTCCAGGGTCAGAGTTCAAAGAGAGCGATGGCAGGAATACACCCTTACCCTGGGATTAGGGGGCCCCGTTAACAGTACCCCCCACCTCGCACACCCTCTTAAGGACCCTGAAGGGGGTTCATCTCCCTCCTCTGTGGGTGTCAATCTTCCTTTAAACAACTATACTTTGGAGGCAAAGTGGTCTAAGGAGAGTTGGAGAGGGGCAGAAGTTGCGAAAGAAGTCTCCCTCCAAGTACATATATCCACTCTCCTTTACATTACGAAGTGGAAGCTTCAAGTTCAGTGACTGAAGGAAACAGATCTGAAAGAAATAACAAATGTTAGAGGTAGACTGTGAGAATAGTGTTCTCAGTTCCACTCTGAGACAGTGGTCTAGGCCAGGGAGGATATCTTGGCTAGGGGCAGAAGATCAGGGAACTATGCCACTCTGTTCTTTTGACACCTAGCGAAATGAGTGATAAGATAACATTTTCCCTACCAGCTGTAATTTCGCCTTCGGCTGTTTTTGTTTGTGGTTTACTTTGGTTTTGGCTTGTATTGGGTTTGGACTGATGAGAGGGTGGCTTTAATTTGTGATTCTGTGTGTCTCTGTGTGTACTGCCACTCTTGCCCAGGGATGCGTCTGCTTTAAGTCAGAACGTCAGTGTCTAGTACACACTCTCACACTAGAGCTCTGTTTGCCCAGTAAACACCATCAGGGCTGCGTCTGGAGCGCTGGACCTATGCTGTTGTGACGATGGCTGATTCCACTCCGGGCGGCAGTAACTGGATCTGAATGAACGAGAGAGCGAGAAGGAGAGAGACAATCCAACGGAAGCGCTCAGTTGATTGAAAAAACCCAGAAAGGCCTCCAATCCCCTGAGGAAACAGACACCAGGCTTTGTCTCCTGCTATAAATAGGAGACTCATTCTCTTTCTCATTCTCACTCCGCAGAGGAGTGCCCAGTCTTGTTTTGATTTACCCTCTACCCCCTGCCTATCTTTAACTATAGTCGGACTCAAGGCGATTGGCATAGCTAGCGTTGTGCGGATGTTCGTTGATGCAGCTGTTTTTAGAGCCCGTGCGGCGTACAATCTTTGGCCTTGCACTCGCTTTCTCTCCTTCTCCTCCCTCCCTCTCTCCTCCCCTTCACTCCTCTCCTCCAGAGAATGACTTCACACTCTGAAGAGGGCAGCACTACCCAGCACCAGCAGCAGTGAGGTCTCTCGGCTGCGCTTCGCTACTTTAGCCTCAGAGCCCTCGGATCACCGTGGCTGACAACCAGCCACTACAGCTGGAGAAGAGAAGGAAAGAGAGGTTGAGAGAGGGGGTCTCTCAGAGGAAGAAGGGAGAGTGGTGGGGAGAGAGTTCTGGAGCTGTTGGGTGGCATGCAAACGGTTGCATTGGACTTGTGGGGCTAGCACTGGGTTTTTTTCAGGGACAATAACAGTAAAAGAAACAGAGAAAAAGCAGACCGAGAGAATAGACAGTTCTGAGCGTTCAGAGCCAGGCGTCCACATTGCGCTGCTTGTCAGTGAAAACACATGTTGCTCCACAGTAGAGCTGAAGCCTGCTCACCGCTCGGTGTCTACGCAGCCGATTCACCATGCAACCTCTTTGACAGAGAATGACAAGTCGACTCTGACTACCAATCTGTTTCTGAGAAGATCCACTCCGGGTTTGATTGAGACTGCCTCTGAGAGATTCAGACGGGCTCTGTTATTGATTAGGATTGTTTGTGGTGACATCCAGGGTTACTGTGTCTGGGTTCGGTGACTGGCGCTTTGAGCATTGATTCTCTGTTCTTATCACTTCAAAAGACGGTGAGTCTGTCACTTCAATTCGTCCTAAAATTCTGTCTGTATTGTTCTGGTCATCAGTGACAGTCCTCAGACCCCAGTGTGATTTGACTCCCAAGTAGCTGTGAAAAGTGTCAGGGTTAACGTGAACTGAATGGAAACCGAGAGCCGTGACTGTCCGTTGTGTCTTGGTCAGGTGTTTTGGGGCATGATTGGCCCTGGTCAGGTTTGTGTGTGGCTTTGTCGGAGATGCACAATACATTTTACAAGGTCGTGGTCAATATTTCAACCCAGTTTCTGCTAATTTTACCTTCATGGTCTCACAACCACCATCATTATCGTCATCATCATCAGGAAAAACTCTTCTGTGTCCTTAGAAACTCACATCAGCACGTTTCTGAGGACACCGCTGTATGTCATCACCTCTGCCTTGCTCAAAAACAACAACTATTCAACACAACCCTCTTCTCCCCTCCTCTCTGCTCGTCTCCTCAGGTGCACAGAAAGATCCGTGAGGACTCGGACATGGCCCAGGACTCCCTACAGTGTCTGGCTCAGCTG
>NC_140003.1:32182991-32480015 GCF_964263955.1 Coregonus lavaretus | reverse complement strand
ACAGCTCTGCTTGCAATTTAAATCCATCTGATGGGGGTTAGCGAGCCGCGCAGTAGGCTAGCTACAGCAGGCAGGCCTCCAGACAGTGCTCTAACTGGGGCTGTGGAAACATGGCCCTACCCCAAGGCAACAGGTACTGCTCAGTGCTCACACACTGGGCAGCGGAGCACAGCGTCTGGTTTAGTACCATACCTGGTTCAAATACATTTGTGAAATACTTTCCAAAACTCTGATGTTCCATATTTGTCTGAATTTTTTTTTTTTATCAAATTGGCCAACATTCCTAGTTTTAAGGTTGTGTTTTGTTTGTGTCCCAGGATAGAGATTGAGGACTCTGAGGCAGTGGGCATCTCTAACATCATCTCCAACCTGATCAGCACGTTCCCCCGTGCCATCCTGACCGCCCTGCCCAGCGAGCTCTTCACTTCCTTCATCAACTGTCTCACCCTCCTCACCTGCTCCTTCGGACGCAGCGCCGCCCTGGAGGAAGTGGTCAGCATTACACCTCAAACCTTGCAGGAACAATACACTTCAAGCCTTACTGCAGGAACATAGTTGATCCATGGGAAAAATGTTTTACGTATTGTTGCATTGAAAACGCACATTCAATGAGTCTCTCCCCCCTCCCGCCCAGCTGGATAAGGATGACATGATATACATGGAGGCGTATGACAAGCTGTTAGAGTCATGGCTGACCCTGGTTCAGGACGATGAACATTTCCCCCGCGGCTGCTTCGTCCAACCCTCCGTTCAGGTCTTCAACTCCTACATCCAGTGTCACCTGGCCGCCCCCGACGGCACCCGCAACCTGGTGAGAGACACACACGCACACACACACACACACACCTGTCAACCTAGACTCAAATAATCAGTCAGTTGTTGTTATGGTTAATTGATATGTTAATGCTTTTAAACAGTCAATCCACTATGATCCATGTCCTCTCACTCCTTTGTCAAACATTCCCTCACTCACTCTTTCTGTTTTTCTTTGTTTTTCTTTCTTTCTTCCCTTTTATCCTCTCCTCTCCAGACAGCAAACGGTGTGGCATCTCATGAGGAGGATGAGATTAATGAGTTACAGGAGGACGACAGAGAGCTGTTCTCAGACCAGCTGGCCAGCATCGGCATGTTAGGACGCATCGCAGCCAACCACTGTATCCCCCTTCTGACCAGGTACATACACACAATTGCTTTTACATTTTAAGTCATTTAGCAGACGCTCTTATCCAGAGCGACTTACATACATTATTTTTTTCATATATATTTTTTTCATACTGGGCCCCCGTGGGAATTGAACCCACAACCCTGGCGTTGCAAGCGCCATGCTCTACTAACTGAGCTATCCCCTAGCTCTGTAACTGAGTTTCATGATTCTGACCTGTGTGTGTGGTTGGGCAGTCTGTTGGAGGACCGTGTGACGCGGCTCCACGGCCAGCTCCAGAGGACCCAGCAGCACCTCATGAACTCGTCTAACCCCGGATCAGTGGACCGCAAGGTCCTGGACGACCTCTACGAAGACATCCACTGGCTCATACTGGTCTCAGGTCAGTGGATAACTATAAGGGATGATTCCCAACATAAATAAGGCTAGTGCCTTATTAATGTTGGGAATCGCCCCATGTTGGATACATGACTCAATTCCATCCGTGGTCCCTTGTTGTTTATTATGTAACAATCCTTTTAGCATTCAGTCGGTTATGTTCCGTTAGAATACAATGAAACCTCTAACTGCACTCTGGGGGGCAAAGACTATGTCCTTAGATCTCCTTAGTTGTTTTTAGGGACTAAATTTAGGCTGGGAGGCAGGCTGCGCTGGTGTATTGGTGCATGGCAGGAATGTTGGTTCGGGAAGGGCCAGGCCACCAGTTGTACTACTGCTGCTGTTTAGTACATTTTAGCATTCCCAGTGGCTACATAATTCCCCTTTGATGCCTAACTTCATACACCCCTAGTTGGTTCTCTCTCTTAGTGTGCTCAGAGTTTTCTAGGGGATCCTAGCAGTGCTTTGCATAACACTGGTAAAGAATGGCATTGGTTGCAATGTATTAGTGGAAAGCTCCACTGCAGGAGTTTTTCTGTGTTTGAAAATGTTGTCTTCTAAAGGTACCTCCTTAATGGATTGTTTCTGGCTAGTGCTAGTCCTAGTTGTCAGAGTGTAGTTGTGTGTGTGTGTGTTCCAGGCTACCTCCTGGCAGATGACCCTCAGGGTGAGACTCCTCTTATCCCAGCGGAGGTGATGGAGTATTCTATCAACCACTCTACTGAGGTGGACATCAACACCACCCTGCAGATACTGGGATCCCCCGGGGAGAAGGCCTCCTCTATCCCAGGGTGCAACAGGACAGACTCTGTCATCAGGTAAGGGAGGGACTATGATTGGTCAAAAGGCTGTGTACAGTACAGGCTGAATGTCTGCTGATTTGCTATTTTGTCTGGCACTTAATTGCAAACACCTGGATTCCCACATCTAAATTAGATATGGTTTCAAAGAAAGAACTAAAAGTAACAGATACTCAGGCTTCTGTCAGTGGACCAGAGTTTCCTGACAGGCTTCTGTCAGTGGACCCGAGTTTCCTGACAGGCTTCTGTCAGTGGACCAGAGTTTCCTGACAGGCTTCTGTCAGTGGACCAGAGTTTCCTGACAGGCTTCTGTCAGTGGACCAGAGTTGCCTGACAGGCTTCTGTCAGTGGACCAGAGTTGCCTGACAGGCTTCTGTCAGTGGACCAGAGTTGCCCGTCGCTGCTATAAATCCATCAACAAATGGGTCTGAAATTAGTGCTGAGTGATTAGTGCTTTTTGAGGTCGGTTCGATTATAAAAATAATATATTCTTTTTTTTAAACATTAAATGCACTCACTATGCATTATGTGGGTTGAATGCTGTAACAACGCAATAATAAAACAATTAATAAAAGTCCCATGATGGTAGTCTGATTATCACTTATTAAACATATTGTTTTCACATTACTTTACTTTAATGAAATATTTCAGATGTTGTGTATTACATTAGTTTTATTTGATTACTTTATTATTTCATTCCAAGTCATCTCATCTCTATAGAGCTGCTGCCTATGCTGTCTGACAAATTCACTATTGTAGTAGTTCTTCAACGTAAATAAGGCATATTTTTATGACTGCTGAATTCCAACTACCAATCACTTAGATCATGTATTTTTAGGTAGAGCTACCTCACGAAGCAACTGCTCTCTATCCCTCTCGATCACACCATTCTTCTGTCTCTTACGTAGCAGGTGTAAAAGAAACACAGACCGGACAAGTAGGCGCACAATGGATTATGGTCATTGTTGTTAATTACCACGTTTTCTGCGCTAAACTATGTAGAATATTGGCATGTTGGAAACTACAACTCCCTACTATATCACACAGTTCGGGCTTGATCTGATGTATCTCCTGAGAAACTGCGCAACGTGCGCATTGAGCCCACAGAAGAAGAAAAATTCAAATAATTGAACCAACATCGGTCAATTAGTTGTTTCAAAACCAAAAAATATCAGAAATGTCGGTTAATCGCTCAGCACTATCTGAAATGCACTGTCTCAGTCACTGATCTAATGGACAGTGTCGCCTCTGTCAGTCACTGATCTAATGGACAGGTTGGACAGTCTCTCCTCACTGTCTACAGCAGCTGTGCTTTAAGCTGTGGACTTGTTCACTAAGCCCTGGTTGTAGAGCTCTGTCACGTTCACACCAGTGCTCTGTCTGTCTGGAGTGTGTCTCATAAAACCCTCTGCCCCGTGGCATGGCATGGCGGCAGCCTTCCCCTTAGATTATTTTCCAGGCAGGGCACAACGGCCCACATAGCACTACACAGGCCATCTGGCATGGAAACTGTCCAAAGAAACCAACAGAAGCCTAACTTTTTTAGGGGGCAACAGATCTAGGTAGGGTGTCCTCGCCCCTACAGTATGGTAGGGAAACATTAGGTACAGTGCGGGGCCAATGTTCAACCCTTGTGTGTGTTTGATCACCCTGGTGCCCGAGGATGCGGGTGTGGCTCCCTGGGGGTGTGGTGCCAGCGCCGCAGAGGGGGAATGTCCTGGCACAGACCCAGCCATGCCAGCTGCTAACATACACAGGCCGTCGAAGACACACACACACACAGGCCCTTGTATACACTCACATGATGGCGTAGCGGCCTAGCCAGCCTTAGAGCAGCCCCCGGCGCCAGCCCTCCCAGCCCCGGACCAGACCACCACTTCCCAACATGTTATTCAATTAGGGCAGGGGCAGGTGCTGCTAAGACCAGGAGCAGGCTGGGGTCGTGTGTGTGCGTGTCTGCACACGTGTGTGTGGGGTCGGGGGGGGTACATGCAATCATATAGGGAATTTTGGAGGTGGGGGGTCGTGGAAAGGGGCTCTGGATTGTTCTCTGTGGGGACGAGGAGGCACAGGGTCAGAGGATTGGAAAGACAAGAGGCCGGCATCAGGTTTCCTAATAACACTGTGCGACCCCGGCTCTGTTAATGTCAATGGGCTTTTGTTTTTGCAAACAATGTGAAACAGTGCACTGTGGTGCTGCGTGGGCATGTACTGAGGGCCATCTCTCACATACAGAACACTAAGATGCACTAAGCCCTATATCTCTCTGGCCTTTAGCAGAGATGTGTGTGCGTGTGTCAACGTGGTCATTTGTTGTCTGAGTAACTGATATAAACAGACACTGAATCCCCGCCTCTTTCTTTTGTTCTTCCCCTCCTCTTGCTCATCCTGGCCTTGGCTTCTTATTACAATATATTCCCCTCTCACTTCCCTCGTTATCACGCTCTCTTCTCTTCCTCTCTTTATCTCTCTATCTCTATCCGTCTCTCTCTGTCCATCTCCCTCTTTTTCCATTTCTTTCTCTCTTTTACCTTTCACTTCTTTATCCCTCCTTCCCTCCCATCCTCTCTCTGTCAGGTTGTTGTCAGCGGTGTTGAGGACGTCAGAGGTTGAGTCGAGGGCTACCAGGGCCAGTCTGACAGAACTGCTCAGCCCTCAGATGGGGAAGGACATTGTGTGGTTCCTCAGACGCTGGGCCAAGACTTACCTACTGGTGGACGAGAAACTCTACGAACAGGTACAACTAACACCAGACACCTCAAACAAAATATAATTATTGTAATTGATGGACTGTGTCCATAAAATGTATATAGTATATACAGTGAGGGGGAAAAAGTATTTGATCCCCTGCTGATTTTGTACGTTTGCCCACTGACAAAGAAATGATCAGTCTATAATTTTAATGGTAGGTTTATTTGAACAGTGAGAGACAGAGTAAAAACAAAAAAATCCAGAAAAACGCATGTTAAAAATGTTATACATTGATTTGCATTTTAATGAGGGAAATACGTATTTGACCCCCTCTCAATCAGAAAGATTTCTGGCTCCCAGGTGTCTTTTATACAGGTAACAAGCTGAGATTAGGAGCACTCCCTTTAAGAGTGTGCTCCTATTCTCAGTTTGTTACCTGTATAAAAGACACCTGTCCACAGAAGCAATCAATCAATCAGATTCCAAACTCTCCACCATGGCCAAGACCAAAGAGCTCTCCAAGGATGTCAGGGACAAGATTGTAGACCTACACAAAGCTGGAATGGGCTACAAGACCATCGCCAAGCAGCTTGGTGAGAAGGTGACAACAGTTGGTGCGATTATTTGCAAATGGAAGAAACACAAAAGAACTGTCAATCTCCCTCGGCCTGGGGCTCCATGCAAGATCTCACCTCGTGGAGTTGCAATGATCATGAGAACGGTGAGGAATCAGCCCAGAACTACACAAGAGGATCTTGTCAATGATCTCAAGGCAGCTGGGACCATAGTCACCAAGAAAACAATTGGTAACACACTACGCCGTGAAGGACTGAAATCCTGCAGCGCCCGCAAGGTCCCCATGCTCAAGAGAGCACATATACAGGCCCGTCTGAAGTTTGCCGATGAACATCTGAATGATTCAGAGGAGAACTGGGTGAAAGTGTTGTGGTCAGATGAGACCAAAATCGAGCTCTTTGGCATCAACTCAACTCGTCGTGTTTGGAGGAGGAGGAATGCTGGAATGCTGCCTATGACCCCAAGAACACCATCCCCACCATCAAACATGGAGGTGGAAACATTATGCTTTGGGGGTGTTTTTCTGCTAAGGGGACAGGACAACTTCACTGCATCAAAGGGACGATGGACGGGGCCCATGTACCATCAAATCTTGGGTGAGAACCTCCTTCCCTCAGCCAGGGCATTGAAAATGGGTCATGGATGGGTATTCCAGCATGACAATGACCCAAAACACATGGCCAAGGCAACAAAGGAGTGGCTCAAGAGGAAGCACATTAAGGTCCTGGAGTGGCCTAGCCAGTCTCCAGACCTTAATTCCATAGAAAATCTGTGGAGGGAGCTGAAGGTTCGAGTTGCCAAACGTCAGCCTCGAAACCTTAATGACTTGGAGAAGATCTGCAAAGAGGAGTGGGACAAAATCCCTCCTGAGATGTGTGCAAACCTGGTGGCCAACTACAAGAATCGTCTGACCTCTGTGATTGCCAACAAGGGTTTTGCCACCAAGTACTAAGTAATGTTTTTCAGAGGGGTCAAATACTTATTTCCCTAATTAAAATGCTAATCAATTTATAACATTTTTTACATGCGTTTTTCTGGATTTTTTTGTTGTTATTCTGTCTCTTACAGTTCAAATAAACCTACCATTAAAATTATAGACTGATAATAATAATATAATAATATGCCATTTAGCAGACGCTTTTATCCAAAGCGACATACAGTCATGTGTGCATACATTTTTACGTATGGGTGGTCCCGGGGATCGAACCCACTACCCTGGCGTTACAAGCGCCATGCTCTACCAATTGAGCTACAGAGGACCAATGTCATTGTCAGTGGGCAAACGTACAAAATCAGCAGGGGATCAAATACTTTTTTCCCTCACTGTATAAGCTAGAAGTAGAGGCCTAAGCGTTGTTGTTCACTAGTTTACTCCTATTAGGGGAGGGGTGGTGGGGTTGGAATGTAATAAAGGGAAATATAAGTGCGAGAGAAATATATATATATATATATTTGCGAGAAATATATATATATATTTGCGAGGAAAAAAATATATATATATGGGGGATTGGAAGTGATGCAGACAATTACATTGATGGAAGTTAAAATCTATCTGCAATATTAAATCTGATCGACCCCCTAAAAAAACACACAAAAAACACAGATTACTTCATAAATAGTCTTTGTGACAGTCACTGAACCCTAATGGACAATTGAGGTGGTGAAAATGCTAGGGATTATCTTCCATCACTATCACGTTTACACTACCAGTGCTCTGTCGCTTGACACCAGTGTGTCTTGTAGAAGCTGGTTCCCTGTGGATCATGGCATTGTGAGGAAGAGTGCAGTATACCACTGGACTGGACAATGGCTATTTATGACATCTGATCTGTTAAAGTGTTGCAGTGATTTTAATCTATCCCGCCACCATTTCACACCTCTCTTTCTCGCTCTTTTCATTCCTCCTTTAGATCAGTATCCCCCTGAGCATGGCATTCGGGGTGGACACGGAGGGGGCCCAGTGGATTGTGGGATACCTGCTGGAGAAGGTGATCAACAACCTGTCGGTGTGGAGCTCTGAACCTGAACTGGCCAATGACACGGTGGAGCTACTGGTCTGTCTGGTGGAGAAGAGGGAGAGGTGAGACACTGACTGGCTGGCTGACTGGCTGACTGACTGACTGACTGACTGACTGACTGACTGACTGACTGATCAGGAAGAGCTACTGGTCTGTCTGGTGGAGAAGAGGGAGAGGTGAGACACTGACTGGCTGGCTGACTGGCTGACTGGCTGACTGGCTGACTGGCTGACTGGCTGACTGGCTGACTGGCTGACTGACTGACTGACTGATCAGGAAGAGCTACTGGTCTGTCTGGTGGAGAAGAGGGAGAGGTGAGACACTGACTGGCTGGCTGACTGGCTGACTGGCTGACTGGCTGACTGGCTGACTGGCTGACTGACTGACTGACTGATCAGGAAGAGCTACTGGTCTGTCTGGTGGAGAAGAGGGAGAGGTGAGACACTGACTGACTGACTGACTAAATTCTGTATCCTGACTTGAAATATGAACACACAAAAATCTTGTTAGGATATGAGCCTAAGCTTTGGCACTTGAAACAACGGCCGCTTGTGGTGGAATGATAGAGTAGTTAAGAAGAAAATAAAAATGATCTTGCCAATGATTATCACATGCCAACAAACCTTTCTCCACCCCTCCTCTCTCAGGGCCAACATTGTGGTACAGTGTGAGAACTGGTGGAACTTGGCGAAGCAGTTTGCCAGCCGCAGCCCTCCCCTGGACCTGCTGTCCAGCTCAGTACAGAGGTCCCTCATGAAGGCCCTGGTTCTGGGGGGCTTCGCACACATGGACTCAGACACCAAACAGCAGTACTGGACCGAGGTGGGGAACCCTATAGAAGCCCAGAGACCACACACACATGGAACCCCCCACTCTGAATCCCTAAATGGAACTAACTCACACACACACCCCTCAAAGGACCCAGGGAAATAGAGCCATAACTGAAAGCTCTCAAGTGTAATTTCCCTTCAGATTTCCTCTATATAGTCTCTCTTTCCCCATAGACTTCAGCTGGTAACAAATTGTGAGATCTCAAGTGTCTTTTCCCTGTAACTTCCCTTCCCTACTGTGGTGATTCTGTTGAACCACTCTCCACATAGACTTCAGTAGTAACAAACGGTGAAGCCAAATTATTTAACCAAAACCATTAGATCTCCCTAGAGTCTATGGCGTGATAATGATCCTCATAATGATCTTGAAGGCCTTTGTATAGTAATGCAAGATGACTCCAAAGCCATTAGGAGAGATCTAAGAATGAGATGGCAGCTGTCTTGACTTCCAGCTGCTCTGACTGTAGAGTGTTTACAGTACAGTAGCCCATTAGAAAGAGGTGGGAATGAAAATAGCCCGATCTTTCTCTCTTCATCCTCTCTCTCCTTCTCCTTCTTTGGGGTTTGGGGCCACGTTACTGTAAAGCACTTTGTGACAAATATTGTTGATTGATTAGATGTGATTGATTGATCACCTCGCTCTCCCTCTTCCTCACCCTCCAGGTGCTGCACCCCCTCCAGCAGCGCTTCCTCAACCTGATCAACCAGGAGAACTTTCCCCAGATCTGTCAGGAGGAGAGTGTGAAGCGGGAGATCGTCGCCACTCTGGAGGCGCTGTGTGGCATCGCCGAGGCAACGCAGATCGACAACGTGGCTGCTCTCTTCAGCTTCCTCATGGACTTCCTGTCCAGCTGCATCGGCCTGATGGAGGTGTACCGCAACACGCCCGAGACCGTCAACCTCATCATCGAGGTGTTCGTGGAGGTCGCCCACAAACAGATCTGCTACCTGGGAGAGGTGACGATCGTTCTAATAATAACCACACGCTTTATTAGAAATCCCTATACTTGTATTCTGTCTAAAGCAATTTAATGGGATAGGTTTGAAGTTTTATTAGTCGTATGTACAGGATACGCATGGTATACACCGTCCAACGAAATGCTTACTTACAGGTTCCTTCTTGACAATGCAACAACAATAAGAAATAATAAAATATATTATTAGCAATTGTAAATAAGAATCTGGTAGCTGTGTGTGTGTGTGTGTGTATGTGGGAGCTTTCACTGGGAAGACTAGAGTCAACAGCTACTTCTTCTCACTCTCTGCCCCCCCAGTCGAAGTCTATGAAGCTGTACGAGGCATGCCTGACTCTGCTGCAGGTCTACTCTAAGAACAACCTGGGCAGGAAGAGGGCTGATGTGGCTGCTGAGGAGGACCAGTACCAGGACCTACTGCTCATCATGGAGCTGCTTACCAACCTGCTCTCTAAGGAATTTATTGACTTCTCAGACACAGGTGTGGACGGTGTGTGTGTGTGTCTACATCTCCAACATCCCCAATGACGTCAGTCAGCGTTTTATGTATGATATTTTAGGTTCCTAGTTGGTTGTCAATACTTACAAAGTCCTCTCTTGTGTTTGTGCGTTGATGGTGGAATAGATGAGGTGTTCCGGGAGCAGGGTTCGGGAGCGGCAGGTCGGTCTGTGTCGGCTGCAGACGTAGTTCTGTTTGGGGTCAACATCATTCTGCCGCTCATGTCTCAGGACCTGCTCAAGGTAAGACCCAGGGCCAATACATTTACAATGCTCCCTTCCTTCCTTGAAGTATTTTTGAAGTAGTGATCTACATAGTCACTGTACTACAAAATGTTGTTTAACTGGTTTGTCTCTGTGTGTTTCCAGTTTCCGTCTCTGTGTAATCAGTACTACAAGCTCATCACATTCATCTGTGAGATCTTCCCTGAGAAGATCCCCCAGCTACCAGAGGAGCTGTTCAAGAGTCTCATGTACTCCCTAGAGCTGGGCATGACTTCCATGAGTTCAGAGGTCAGCCAGCTGTGTCTGGAGGCTCTGTCCCCCCTGGCCGAGCAGTGTGCCAAGACCCAGGAGAAAGACACGCCCCTCTTCATCGCCACACGCCACTTCCTCAAGGTGAGGCAGCCCCCTCCTGGGATTTCCTCCTAACTACAGGGTCTGCTTCATTTCATTATGCTCAAAAATAGGAAATGTTTTGTAATGGAAAATCTCTTTCTCTCACCCTCTCTAGTTGGTGTTTGACATGCTAGTACTGCAGAAACACAACACAGAGATCACAGTGGCAGCGGGAGAAGCTCTCTATACACTAGTGTGCCTGCATCAAGTGAGTATCCTTTGCTTTTATACTTTACATTACATTTACGTCATTTAGCAGACGCTCTTATCCAGAGCGACTTACAAATTGGTGCATTCACCTTATAGCCAGTGGGGTAACCACTTTACAATATATATATATTTTTTTTTTTTTGGGTGGGGTAAGTGGGGGGGGGGGTTATCCTATCCCAGGTATTCCTTAAAGAGGTGGGGTTTCAAGTGTCTCCGGAAGGTGGTGAGTGACTCCGCTGTCCCGGCGTCGTGAGGGAGCTTGTTCCACCATTGGGGTGCCAGAGCAGCGAACAGTTTTGACTGGGCTGAGCGGAAACTGTGCTTCCGCAGAGGTGGGGGGCCAGCAGGCCAGAGGTGGATGAACGCAATGCCCTCGTTTGGGTGTAGGGACTGATCAGAGCCTGAAGGTACGGAGGTGCCGTTCCCCTCACAGCTCCGTAGGCAAGCACCATGGTCTTATAGCAGATGCGAGCTTCAACTGGAAGCCAGTGGAGTGTGCGGAGGAGCGGGGTGACGTGAGAGAACTTGGGAAGGTTGAACACCAGACGGGCTGCGGCATTCTGGATGAGTTGTAAGGGTTTAATGGCACAGGCAGGGAGCCCAGCCAACAGCGAGTTGCAGTAATCCAGACGGGAGATGACAAGTGCCTGGATTAGGACCTGTGCCGCTTCCTGTGTAAGGCAGGGTCGTACTCTCCGAATGTTGTAGAGCATGAACCTACAGGATCGGGTCACCGCCTTGATGTTAGCGGAGAACGACAGGGTGTTGTCCAGGGTCACGCCAAGGCTCTTTGCACTCTGGGAGGAGGACACAACGGAGTTGTCAACCGTGATGGCGAGATCATGGAACGGGCAGTCCTTCCCCGGGAGGAAGAGCAGCTCTGTCTTGCCGAGGTTCAGCTTGAGGTGGTGATCCGTCATCCACACTGATATGTCTGCCAGACATGCAGAGATGCGATTCGCCACCTGGTTATCAGAAGGGGGAAAGGAGAAGATTAGTTGTGTGTCGTCTGCGTAGCAATGATAGGAGAGGCCATGTGAGGATATGACAGAGCCAAGTGACTTGGTGTATAGCGAGAATAGGAAAGGGCCTAGAACTGAGCCCTGGGGGACACCAGTGGTGAGAGCACGTGGTGCGGAGACAGATTCTCGCCACGCCACTTGGTAGGAGCGACCTGTCAGGTGGACGCAATCCAAGAGTGAGCCGCGCCGGAGATGCCCAACTCGGAGAGGGTGGAGAGGAGGATCTGATGGTTCACAGTATCAAAGGCAGCAGACAGGTCTAGAAGGACAAGAGCAGAGGAGAGAGAGTTAGCTTTAGCAGTGCGGAGAGCCTCCGTGACACAGAGAAGAGCAGTCTCAATTGAATGACCAGTCTTGAAACCTGACTGGTTTGGATCAAGAAGGTCATTCTGAGAGAGAGCAAGAGAGTTGGCTAAAGACGGCATGCTCGAGTTTTGGAGAGAAAAGAAAGAAGGGATACTGGTCTGTAGTTGTTGACATCGGAGGGATCGAGTGTAGGTTTTTTGAGAAGGGGTGCAACTCTCGCTCTCTTGAAGACGAAAGGGACATAGCCAGTGGTCAAGGATGAGTTGATGAGCGAGGTGAGGTAAGGGAGAAGGTCTCCGGAAATGGTCTGGAGAAGAGTGGAGGGGATAGGGTCAAGCGGGCAGGTTGTTGGGCTGCCGGCCGTCACAAGTCGCAAGATTTCATCTGGAGAGAGAGGGGAGAAAGAAGTCAAAGCATAGGGTAGGGCAGTGTGAGCAGGACCATACTTCCCACACACTAGAATGGCGCCGGGGAAGATGGCTGCCGTTTTACAGCCCTCTAACCAATTGTACCATTATGTGTGTTTTTTCGCGTTATTTGTAATTTATTCTGTACATAATGTTTCTGCCACCGTCTCTTATGACCAAAAAGAGCTTCTTGATATCAGGACAGCGATTACCCACCTCGTATTGGACGAAGATTTTTTCAACGAGTCGGACGCAAAGGATATCCTACAGACACCCGACAAGGCCCAAATCCCCGTCATTCGCATGAGAAAGAGACAGAGATATCGTGGACGTAGGTCGGGGTGCCTTGTAAGCATCCGACGGCAAGCGAGTAAACTGCCTCTTCCATCAATCCTATTAGCCAATGTTCAATCATTTGAAAATAAATTGGACGACCTAAGATTAAGGTTATCCTACCAACGGGACATTAAAACTGTAATATCTTATGTTTCACTGAGTCGTGGCTGAACGACGACATGGATAACATAGAGCTGGCGGGATATACGCTACATCGGCAGGATAGAACGGCTGACTCCGGTAAGACAAGGGGTGGCGGTCTGTGTATATTTGTAAACAACAGCTGGTGCATAAAATCGAATACTAAGGAAGTCTCGAGGTTTTGCTCGCCTGAGGTAGAGTATCTCATGATAAGCTGTAGACCACACTATTTACCAAGATAGTTTTCATCTATATTTAGAGGCCGGGGACTTTAATGCAGGGAAATGTTAAATCCGTTCTACCTCATTTCTACCAGCATGTTAAATGTGCAAACAGAGGGGAAAAAACTCTAGACCACCTTTACTCCACACACAGAGACACGTACAAAGCGCTCCCTCGCCCTCCATTTGGCAAATCTGACCATAACGCTATCCTCCTGATTCCTGCTTATAAGCAAAAACTAAAGCAGGAAGCACCAGTGACTCGGTTAATAAGGAAGTGGTCAGATGACGCAGATGCTAAGCTACAGGACTGTTTTACTAGCACAGACTGGAATATGTTCTGGGATTCTTCCAATAGCATTGAGGAGTACACCACATCAGTCACTGGCTTCATCAATAAGTGCATCAATAACGTCGTCCCCACAGTGACCGAATCTACAGTTGAAGTCGGAAGTTTACATACACTTAGGTTGGAGTCATTAAAACTCATTTTGCAACCATTCCACTAATTTCTTGTTAACAAACTATAGTTTTGGCAAGTCGGTTAAGACATCTACTTTGTGCATGACAAGTCATTTTTCCAACAATTGTTTACAGACAGATTATTTCACTTATAATTCACTGTATCACAATTCCAGTGGGTCAGACGTTTACATACACTATGTTGACTGTGCCTTTAAAAAGCTTGGAAAATTCCAGAAAATGATGTCATGGCTTTAGAAGCTTCCGATAGGCTAATTGACATCATTTGAGGCAATTGGAGGTGTACCTGTGGATGTATTTCAAGGCCTACCTTCAAACTCAGTGCCTCTTTGCTTGACATCATGGAAAAATTTAAAAGAAATCAGCCAAGACCTCAGAAAAAAACTGTAGACCTCCACAAGTCTGGTTCATCCTTGGGAGCAATTTCCAAATGCCTGAAGGTACCAAGTTAATCTGTACAAACAATAATACGCAAGGATAAACACCATGGGACCACGCAGCCGTCATACCACTCAGGAAGGAGACGTGTTCTGTCTCCTAGAGTTGAATGTACTTTGGTGCGTGTAATGATGTCATGTCATAGTATTGTGAGGACAGAGGAAGAGTTAAGAGATGAGTGGTTTGGGGCCATGAAGTCTACATTCCATTATGTCAAGGTAGATTAGTGATGTTTAGGATAGTGACTTGGGGTAAAGAGTGATGAACATCAAAGACAGGGAGTGCCCATGGAGACTTGCCAGATGTATGCCAGGAAGTTGGTAATAAAGGGTATATAAGGTAGAGTGTCTTTGTTCAAGTTAGTTCAACTGACGAAGGGCAAAGCTATGTCCGTTGGTTAGATGAACCCATGAGCTCGTGATTCAATAAATACTTGGTATGAAACCTCCACAGAATGTCTAAGTATATCCTTGCATCCTTGATTCTTTGATACCTGAGAAACTCATCATAACGGTGCGAAAAGTGCAAATCAATCCCAGAACAACAGCAAAGGACCTTGTGAAGATGCTGGAGGAAACAGGTGTACAAAAGTATCTATATCCACAGTAAAACGAGTCCTATATCGACATAACCTGAAAGGCCGCTCAGCAAGGAAGAAGCCACTGCTCCAAAACCGCCATTAAAAAGCCAGACTACGGTTTGCAACTGCACATGGGGACAAAGATCGTACTTTTTGGAGAAATTTCCTCTAGTCTGATGAAACAAAAATAGAACTGTTTGGCCATAATGACCATCGTTATGTTTGGAGGAAAAAGGGGTGCTTGCAAGACGAAGAACACCATCACAACCGTGAAGCACGGGGGTGGCAGCATCATGCTGTGGGGGTGCTTTGCTGCAGGAGGGACTGGTGCACTTCACAAAATAGATGGCATCATGAGGAAGGAAAATGATGTGGATATATTGAAGTAACATCTCAAGACATCAGTCAGGAAGTTGAAGCTTGGTCGCAAATGGTTCTTCCAAATGGACAATGACCCCAAGCATACTTCCAAATTTGTGACAAAATGGCTTAAGGATAACAAAGTCAAGGTATTGGAGTGGCCATCACAAAGCCCTGACCTCAATCCTATAGAACATTTGTGGGCAGAACTGAAAAAGTGTGTGCGAGCAAGGAGGCCTACAAACCTGACACAGTTACACCAGCTCTGTCAGGAGGAATGGGACAAAATTCACCCAACTTTTTGTGGGAAGCTTGTGGAAGGCTACCCGAAACGTTTGACCCAAGTTAAACAATTTCAAGGCAATGCTACCAAATACTAATTGAGTGTATGTAAACTTCTGACCCACTGGGAATGTGATGAAGAAATAAAAGCTTAAATAAATCATTCTCTCTACTATTATTGTGAAATGTCACATTCTTAAAATAAAGTGGTTATCCTAACTGACCTAAGACAGGGAATTTTTACTAGGATTAAATGTCAGGAATAGTGAAAAAACTGAGTTCAAATGTATTTGGTTTGGTTCCGACTTCAACTGTACATACCCCAAACAGAAGCCATGGATTACAGGCAACATCCACACTGAGCTTAAGGGTAGAGCTGCCGCTTTCAAGGAGCGGGACTCTAACCCGGACGCTTAAAAGAAATCCCGCTATGCCCTCCAACGAACCATCAAACAGGCAAAGAGTCAATACAAGACTAAGATTGAATCGTACTTCACCGGCTCCGACACTCGTCGGATGTGGCAGGACTTGAAAACTATTACAGACTACAAAGGGAAGCACAGCCGCAAGCTGCCCAGTGACACAAGCCTACCAGACGAGCTAAATCACTTCTATGCTCGCTTCGAGGCAAGCAACACTGACGCATGCATGAGAGCATCAGCTGTTCCGGATGACTATGTGATCACGCTCTCCGTAGCCGATGTGAGTAAGACTTTTAAGCAGGTCAACATTCACAAGGCCGCAGGGCCAGACGGATTACCAGGACGTGTACTCCGAGCATGCGCTGACCAACTGGCAAGTGTCTTCACTGACATTTTCAACATGTCCCTGACTGAGTCTGTAATACCAACATGTTTCAAGCAGACCACCAATAGTCCCTGTGTCCACGAACACTAAGATAACCTGCCTAAATGACTACCTACCCGTAGCGCTCACGTCTGTAGCCATGAAGTGCTTTGAAAGGCTGGTCATGGCTCACATCAACACCATTATCCCAGAAACCCTAGACCCACTCCAATTTGCATACCGCCCCAACAGATCCACAGATGATGCAATCACTATTGCACTCCACCCTGCCCTTTCCCACCTGGACAAGAGGAACACCTGAGTGAGAATGCTATTCATTGACTACAGCTCAGCGTTCAACACCATAGTGCCCTCAAAGCTCATCACTAAGCTAAGGACCCTGGGACTAAACACCTCCCTCTGCAACTGGATCCTGGACTTCCTGACAGGCCTCCCCCAGGTGGTAAGGGTAGGTAACAACACATCTGCCATGCTCATCCTCAACACGGGGCCCCTCAGGGGTGTGTGCTCAGTCCCCTCCTGTACTCCCTGTTCCCCCATGACTGCATGGCCAGGCACCTCTCCAACACCATCATTAAGTTTGCAGATGACACAACAGTGGTACTCCTGATCACCGACAATGATGAGACAGCCTATAGGGAGGAGGTCCGAGACCTGGCCATGTGGTGCCAGGATAACAACATCTCCCTCAACGTGATCAAGACAAAGGAGATGATTGTGGACTACAGTGGGAAAAAAAGAAGACTGGGCACACCCCCATTCTCATCGACGGGGCTGTAGTGGAACAGGTTGAGAGCTTCAAGTTCCTTGGTGTCCACATCACCAACAAACTATCATGGTCCAAACACACCAAGACAGTCGTGAAGAGGGCACGACAAAGCCTATTCCCCATCAGGAGACTGAAAAGATTTGGCATGGGTCCTCAGATCCTCAAAAAGTTATACAGCTGCACCATCGAGAGCATCCTGACTGGTTGCATCACTGCCTGGTATGGCAACTGCTCGGCCTCCGACCGCAAGGCACTACAGAGGGTAGTGCGTACGGCCCAGTACATCACTTGGGCCAAGCTTCCTGCCATCCAGGACCTCTATACCTGGCAGTGTCAGAGGAAGGCCCTAAAAATTGTCAGACTCCAGCCACCCTAGTCATAGACTGTTCTCTCTGCTACCGCACGCCAAGCAGTATCGGAGCGCCAAGTGTAGGTCCAACTGGCTTCTTAACAGCTTCTACCCCCAAGCCATAAGACTCCTGAACAGCTAATCAAATGGCTACCCGGACCCTCTTTTACGCTGCTGCTACTCTGTTTATTATGTATGCATAGTCACTTTAACTCTACCCACATGTACATATTACCTCCGTTACCTCGACTAACCGGTGCTTCCACACATTGACTCTGTACCGGTACCCCCTGTATATAGCCTCCCTACTGTTATTTTATTTTACTGCTGCTCTTTAATTATTTGCTATTTTTATTTTTTACATATCTATTTTTTACTTAACTTTTGTTTTTTTCTTAAAACTGCATTGTTGGTTAAGGGCTTGTAATTAAGCATTTCACTGTAAGGTCTACAACTTTTGTATTCGGCGCATGTGGCAAATAGAATTTGATTTGATTTATCTTAGTCTTTTGATTGGCTATGGTGATGTATGTGGATGTTGTACCTCCTGTCGGCCTCATATGATGACGTAATTCCCTATCCTCTCTCCTTCCCTCTCGCCAGGCGGAGTACAAGGAGCTGGTGGAGTCTCTGCTCGCCACCCAGCGAGATGCCGTCATCTACCAGCGACTGGCCGACGCCTTTAACAAGCTGACAGCCAGCAGCACGCCGCCCAGCATGGACCGCAAGCAGAAGGTGGACTTCCTCAAGAGCCTAGAGGAGTTTGTGTCCAACGTAGGTGGGCTGCTCTGTGTCAAATAACCACCAAACTCCCCTCCTCCCTAGCACCTATTTCTATGTCCAACCCGCTCACAGACGATCTACCTTGACCACATCTGACCACGCCAAACCATGAAACAGACACAGACAGACCAAGCTGAGGAGCTGCACTGTTAGACTGTGACATAAAGGGGGGAGGTTGAGACACTGAAGGGAGCAGTGGTGTGGACTGGACTATGGTGTCGTTTGGGCAGGTTTCCACGCCTGCTCCTCCCCCTATCCCCTCCTTTTTCATCAGAGGCCCCCAGCGCTCGTATACAGTGAGGGGAGGGGGGATCAGAGAGGGATGGACTCATCCACTCATCCAATCATTTTTTAAGTTTGCCAGTGGGAGGGTTGGTATGAACACAACAGGAGGAGGTGCCAATCTGTTCTGAGAACGCTATGCCTCTCCCTGCCTCTACACCCTAACCCCCTCCCCCTCCCAGAGTGCCTTTGTTTTCTTGTTTGTGTCGTGTGTCTGTGTGGCCAAGCTGAGACGTGTCTTACATACAGCAACGACTGTGCCTGTCACATACCAAGAACACGGTGGAAGCACGCACACACAAATCTCCATGACAACGAGAGGCTCGATCCCGCCACCGGGTTGCTGAACCTGTTAAACGGGAGGTCCGATGACAAAAAAACTAATCACTTCATGTTCATCAAGGGTGTATATATGTTTTCAAAAAAAGTGGAAAAATGTATGTTTAAAACAATGACTGAAAAGTTTTTATAAGATGATAGATGGAAGAGAAGCTGCATTTTTATGGTTATGAGTTCACTTTAACAAAAAAGAGGGTGAATTTGAAAACGTTTTATTCAATTTCTTTATCATTCTAGATTGTAGTTCTATTCTCTGCCACCCTTTGGCTCCCTAGAACCATTTCAGTCCTGACTGCCCACAGCCAAGACACAGACAATTGGAGGCCTTAGGCCCTTAGGAAGGTTGGGCCCCTGAAGTTTAGCATACTCTCTCTAGTTGTATTTTTCTATGCCACAGCCACTCTTTCCACTTCAAAACACACTGGATGGAAGTTCAAGTCCCTATAACTGAAGAAAGCAATAATGAACCAAAAATTGAACAAAACCACTTGTTTTAACCATGCATTTGAGACGGACTCACTCCCTTCCTCTGTTTAGACCACAACCCTGGTTATTTTGGAATGCCTGAATGAATTGTATTGAAATGTAAAAGTGTACATAAACGTATTATGTAAAATATTTAGTTTTTCCTCTTCTGTTTACATTGTTTTCATTTTTGTCCATCTCAATTTCCTGTTATACAGAATATGGAAAAAGTTCCATATTCCGTTTTGATCGTGGTTCTTGAAAACATAAAATCCAAAGTGCTTTCAATATCTCTGAAATAAAAATGGATGATTATATGTAGAGATTGTTAATGTATTTAATTATACAAATTAATTTGACTGATGTGTCATTCATGCACGGTAGAGATGGGAAGACTGATTCGACTCGTTCAGTCAGAAGAACAAATCTTTAATTTCGTTAAACCAGACTAGATTGCAAACGACTCATGGCGGAATACATTGCTTAACTCCCGTGAGGGCGAACTACAGCCCACCAAACGATTCGTTCTCGAGGTGGAGTTTGTTGAGCTGTGTCCATCTCATAACATTCCATAATCAATTAATTGCAGTCATTCTTGCAGCATGCGATCAATTATCAGTTCTAAACATGTATCTCTATGCTCATGATCTATTTTCCTATGCGCACGGTCGGAGCACGTCTCTGGAGAAGCTGATCCGGAGGAGCGTGTATTAATCCAGCTATAGAATTATAATTATATTATACCTCAGTGTGTATGACTCATTGCGGCTAGCACTAGCAGGTCAAACCAACGATTAAAATTAACGAGTAACTCAGAAAAATGAATCATGAATCTCGAGTCAGTAAAAAGAGTCGTTCAAAAAGAACGAATCGTTCGCGAACAGCATATGCACAGCCTGACAAAATCGCCATATGTCCTTCCTTGGACACCGTAACCGTAGTGTGTTATTTTTTGACATGTGTTGTAAACGATTAATCAGTAGTGACACTTTATTTTTATTTCAGAAACCAGCAACACACCACTTAAAGGAACTATACTAATTTACAGTAGGCAAATATGTTGATCTTGCACTTTCTGGCTAACTAGCTAGCATTGCGGTTTTCAGTAGTAGCTTGTTAGCGCGTTTTAAGAGCGCAACACACTGACGCTAACGTTAGCTAGCTACGGTAGCTAAGTTACAGTTCACTAGCTAGCTTTCCAGTTTGTTTGTGTTACGTGTAGGTGGTTGTCATCGACCTTCCAGCAAGTTTGAAGCCATGAGTGACAGCGACGACGATGTCCCTCAGCTGTCCGCGGCCACTCTGGCTGCCCTGCATGAGTTTTACACAGAGGAGAGGGACGGGCTGGTGCAGAGCACAGCACCGGTGGACAAGTACTCGGTGGGGGCGGTGGAAGAGGACTGGGTATGTTGACCGTGATGCTAGATATTGCTGATAAACTTCTCAGCTGGCCCACTGGCTATTCCCCTCTTATCACTCCCCTCTATAGCAACATTATGGCTGTATTTACATTGCTTGACATATCTGTCCACCAGCGTATGAGCCAATTCTGGTACAGCGATGAGACAGCAACCAGGCTAGTTGAAGAGGTAATTCAGGAAGCTGGGAAAGGTGGCAGGTGAGGGGATTATGTACTATGCATTTACACAGTCTGCCGGGGGGGTGTGTGTTGAGTATTTCACTACAGACTGCCCTTCTAAAGCTTACTAACATTGTGATGTTGTTACTTACTAGGATAGCCTGTCTGAGCGCACCCAGTGTGTACCAGAAGCTGAAGCAGGGCGTGGTGGAGGGCTCTGACGGTGTGTCGGCTGTGGTTCTTGAGTACGACCGCCGTTTTGACACCTACGGCCAAGAGTTCATCTTCTATGACTACAACGAGCCCCTAGCTCTCCCAGAGGACCTGGCCCAACAGAGTTTTGATATTGTCCTAGCTGACCCCCCCTACCTGTCTGAGGAGTGCCTCACCAAGGTCGCCCAGACTGTCAAGTACCTGGCCAAGGGCAAGGTGCTGCTCTGCACAGGTGAGCCTCATGTAGCTGTGTCTGTCCTCGGGCTTGTGCCCTTCTCCATACCTCACACAACACTCAATACGCGCATTCTTCTTACACATACCAGAATGACATGCCACTCTCTGCAGCTTTGTTTTATCTACCACTCTCCTTCAGGAGCCATCATGGAGGAGCATGCAGAGAAGCTGATGGGTCTGAAGATATGCAGCTTCCTGCCCAAACACAACAAAAACCTGGCCAACGAGTTCCGCTGTTTCACTAACTACCCTTCAAACCTCCTGTCCTGAGGCTCTACAACCCTTCATGTATGGCCTTATTGACTTTTGATGTCTGACATCCATCAATGCCCCAGTTCTGACTTGACTGATGATATCTGTGACAGTTGCAAGGAAGACTAATCTTGTTGGGCAATTTTCATTGCCTGTCAGACATCCAAGGTTTCATTTTGGGGACCATGGTATCAAGACCCTGTGGGTTGTTTTTAATATGATTTCTTATCCCATAACATAATTGTGAAGTAAGTGAATAACGGTATTCATGTTTGACTTCAGTGTAAATAATATTTCATATACACACAGAAAATAAAGATGTCTAAACTGTTGTAAAAATCTGTCGGATTTCATTTGCAGGGCCTGGAAACATGCTTAGAGTATCATGTAATACCAGCAGGTGGCAGTGTCAATTAGGATATTACTGTTGAAATCCTCCTGGGTTCAAAACTGCTGCTGCTGCTTACACAGCCAACCATGCATTTTCATACATATTACACAGCTCTTTTTCTATTGCCTTGCTGCCCATGGATATTTTATACATTCTTGTCATTGGAGCTGAGACTGCTCTCTCCAGGCTCTGTTTGCTGCTCTGCGCATCCCTGTCTTTCTCCAGCAGGGGAACACGGGTGGCCCCCACGGCCAGATACGTAGCTCTATGTATGAGTGGGGCACCCCGACACAGGACCCTGTGCGTCGCAGGATGACGGAGGGCATGTACACAGGTTCTGCGGTACTGGTCGCTCTCCTGTCCAAACGAACCTGTCGGGCAGCCTTTACACATGCAATATGCCTCGGGTATGAACCTGGGATACCAGGCGGGGTCGTGGGAGATCCTGTTGAAGGACAAAACCCTAGATCATTCTATTGACCCATTCACAATTACTGTGATTTCTCAGTGAAGAAATATTGGCCCACGTGACATTTAGATCCAGGTATTCCTACCTGTATGCCCAGGGAGAGAGGCTGTGAAAGTTGACGGGGATCCAGGACTTTTCTCTGGAACAGGGTGTCCCGCTGACAGGCAAGTGATATTCTGGCACTCCAAGGGTGCAAGCTGCAGAGTGTGGTGGAACGCGTTCAGGACGCCCAAACATCTGCTCGAGAAAGTCCAAACACTGTCGGTTCCGGGTGGAGTTCTTGGACACCTTGGCTGACGATGCCACCTCGCATAACAGCACCAGATGCAAAGACACGACAGATGCTCGACTAAACATCATTGCGCACTTCTGTGTAGGACCCAAAATGCTATATTTTTACTGCAAAGAAACCCCCCGAATTGTCAAGCTATACAGCATTGGTTTTGAATCCTTTATAGTAGCGTTTGCGCAGATGGAAACATTGCAGTGCGCTTTGGAGTGACTAGACTGAGCGAGCTACTGGTACTTGGTGCTGTTTTTGTAATGGTTGCCGAAGTGCAGAATCTCATCCAGCTATTTTCCACTCCAAAATATTTCAGAGAATGTTGAGCAGATGGGCTGGCACTGTCAGCTGTGATTAGTAAATGTTGGGTTTATGACTAGAATTCATCCACCTGTGCTCGGGCAAACCCCGCTTCTGTTTAAAGTAAAGATCATATCCTTTAGAGGTGGAGTTTTGTGTTCTAATGCATCTTTCACCACAACAACCCATGCATCTGTAAAGGAAGTCACGCTGCTTGCTTAGCAATTTGGACCACCCAATTCGGACCACACCTGGCGCGAAGCACACCTGACCGCCCTCCTGAAGCATCTTACCAGTTGGCGCCACGCGAAAAGCTAGCTATTTGCTGGCGCAAGTGGGGACACTTCAGGCTGAGGAGTAAGTTTCACACATCCCCATGTGCTACAGTCACCCCTCAAACCTACTCAACAGCGACCCCAGGGTGAGCGGAGCGCAACTGTAGATCCCGGTCACGGCACCACTGTAAAGGATGTGAAGCTGCTTTGTCAGGGACAGGGCGTCCCGCTGACAGGCAGGTGAGATTCTGCCACTCCTAGGGTGCAAGCTGCAGAGTGTGATGCTTGCTTAGCCGCGGGACGTAGTTTGGGGGTGGGGTGCTGTGATTTGTTTTTGGCAGGAAAAAAAATGGACGGTGCTTAAGACATCTATACTGAACAAAAATATAAACGCAACATGTAAAGTGTTAGTGCTATGTTTCATCAGCTGAAATAAAATATCCCAGAAATGTTCTATACGCACAAAAAGCTTATTTCTCTCAAATGCCCGTTATTGATCATTTCACCTTTGCCAAGATAATCCATCCACCTGACCAGTGTGGCATATCAAGAAGCTGATTAAACAGTGTGATCATTACACAGGTGCACCTTGTGCTGGAGACAATAAAAGGCCACTCTAAAATGTGCAGTTTTGTCACACAACACAGTGCCACAGATGTCTCAAGTTTTGAGGGAGCGTGCAATTGGCATGCTGACTGCAGGAATGTTCACCAGAGCTGTTGCCAGATAATTTGATGTTCATTTCTCTACCATAAGCCGCCTCAGTCATTTTAGAGAATTTGGCAGTACGTCCAACTGGCCTCACAACCACAGACCACGTGTAACCATGCCAGCCCAGGACCTCCACATCTGGCTTCTTCACCTGCGGGATCGTCTGAGAACAGCCACCCGGACAGCTGATGTAACTGAAGAGTATTTCTGTCTGTAATAAAGCCCCTTTGTGGGGTAAAACTCATTCTGATTGCCTGGGCCTGCCTCCCCAGTTGGTGGGCCAAAACAGTTAAACTGATAATAGTTGTGGAATATAGAAATACTTGCTTAATATATTTTTCCAAGTTTCTGGAAATACTTTGCAAATGCAACTTATTTCAATGAGAAAACTGAAATGTTTATCCAGTCCTTTTCCATTTTAGTTGACGCTCTTATTCAGAGCAACTTACAGTAGTGAGTGCATACATGTTCATACTTTTCATACTGGTCCCCCGTGGGAATTGAACCCACAATCTTAGCATTGCAAGTGCCATGCTCTACCAACTGAGCCACATCACAAAACACTTGTCTCAGTGTACCTCATTACTGTATTGTGCATTGTTTTTCTTCATGGTGATGGAAAGTCTACAGGCACAAACCTAGATGACCAGCCTATGTACAACATTTACATTGTGGTTTGTAAGGATGGTAAATTAATACTGCACAAAAAATGGTTGTTTTCCATGTTATTTGATCAATAAAAATATTTTATTTGATGTGGATGTTTTGTGTCTTTGCACCTGTTGATGTAAATGTTTGAGGACAGGGTTTTGTTCTTTCTGGATTCCATTAGAATGACAATCCCAGAGAAAGGGACAGGGCAACAACTATTGAATCCTGCAAGATACTGTTCTTAATTATACAACTACCTTTTTTTCCAAAGCAGAGATGCTGAAAAAATGTTTTGTACTACAGACATATCAGTCCGCTAATACTAGTAAAGGCCCATTGCACTACTTTTGTGAACAAAATATTTTTAAAACAAAATATATATTTTTTTTTTATTCTGATTTTTCAGGGGGTGCTGCAGCAGCCTCAGCACCCTTACTGTCCGCAGCCCATACCATATGCCACTTCCTCATGATTCGGCCCATACCTGGTGCGAACTTGGGACCTCTGCCTTGCTAGCACACGTGACCGCACTCCTGAAGCGTCTTACCAAGTGGGGACACCAGGCTAAGGAGTAAGTTTCACACATCCCCATGTGCAACACATCCACAATTGTACGGTGAAAAAATATTGTATAATTTTCAATCATTTGAAAATAGTTCACAAGACAAATCAGAGAGATACATGTGCTTCTTTACCTCAATCAGAGCAGAATTTGCCTGTAGCAAATTACAATAAATATTGCATTGCAAAAAATAAACATCTGTAGCCTATAAAGTATTCATTTAAATGAAGAGTCTCTAAACTGGGTTAAAACTGTATTACTATCCTGAGGGTAGCATAGAGTTAATGACAATGGAATTTCCACAAAGTTTCCAGTTGATAAAATGCAACCAGACTAGCATATGGGAAAATATTAATCTCAGTTTACGCCATAGGTTTGCCTGAATGTATAAGGGAGGCTTGAGTCAAACTCACATCGTTTCCATTTGTAAATATACTTTTTTGGGGGGGAATACCCAACTCATTTAATCTTCAAGGAAGAGGGAGGAGAAAAGCAGGGGGACTGCAGCTGGCTACTCCGGTAGTAGGTCATCTCCCAGCTCTTCATCAGCAAAGTCGTCATCTTCATTGCGCTTCTTAGCTGCAGTCTTTGGTCTCTCCATCGGAGCCCCCAGTGGATCCACGTAAGATGCATCTACACACAGGGACATATGTGGTTACTATTCATTATTATATTGCACACATGATGATCATCATCTGCCACATTGGGCAAAGGTGTCCCACACTCCCTGCAGATACTGTCTTCCACATATTGTAAGGGGAACACTCAACACCAATCCCCTGAAGAGTAATGTTCGGAAAAGGGGAGGGTGAGTGACTTCATGAAGATACCAGAGCGCCAAGTTTAGGTCTAAAAGGCTCCTTAACAGCTTCTACCCCCAAGCCATAAGACTGCTGAACAATTAATCAAATGGCTACCCGGACTATTTGCATTGACCCCACCCCCTTTTTTTGTTTTTACACTGCTGCTCCTCACTGTTTATTATCTATGCAGTCACTTTACCCCTACCTACATGTACATATTACCACAATTACCTCGACTAACCTGTACCCCCACACATTGACTCGGTACCAGTACCCCCTGTATATAGCCTCGTTATTGTTATTTTATTGTGTTACTTTTTAAAAACGTGTTTATTTTCTGAAAACTGCATTGTTGGTTAAGGGCTTGTAAGTAAGCATTTCACGGTAAGGTCTACACCTGTTGCATTCGGCGTATGTGACAAATACAATTTGATTTTATTTGAACTTTCATGCATATCATTCCACTAGAGCAGGGTTGCCCAACCCTGTTCCTGGAGAGCTGCCCTCCTGTAGGTTCTCGCTCCAACCCCAGGTGTTACTAACCTGATTCATCTTATCAACCTGCTAATTATTAGAATCAGGTGTGCTAGATTACGGTTGGAGCAAAAACCTACAGGACGTTAGCTCTCCAGGAACAGGGTTGGGCAGTCCTGCACTAGAGGGAGTCCTTTAGTCACCTCAGAACAGATTGGAGAGAATCATGCATTAACTGACTCACATACTTTATTTTAATTTCAACCACTATGATGTACTAAGTGCGTCGCTAAAGATTGATGTTAAAAAATCCATAGGGGCCTCCCGAGTGGCGCAGTGGTCTAAGGCACTCTATTTCAGTGCTAGAGGCGTCACTACAGATCCGGGTTCGATCCTGGGCTGTCGCAGCCGGCCGTGACTGGGAGACCCATGAGGTGGCGCACAATTGGCCCAGTGTCGTCCGGGTTAGTGGAGGGTTTGGCCGGCTGGGATGTCCTTGTCCCATCGCGCTCTTGCGACTCCTTGTGGTGGCCGGGCGCCTGTACGCTGACTTTCAGCAGCCAGCTGGACGGTGTTTCTTCCGACACATTGGTGCGGCTGGCTTCCACGTTAAGCGAGCAGTGTGTCAAGAAGCAGTGCGGCTTGGCAGGGTTGTGTTTTCGAGGACGCATTGGCTCTCAACCTTCGCCTCTCTCGAGTCCGTACGGGAGTTGCAGCGATGGGACAAGACTGTAACTACCACTTGGATATCAAAAAGGGGTAAAAAGCAATTTTTATATATATATACAGTGAGCTCCATAATTCATTGGACAGTGACCATTTTTTTGTTATTTTGGTTCTGTACTCTAGCACTTTGAGTTTGAAAGGATACAATGACAATGAGGGTGAAGTGCAGACTTTAATTTGAGGGTATTTTCATACATATCGGATGAACCGTTTAGAAATTATAGAAGCTTTTGTACATGGTCCCCCCCATGTTCGGGCATCAAAAAACATTGGACAGTTTAACGTAATGTAGAATAAAGTAATCATTGTTAATATTTGGTCGCATATCCTTTGCATGCATGCAATGACTGCTTGAAGTCTGCGATGCATCGACATCACCAGACGCTGGGTATCTTCCCTGGTGATGCTCTGCCAGGCCTGTACTGCATCCATCTTCAGTTCCTGCTTGTTTCGGGGACTTATTGCCGTCAGTCTCCTCTTCAGCATGTAAAATGCATGTTCAATTGGATTCAGATCCGGTGATTGACTCGGCCAGTCAAGGATTTTCCACTTTTTGGCCATCAAAAACCCCTTCGTTGCTCTAGCAGTATGTTTAGGGTCATTGTCTTGTTGCATGATGAAGTGCCGTCCAATGAGTTTGGAGGCATTTGGTTTTATCTGAGCAGATAAAATATTTCTGTAGACTTCAGAATTCATTGTTCTACTTCTGTCTGCAGTCACATCATCGATGACGACAAGTGAGCCTGTTCCACTGGCAACCATACAGGCCCAAGCCATAACACCCCCTCCACCATGTTTCACGGATGAGGTGGTATACTTTGGATCATGGGCATTTCTTTTTTTTCTCCACACTTTCCTCTTTCCATCACTCTGGTACATGTTAATCTTTGTCTCATCTGTCCACAATACTTTTTTCCAGAACTCTTGGGGCTCTTTTATGTGCTTTTTAGCAAACTGTAATCTCACCTTTCTGTTCTTCAGGCTTATCAGTGGTTTGCATCTTGTAGTGTACCCTCTGTAGTCTTCTATGTATGGTAGACTTTGACACATCTACACCTGCATCCAGGAGAGTGTTTTTGATCTGTTGGGCTGTTGTCAGGGGGGTTTTCTTCACCATAGAGAGTATTCTCCGGTCATCCACTACAGTGGTCTTCCTCTGTCTACCGGGTCTTTTGACATTGAGTTCACCGGTTGTTTTGTTCTTGTTAATGATGAACCAAACTGTTGACTTGTGCATGGCCAGGGTTTTTGCAATGTTCCTGATTGATTGATTTTCATTTCTGAGCCTTATGACGGCCAGCTTCATTTGCATCGACACTGCTGTATTCCTCATGTTGTCACACCCCAACAACAACCTCCAAAGGCAATAACAAAGTCTAGAATCAATACTATTCATCAACAGCTCTCCTGCATTCACTAACGACACAAATGAATACACCTGCCTAACGACACACATCTGTGAAGCCAATTTAACAAATACTTGTAGTACCTTAAAATGGGGGGGACCATGTACAAACGGTGCTGTCATTTCTAAACGGTTCATCCGATATGTATGCAAATACCCTCAAATTAAAGCTGACAGTCTGCACTTCACCCTCATTGTATCCTTTCAAACTCAAAGTGCTAGAGTACAGAACAAAAATAACAAAAAAAATGTCACTGTCCAATGAATTATGGTGCTCACTGTATATACAGTGGGGAGAACAAGTATTTGATACTTTTATTTATTTTTTATTTCACCTTTATTTAACCAGGTAAGCCAGTTGAGAACAAGTTCTCATTTACAACTGCGACCTGGCCAAGATAAAGCAAAGCAGTGCGATAAAAACAACACAGAGTTACATATGGGGTAAAAAACATAAAGTAAAAAATACAACAGAAAATATATATAGTGTGTGCAAATGTAGCAAGTTATGGAGGTAAGGCAATAAATAGGCTATAGTGCAAAATAATTACAATAGTATTAACACTGGAATGCTAGATGTGCAAGAGATTATGTGCAAATAGAGATACTGGGGTGCAAAAGAGCAAAATAAATAACAATATAGGGATGAGGTAGTTGGGTGGGCTAATTTCAGATGGGCTGTGTACAGGTGCAGTGATCGGTAAGGTGCTCTGACAACTGATGCTTAAAGTTAGTGAGGGAGATAAGAGTCTCCAGCTTCAGAGATTTTTGCAATTCGTTCCAGTCATTGGCAGCAGAGAACTGGAAGGAATGGCGGCTAAAGGAGGTGTTGGCTTTGGGAATGACCAGTGAGATATACCTGCTGGAGCGCAGACTACGGGTGGGTGCTGCTATGGTGACCAATGAGCTAAGATAAGGCGGGGATTTGCCTAGCAGTGATTTATAGATGGCCTGGAGCCAGTGGGTTTGACGACGAACATGTAGTGAGGACCAGCCAACAAGAGCGTACAGGTCACAGTGGTGGGTAGCGTATGGGGCTTTGGAGACAAAACGGATGGCACTGTGATAGACTAGATCCAATTTGCTGAGTAGAGTGTTGGAGGCTATTTTGTAAATGACATTGCCGAAGTCAAGGATCGGTAGGATAGTCAGTTTTACGAGGGCATGTTTGGCAGCATGAGTGAAGGAGGCTTTGTTGCGAAATAGGAAGCCGATTCTAGATTTAACTTTGTATTGGAGATTCTTTATGTGAGTCTGGAAGGAGAGTTTACAGTCTAACCAAACACCTAGGTATTTGTAGTTGTCCACATACTCTAGGTCAGACCCGTCAAGAGTGGTGATTCTAGTCGGGTGGGCGGGTGCCAGCAGCGTTCGATTGAAAAGCATGCATTTAGTTTTACTAGTGTTTAAGAGCAGTTGGAGGCTACTGAAGGAGTGTTGTATGGCATTGAAGCTCGTTTGGAGGTTTGTTAACACAGTGTCCAATGAAGGGCCAGATGTATACAAAATGGTGTCGTCTGCGTAGAGGTGGATCTGAGAGTCACCAGCAGCAAGAGCGACATCATTGATATACACGGAGAAAAGTGTCGGCCCAAGAATTGAACCCTGTGGCACCCCCATAGAGACTGCCATAGGTCCAGACAACAGGCCCTCCGATTTGACACACTGAACTCTATCTGAGAAGTAGTTGGTGAACCAGGCGAGGCAGTCATTTGAGAAACCAAGGCTATTTAGTCTGCCAATAAGAATGCGGTGGTTGACAGAGTCGAAAGCCTTGGCCAGGTCGATGAAGACGGCTGCACAGTACTGTCTATTATCAATCGCGGTTATAATATCGTTTAGGACCTTGAGCGTGGCTGAAGTGCACCCATGACCAGCTCGGAAACCGGATTGCATAGCGGAGAAGGTACGGTGGTATTCGAAATGGTCGGTGATCTGTTTGTTAACTTGGCTTTCAAATACTTTCGAAAGGCAGGGCAGGATGGATATAGGTCTGTAGCAGTTTGGATCTAGAGTGTCACCCCCTTTGAAGAGGGGGATGACCGCGGCAGCTTTCCAATCTCTGGGGATCTCAGACATTATGAAAGAGAGGTTGAACAGACTAGTAATAGGGGTTGTGACAATTTCGGCAGCTAGTTTTAGAAAGAAAGGGTCCAGATTGTCTAGCCCAGCTGATTTGTAGGGGTCCAGATTTTGCAGCTCTTTCAAAACGTCAGCTGTCTGAATTTGTGTGAAGGAGAAGCGGGGGGGGCATGGGCAAGTTTCAGCGGAGGGTGCAGAGTTGGTGGCCGGGGTAGTGGTAGCCAGATGGAAAGCATGGCCAGCTGTAGCAAAATGCTTGTTGAAATTCTCGATTATTGTAGATTTATCGGTGGTGATAGTGTTTCCTAGCCTCAGTGCAGTGGGCAACTGGGAGGAAGTGCTCTTATTCTCCATGGACTTTACAGTGTCCCAAAACTTTTTGGAGTTAGTGCTACAGGATGCACATTTCTGTTTGAAAAAGTTAGCCTTTGCTTTCCTGACTGCTTGTGTATATTGGTTCCTAACTTCCCTGAAAAGTTGCATATCGCGGGGGCTATTTGATGCTAATGCAGTACGCCACAGGATGTTTTTGTGCTGGTCAAGGGCAGTCAAGTCTGAGGAGAACCAGGGGCTATATCGGTTCTTAGTTCTGTATTTTTTGAATGGGGCATGTTTATTTAAGATTGAGAGGAAATTACTTTTAAGGAACAACCAGGCATCCTCTACTGACGGAATGAGATCTATATCCATCCAGGATACCTGGGCCAGGTCAATTAGGAAGGCCTGCTCGCTAAAGTGTTTTAGGGAGCGTTTGACAGTGATGAGGGGTGGTCGTTTGACCGCGGACCCGTTACGGACGCAGGCAATAAGGCAGTGATCGCTGAGATCCTGGTTGAAGACAGCTGAGGTGTATTTAGAGGGTATGTTAGTCAGGATGATATCTATGAGGGTACTCATGTTTACGGATTTAGGGTTGTACCTGGTAGGTTCGTTGATAATTTGCGTGAGGTTGAGGGCATCTAGTTTGGATTGTAGGATGGCCGGGGTATTAAGCATATCCCAATTTAGGTCACCAAGCAGTACGAACTCTGAGGATAAATGGGGGGCAATCAATTCACATATGGTGTCCAGGGCACATCTGGGGGCTGAGGGGGGTCTGTAGCAAGCGGCAACAGTGAGAGACTTATTTCTGGAAAGGTGGATTTTTAGAAGTAGAAGCTCAAACTGTTTGGGCACAGACCTGGATAGTATGATAGAGCTCTGCAGGCTCTCTCTACAGTAGATTGCAACTCCACCCCCTTTGGCAGTTCTATCTAGACGGAAAATGTTATAGTTGGGGATGGAAATTTCTGAATTTTTGGTGGCCTTCCTGAGCCAGGATTCAGACACTGCTAGAACATCAGGGTTGGCGGAGTGTGCTAACGCAGTGAATAACTCAAACTTAGGAAGTAGACTTCTGATGTTTACGTGCAAGAAACCAAGACTTTTGCGATTACAGAAGTCAGCAAATGATAGCGCCTGGGGAGTAGGAGTGATACTGAGGGCTGCAGGGCCTGGGTTAGCCTCTACATCACCAGAGGAACAGAGGAGGACTAGAATAAGGATACGGCTAAAGGCTTTAAGAACTGGTCTTCTAGTGCGTTGGGTACATAGAATAAAGAGGGCAGATTTCCGGGTGTTGTAGAAAAGATTCAGGGCATTATGTACAGACAAGGATATGGAAGGATATGAGTAAAGTGTGGGTAAACCTAAGCGTTGGGTAACAATGAAAGAGATAGTATCACTAGAGGCACCAATTGAGTCGGTCTCTGCGTGTATAGGGGGTGGGACAAAGGAGCTATCTAAGGCAGGTTTAGCTGGGCTGGGGGATCTACAGTGAAATAGTACAATTAGAAATAACCGAAACAACAATAAGCTAACCATGTTTGGGCTGAGGCTAAACATAAACAGGATGTAGTACCGTAAAAAGGAACAGTCCAGCAGACATCAGCTGTATAGCTGAGTTATCATAAGGTCCGGTGAACAGCAATAGGATAGTTCGGAGGCTGCTAAAGCACTAGCAGGTAAGAGGCCACGGCTAGCGTGTGCTAGCGGGCCGGGGCTAGCAGATGGAATCTTCGTGGTCGACGTCGTCGTAACCACATCAGACGATTTCGTCGGCAGACCAGTCGTGTAGGATCGGCGGGGCTCCGTGTCAACACTAGGTGGTCCCGTCCGGTTGACAGAGAGGTAGATAGCCGGGAGATGGGCCTAGCTCAGGATGATTAGCCAGACCACAGCGTCCATTTAGTTGAAGCTAGCTGGTAGCGATGAATCCGGAGTTAAAGGTCCAGTGATTCAGTGATTCCGGCAGAAAAACTGATATGTTCTGGGTCGATAACGCGCTGTGCAGACTGGCCGAATATCCGGTGATTAATATCCAGTGATTAAATTAATCCCGCAGAAAAAAAATCCAATGTTCTGGGTGAAATACCGCTAACTGTGGCTAATAGCAAGTAGCTAGTTAGCTGGCTAGCTAGTTTCAACTGGAGATTCTAGATAAAAGGTAAGTCAATAATAGAATCCGTTCCACATTGAGTGAGGCGGGTTGCAGGAAAGTATATTTTGTAGAAGGATGAAAAGTCTGATAGGGAAATATGTACGAAAAATACAAAAAAACAGGGTATTTACAGGCTATTTACAGACACACGACAAAAACAGAACTGCACTACTTCGCCATCTTGCAGGTTTATTGCATGACATAAGTATTTGATACATCAGAAAAGCAGAACTTAATATTTGGTACAGAAACTTTTGTTTGTAATTACAGAGATCATACGTTTCCTGTAGGTCTTAACCAGGTTTGCACACACTGCAGCAGGGATTTTGGCCCACTCCTCCATACAGACCTTCTCCAGATCCTTCAGGTTTCGGGGCTGTTGCTGGGCTATACGGACTTTCAGCTCCCTCCAAAGATTTTCTATTGGGTTCAGGTCTGGAGACTGGCTAGGCCACTCCAGGACCTTGAGATGCTTCTTACGGAGCCACTCCTTAGTTGCCCTGGCTGTGCGTTTCGGGTCGTTGTCATGCTGGAAGACCCAGCCACGACCCATCTTCAATGCTCTTACTGAGGGAAGGAGGTTGTTGGCCAAGATCTCGCGATACATGGCCCCATCCATCCTCCCCTCAATACGGTGCAGTCGTCCTGTCCCCTTTGCAGAAAAGCATCCCCAAAGAATGATGTTTCCACCTCCATGCTTCACGGTTGGGATGGTGTTCTTGGGGTTGTACTCATCCTTCTTCTTCCTCCAAACACGGCGAGTGGAGTTTAGACCAAGAAGCTCTATTTTTGTCTCATCAGACCACATGACCTTCTCCCATTCCTCCTCTGGATCATCCAGATGGTCATTGGCAAACTTCAGACGGGCCTGGACATGCGCTGGCTTGAGCAGGGGGACCTTGCGTGCACTGCAGGATTTTAATCCATGACGGCGTAGTGTGTTACTAATGGTTTTCTTTGAGACTGTGGTCCCAGCTCTCTTCAGGTCATTGACCAGGTCCTGCCGTGTAGTTCTGGGCTGATCCCTCACCTTCCTCATGATCATTGATGCCCCACGAGGTGAGATCTTGCATGGAGCCCCAGACCGAGGGTGATTGACCGTCATCTTGAACTTCTTCCATTTTCTAATAATTGCGCCAACAGTTGTTGCCTTCTCACCAAGCTGCTTGCCTATTGTCCTGTAGCCCATCCCAGCCTTGTGCAGGTCTACAATTTTATCCCTGATGTCCTTACACAGCTCTCTGGTCTTGGCCATTGTGGAGAGGTTGGAGTCTGTTTGATTGAGTGTGTGGACAGGTGTCTTTTATACAGGTAACGAGTTCAAACAGGTGCAGTTAATACAGGTAATGAGGGAGAACAGGAGGGCTTCTTAAAGAAAAACTAACAGGTCTGTGAGAGCCGGAATTCTTACTGTTTGGTAGGTGATCAAATACTTATGTCATGCAATAAAATGCAAATGAATTACTTAAAAAATCATACAATGTGATTTTCTGGATTTTTGTTTTAGATTCCGTCTCTCACAGTTGAAGTGTACCTATGATTAAAAATTACAGACCTCTACATGCTTTGTAAGTAGGAAAACCTGCAAAATCGGTAGTGCATCAAATACTTGTTCTCCCCACTGTATATATAGATATGTGTATATATATATATACACACTGCTCAAAAAAATAAAGGGAACACTGAAACAACACATCCTAGATCTGAATGAATGAAATAATCTTATTAAATACTTGTTTCTTTACATAGTTGAATGTGCTGACAACAAAATCACACAAAAATTATCAATGGAAATCAAATTGATCAACCCATGGAGGTCTGGATTTGGAGTCACCCTCAACATTTTAGTGGAAAACCACACTACAGGCTGATCCAACTTTGATGTAATGTCCTTAAAACAAGTCAAAATTAGGCTCAGTAGTGTGTGTGGCCTCCACGTGCCTGTATGACCTCCCTACAATGCCTGGGCATGCTCCTGATGAGGTGGTGGATGGTCTCCTGAGGGATCTCCTCCCAGACCTGGACTAAAGCATCCGCCAACTCCTGGACAGTCTGTGGTGCAACGTGGCGTTGGTGGATGGAGCGAGACATGATGTCCCAGATGTGCTCAATTGGATTCAGGTCTGGGGAACGGGCGGGCCAGTCCATAGCATCAATGCCTTCCGCTTGCAGGAACTGCTGACACACTCCAGCCACATGAGGTCTAGCAATGTCTTGCATTAGGAGGAACCCAGGGCCAACCGCACCAGCATATGGTCTCACAAGGGGTCTGAGGATCTCATCTCGGTACCTAATGGCAGTCAGGCTACCTCTGGCGAGCACATGGAGGGCTGTGCGGCCCCCCAAAGAAATGCCACCCCACACCATGACTGACCCACCGCCAAACCGGTCATGCTGGAGGATGTTGCAGGCAGCAGAACGTTCTCCACGGCGTCTCCAGACTCTGTCACGTCTGTCACGTGCTCAGTGTGAACCTGCTTTCATCTGTGAAGAGCACAGGGCGCCAGTGGCGAATTTGCCAATCTTGGTGTTCTCTGGCAAATGCCAAACGTCCTGCACGGTGTTGGGCTGTAAGCACAACCCCCACCTGTGGACGTTGGGCCCTCATACCACCCTCATGGAGTCTGTTTCTGACCGTTTGAGCAGACACATGCACATTTGCCTGCTGGAGGTCATTTTGCAGGGCTCTGGCAGTGCTCCTCCTGCTCCTCCTTGCACAAAGGCGGAGGTAGCGGTCCTGCTGCTGGGTTGTTGCCCTCCTACGGCCTCCTCCACGTCTCCTGATGTACTGGCCTGTCTCCTGGTAGCGCCTCCATGCTCTGGACACTACGCTGACAGACACAGCAAACCTTCTTGCCACAGCTCGCATTGATGTGCCATCCTGGACGAGCTGCACTACCTGAGCCACTTGTGTGGGTTGTAGACTCCGTCTCATGCTACCACTAGAGTGAAAGCACCGCCAGCATTCAAAAGTGACCAAAACATCAGCCAGGAAGCATAGGAACTGAGAAGTGGTCTGTGGTCATCACCTGCAGAACCACTTCTTTATTGGGGGTGTCTTGCTAATTGCCTATAATTTCCACCTGTTGTCTATTCCATTTGCACAACAGCATGTGACATTTATTGTCAATCTGTGTTGCTTCCTAAGTGGACAGTTTGATTTCACAGAAGTGTGATTGACTTGGAGTTACATTGTGTTGTTTAAGTGTTCCCTTTATTTTTTTGAGCAGTGTATATGTATGTATATACAGTGAAGGAAAAAAAGTATTTGATCCCCTGCTGATTTTGTACATTTGCCCACTGACAAAGACATGATCAGTCTATAATTTTAATGGTAGGTTTATTTGAACAGTGAGAGACAGAATAACAACAAAAAAATCCAGAAAAACGCATGTCAAAAATGTTAGAAATTGATTTGCATTTTAATGAGGGAAATAAGTATTTGACCCCTCTGTAAAACATGACTTAGTACTTGGTGGCAAAACCCTTGTTGGCAATCACAGAGGTCAGACGTTTCTTGTAGTTGGCCACCAGGTTTGCACACATCTCAGGAGGGATTTTGTCCCACTCCTCTTTGCAGATCTTCTCCAAGTCATTAATGTTTCGAGGCTGATGTTTGGCAACTCGAACCTTCAGCTCCCTCCACAGATTTTGTATGGGATTAAGGTCTGGAGACTGGCTAGGCCACTCCAGGACCTTAATGTGCTTCTTCTTGAGCCACTCCTTTGTTACCTTGGCCGTGTGTTTTGGGTCATTGTCATGCTGGAATACCCATCCACGACCCATTTTCAATGCCCTGGCTGAGGGAAGGAGGTTCTCACCCAAGATTTGACGGTACATGGCCCCGTCCATCGTCCCTTTGATGCGGTGAAGTTGTCCTGTCCCCTTAGCAGAAAAACACCCCCAAAGCATCATGTTTCCACCTCCATGTTTGACGGTGGGGATGGTGTTCTTGGGGTCATAGGCAGCATTCCTCCTCCTCCAAACACGGCGAGTTGAGTTGATGCCAAAGAGCTCGATTTTGGTCTCATCTGACCACAACACTTTCACCCAGTTCTCCTCTGAATCATTCAGATGTTCATTGGCAAACTTCAGACGGTCCTGTATATGTGCTTTCTTGAGCAGGGGGACCTTGCGGGCGCTGCAGGATTTCAGTCCTTCACGGCGTAGTGTGTTACCAATTGTTTTCTTGGTGACTATGGTCCCAGCTGCCTTGAGATCATTGACAAGATCCTCTTGTGTAGTTCTGGGCTGATTCCTCACCGTTCTCATGATCATTGCAACTCCACGAGGTGAGATCTTGCATGGAGCCCCAGGCCGAGGGAGATTGACAGTTATTTTGTGCTTCTTCCATTTGCGAATAATCGCACCAACTGTTGTCACCTTCTCACCAAGCTGCTTGGCAATGGTCTTGTAGCCCATTCCAGCCTTGTGTAGGTCTACAATCTTGTCCCTGACATCCTTGGAGAGCTCTTTGGTCTTGGCCATGGTGGAGAGTTTGGAATCTGATTGATTGATTGCTTCTGTGGAAAGGTGTCTTTTATACAGGTAACAAACTGAGATTAGGCGCACTCCCTTTAAGAGTGTGCTCATAATCTCAGCTCATTACCTGTATAAAAGACAACTGGGAGCCAGAAATCTTTCTGATTGAGAGGGGGTCAAATACTTATTTCCCTCATTAAAATGTAAATCAATTTCTAACATTTTTGACATGCGTTTTTCTGGATTTTTTTGTTGTTATTCTGTCTCTCACTGTTCAAATAAACCTACCATTAAAATTATAGACTGATCATTTCTTTGTCAGTGGGCAAACGTACAAAATCAGCAGGGGATCAAATACTTTTTTCCCTCACTGTACATGTATATCAAATCAAATATTATTGGCCACATGCGCCGAATACAACAGGTGTAGACATTACAGTGAAATGCTTACTTACAGCCCTTAACCAACAGTGCATTTATTTTTAATAAAAAAGTAAAATAAAACAACAACAAAAAAGTGTTGAGAAAAAAAGAGCAGAAGTAAAATAAAATAACAGTAGGGAGGCTATATATACGGGGGGGTACCGGTGCAGAGTCAATGTGCGGGGGCACCGGCTAGTTGAAGTAATATGTACATGTGGGTACAGTTAAAGTGACTATGCATAAATAATTAACAGAGTAGCAGCAGCGTAAAAAGATGGGGGTGGGGGGGCAGTGCAAATAGTCCGGGTAGCCATGATGAGCTGTTCAGGAGTCTTATGGCTTGGGGGTAGAAGCTGTTGAGAAGTATTTTGGACCTAGACTTGGCACTCCGGTACCGCTTGCCGTGCGGTAGCAGAGAGAACAGTCTATGACTAGGGTGGCTGGAGTCTTTGACAATTTTGAGGGCCTTCCTCTGACACCGCCTGGTATAGAGATCCTGGATGGCAGGAAGCTTGGCCCGAGTGATGTACTGGGCCGTACGCACTACCCTCTGTATTGCCTTGCGGTCGGAGGCCAAGCAGTTGCCATACCAGGCGGTGATGCAACCAGTCAGGATGCTCTCGATGGTGCAGCTGTAGAATTTTTTGAGGATCTGAGGACCCATGCCAAATCTTTTCAGTCTCCTGAGGGGGAATAGGCTTTGTCGTGCCCTCTTCACGACTGTCTTGGTGTGTTTGGACCATGATAGTTCGTTGGTGATGTGGACACCAAGGAACATGAAGCTCTCAACCTGTTCCACTACAGCCCCGTCGATGAGAATGGGGGCGTGCTCAGTCCACAATCATCTCCTTTGTCTTGGTCACGTTGAGGGAAAGGTTGTTATCCTGGCACCACACGGCCAGGTCTCTGACCTCCTCCCTATAGGCTGTCTCATCGTTGTCGGTGATCAGGCCTACCACTGTTGTGTCGTCGGCAAACTTAATGGTGTTGGAGTCATGCCTGGCCATACATATGCATGTATGTATATATATACATACATACACACACACACACACACACTTCCGGTCAAAAGTTTTAGAACACCTACTCATTCAAGGGTTTTTCATTATTTTTACTATTTTCTACATTGTAGAATAATAGTGAAGACATCAAAACTATTAAATAACACATATGGAATCACGTAGTAACCAAAAAAGTGTTAAACAAATCAAAATATATTTTATATTTGAGATTCTTCAAATAGCCACCCTTTGCCTTGATGACAGCTTTGCACACTCTTGGCATTCTCTCAACCAGTTTCATGAGGTAGTCACCTGGAATGCATTTCAATTAAAAGGTGTGCCTTCTTAAAAGTTAATTTGTGGAATTTCTTTCCTTCTTAATGCGTTTGAGCCAATCAGTTGTGTTGTGACAAGGTAGGGTGGGTATACAGAAGATAGCCATATTTGGTAAAAGACCAAGTCCATATTATGGCAAGAACAGCTCAAATAAGCAAAGAGAAATGACAGTCCATCATTACTTTAAGGTCAGTCAATAAGGAACATTTCAATAACTTTGAAAGTTTCTTCAAGTGCAGTTGCAAAAACCATCAAGCGCTATGATGAAACTGGCTCTCATGAGGACCGCCACAGGAATGGAAGACCCAGAGTTACCTCTGCTGCAGAGGATACGTTCATTAGAGTTACCAGCCTCAGAAATTGCAACCGAAATAAATGCTTCACAGAGTTCAAGTAACAGACACATCTCAACATCAACTGTTCAGAGGAGAATGTGTGAATCAGGCCTTCATGGTCAAATTGCTGCAAAGAAACCACTACTAAACGCCACAAATAAGAAGAAGAGACTTGTTTGGGCCAAGAAACACGAGCAATGGACATTACTCAACTAGTCTCAAGAAGGCTAGTTTTATTACTTCTTTAATCAGCACAACAGTTTTCAGCTGTGCTAACATAATTGCAAAAGGGTTTTCTAATGATCAATTAGCCTTTCAAAATGATAAACTTGGATTAGCAAACACAACTTGCCATTGGAACACAGGACTGATGGTTGCTGATAATGGGCCTCTGTATGTCTATGTAGATATTCCTTTAAAAATCTGCCGTTTCCAGCTACAATAGCCATTTACAACATTAACAATGTCTACACTGTATTTCTGATCGATTTGATGTTATTTTAATGGACAATAAAATTGCAAGGACATTTCTAAGTGACCCCAAACTTTTGAACAGTAGTGTATTGTTACGGATACAGGTATCCTGTATGTGTATTTGTTTTTTTCTCTCCTTCTGCCCTAAATCACAGGTGTCCCTTGTTTTCCTGATTGGTGGTCGTTGGGGAGTCCCACCTGTCTGACATCCGTTCGTCTGCTGATTGCTGAGGTGGACCAATCAGTGGACATTCCTCTGCATTGCACCACCTGTTTCTGGTTTTTCACTCACATCCCATTGTTTTAAAAGCCAGTCAGTTGTGTTTTATCACAGAGACTCTTTTCGTTTGTGAGTATGGATACTGTGGCGTCTTGTTTTTTGTGTACGCACTCATTTGCTGTTTACTCTATATGGTAACAATGTTGTGTGTTCCTGGGAAAAGAGGGACTTAGCAAGTTGCCCTTTGGCACACATTACCCGTAGGAAAAACTATTGTCTAAAAACACTAGTTAGACCTGAATGGACCACCCACTGTATTTTTGTATGGTTAGCAGAAGCTTAGCAGTTCTTGAGGCAGGCAAGATCAGTTTAGGGTTTTTTGATATTGTTTCATTCCTTGGGTCCTGCTCAGCCCCTTTTCCCAAACCTTTACCGTGTGTTCATTATAAACATTTTGTGTTTGACGGTAGTTTATGGTTGTCTGTGTATTTTTGTTCTCACTGTTTCTGTGTCACTATTCTAATTTGCATGAGTTATGTTACGGGTCTCTTTTCCATCCACCCTAGACTTTTAAAGCCACGGGGTTCGTAACATGTATATATCAACAAAATAAAAATTGCAGAACCATTGACCTATATTTTTTACTTTACAGTTGTTTCTGGTGTTATCCCTAAGATCTGGAAAGGAGGAGATTCTATGATATTTACCATCCAATTTCCAAATTATCTTGCCTTGCCAAAGTTTTAGAATCCCTGGCCAACTCTGGGCTGAAAACTTTTCACTCTATTCTTAATGTGCACCAATCTGGTTTTAGACTTGGACACAGCACAGTTTCAGCTGCTACGCTTGTTTTAGATAATGTGTTAAAATTGCTTGGATCATAAATTGTATCTGTTAAAACGTGTAATATTCATCTGTATGCAGATGATACTGTTATGTATGCCATTGCCCCAACTGTATACCAGCCGTTGTTGGAGCTGCAATCTGACTTTGTTGCCTTACAGAAAGGCCTGGTTGGTTTAAAACTTGTACTTAATGTGGGCAAGACTAAATAAATGTTCTCTCATTCTCGCAAAATTGTTTCAGATGGACTACATATTTTATTCATTGAATGGTTCTCCCATCGATCGGGTTCCCGCCTATAAATATCTGGGCATTTGGATTGACAAGGATTTAACATTTAAAAAGCATACTGATGAGCTAGTTAAAAAGTTAAGATTTTTTTAGAAATGGATCTTGCCTCTCCCTAAACAGCAGGAAGCAGATTGTACAGTCAACTTTCCTGCCAGTTCTTGACTATGGTGACACCATTTACCAGACTGCAGCAGCAACTACACTTATAGAGCGACTGAACACGCCGATTGACACGTTTTTCTGTTGCTCATTAGAAAAATGAGATTTCAGTCTTGGAGGTGTTTCCTGGCCGATTCTGCATTTGGTTAATGATGTTTGTCCCCCATGAGACACGGAAGCCTATTTCAATTCCTCAAAATAACCAGAATGAATCTAAGAACTCAAATGTGTAATTGACATTTTTACCAAGGATGTTTTAGTTGTGCAATCTTACATCTAAGGTGTTTGGTGCAGTATTTCTTAAGTAAAAAACATGCTGTCTTATGTAAACAAAGTTGGAGCTGCTGGGCAGGTCTGTCTCATTGTCTATGCTATTGGATAGAGCGCATCACCGCAGCTGTGTATTGTGGTGTTGAAATTGTAGTATTTTAAATTGTAACTAGCTTTTATCATTTTATTGGCATGTTTGTGTAGAATTTGCTTCCTAAGGGCATCATTGAAAATGAGACCCTGGTCTCAATGGGCTCCCCTGATTAAATAAAAAATGCATTTGTTCACAAGGTGTTAAGATGGATCAGGGGCATGAGGTAGATTGTACAATTGAAGACAAAAAACCTACACTGCAAGTCTACACGGTTGAAGGTGGAGGGAGAGAGTGTGTCTCACCTATGTCTCGCTGGCTGCTGGCCTCGTAGGGTTCGTTGGAGCCAGGAAGTGCCCTCATCTTGGCGCTCAGCCTCTCCCCCTTGGCGCTAGTGCCATGACTGCTGTGTCCACTGTCTGAGAAAACAGACACAGGATTAACCTGCTTGCTTACTGTTGGGACCGGCCCCTTCATTACCCTGTACAGTGAGGGAAAAAAGTATTTGATCCCCTGCTGATTTTGTACGTTTGCCCACTGACAAAGAAATGATTAGTCTATAATTTTGTTGGTAGGTTTATTTGAACAGTGAGAGACAGAATAACAACAAAAAAATCCAGAAAAACGCATGTCAAAAATGTTAGAAATTGATTTGCATTTTAATGAGGGAAATAAGTATTTGACCCCCTATCAATCAGAAAGATTTCTGGCTCCCAGGTGTCTTTTATACAGGTAACGAGCTGAGATTAGGAGCACACTCTTAAAGGGAGTGCTCCTAATCTCAGCTTGTTACCTGTATAAAAGACACCTGTCCACAGAAGCAATCAATCAGATTCCAAACTCTCCACCATGGCCAAGACCAAAGAGCTCTCCAAGGATGTCAGGGACAAGATTGTAGACCTACACAAGGCTTTAATGGGCTACAAGACCATCACCAAGCAGCTTGGTGAGAAGGTGACAACAGTTGGATCTTTTTGTTGTTATTCTTTCTCACTGTTCAAATAAACCTACCATTAAAAATATAGACTGATCATGTCTTTGTCAGTGGGCAAACATACAAAATCAGCAGGGGATCAAATACTTTTTTCCCTCACTGTATCTGCATGGTTCACATTTAGCAGTGATTGTTTATCCCTCTCTAACAGAGGGTAACAATGAGAGGCTGCTGTTTAATACCACACGCTCCTCTGTCCTCTGTGTGTGAGGGGAAAGAGATGTGTGTCAGCTCTAGGCTCAGATGGCAGGTCTGTATGGCGGTCCAGAAAAGTGGGGGACAGGCCAGAGACAACCACACTCCACATCTGGCAACCAGGTAGCCGTGGAAAAAAATCCAACCACGAAAACAGGAAGAGGAGGAGGCCCAATTCTGTTGTCCCTTACAATCCTCAAATCCCAGCCTTCCTCAGGACCAACTCACTCAAAAATGCAGTGAGATTTCCAGTGGAAAAGCAACTCCTTTTTCTGCCTCAACACTGAAGAAAGAATGTATTGCACATACCATGAGTGTCTAGCTATGTATTTTCCTGTCAATGGGTCAGCTTTTGCCTGTTGGGGTGATCTGACCTCCCTGCACAAGAGGGCAGCTTACACTCTTACACCAAAGAGCAACAGTGATTTGGAAGCATCTGAGAAATGCTTTTCAACCATACCGGATCCTCAGCGACAGAGCAGTCATAAGTTGATGATGACTTTGCTGAAGTAACATAACAGTAACAACAACTCCAGTTTTTAAATAACAATCACTATGTATTCAAACGTAGTAGTCAACACGGTCAAATGAGGGAAAACTCTTAGAGGTGAATTCAAGAAGGGAGGCTTTCTCAAATAGAGCGTTTTCAGCTCTTTTTCTCTCTTTGCAATGTGTTCAGTGCAAACATTCTCTGGAGGGGGTGAGTTGCAGGAAGGAGTCATTCCTGGCAAACACAGCTTGCAGCCTGTTAGAAGATTTCGGGGACACTGAATTGTAAAGCTAGGCTGTAGAGAGTTCAGTCATTTGACAATACCTTAACACTGTCCCCCTTGCCTTCTTTGACAAATTACTGTGAAAAAGATGATTGATAGACAGTTTTCCATTCTGTTGTACAGTACAGTACATACCTCTCCCCTGGTCCAGCAGAGGACTGTGTTTAGGCTCAGGGTGAGAGACTGATCCAGAAGAAAGACATGTGGAAAGAGAAAAAGGAAAGCATGCAATAAAGAGAAAGAAAGACCAGAGAGGACAGGGATAGTTGAGGATCAAGTTAGAATAGCATACAGTTAACAAAGCAAAAAGGACATTTAAAATGGCAAGAGGAGAGTAAAGAGTTTGGTGTGTATGTGTTAATCTGCCACAAACACATAATATAACACTGTCCTGCTCACCTGCTTTGACATCCACCTCTGAAGTGCCATAAGAGAATAAAAAGAGGAAATTAATTGTAAGATGAAGTGTGTCCAGACATTTATACAGTACACTACAGTGGTTCCCAGGAACTCTCAGGAGAGCAGTGAAACTTTTCCTAATCTTGATTATTTTTAGAACACTCGCTTATAAACGTGACCTGTGGAATGTTGTTACGTTTGAGGGGCCACATCACTGGACGCTGTTAAAGGGCTACACACAAATTAACCATAATGAGTAACGATCTATAAAAAGTATACAAATATTTACAAGAAACGCTATTTAAATCTATAAAATATGTTTGTCACAGAAAATAGCTGATTTGCAGTATGCTTCCTACAGTTGTGTCAGGTTGGCTGGATATCAATTGGGTGGTGGACCATTCTTGATACACACGGGAAACTGGTGAGGTTGAAAACCCAGCAGCGTTGCAGTTCTTGACACAAACCGGTGTGCCTGGCACCTACTACCATACCCCGTTCAAAGGCACTTCAATCTTTTGTCTTACCTATTCAAATTTTGAATTGCACACATACACAATCCATGTCTCAATTGTCTCAAGGCTTAAAAATCATGATTTAACCTGTCTCCTCCCCTTCATCTACACTGATTGAAGTGGATTTAACAAGTGACATCAATAAGGAATCATAGCTTTCACTTGGATTCACCTAGTCAGTCTATGTCATGGAAAGAGCAGGTTTTCATAATGTTTTGTACAGTGTGCTGCAGAATTGTATATCCCATTAAGGTGTGCCACGGTTCACAAAAAGTTGGGAACCACTGCACTACACTACCAAATGCTGATGGAGGATTGCTGTGGCTATAAGGGGAGTTGTTTGAAGCAGCTGGAATATGGTACATAATTACTTCAACAAAAACGTCAGCAAGTATACTGGTCTGGATACTGTAGAACTAAGCCATTACTGTTATAACATTAGCTGACAGAGCATATCAAGTCTAAGAAACTACATAATAGCCTGGGCATTGACACAAACTTCAGATATTCTTTGGAGAAATAGTTTGCAGTTTTCTCTTACCACATAATCCAAATAATTGTCCTTGAAGGCAAACACCTTTGACTCTTAATGTGCTGATGACTACACCGGTTACGATGTAATAATAATTGTTTTCCAATGGCCAAGGCAGAATAATGTAGCAATGGAACTACTACTGGACTAAAAGTATTGGAACGGGACCCAGCTCTATTCTACAGAGGAGGCTCGTACCGCTGTCCTTCTTTGGCGGGGTGTGGACAGGGTCTGGAGTGCCCACTGTCGAGACACACATTTGGACAGCAAGAGAGGACAGAGAGATTATAAAGGTTAACTGAATTTCAAAAGTTGGAATGGGTTAGTATCAGAATAGAGGAACTCGGGGTCAGAGATGTAATAGAGATGTACAGAGCTAGGAGGTTACTATCTAGTTTCTACTGGCTCGTACCGATGGCCTTCTTAGGCGGGGTGCGGAGAGGGTTTGGGGTGGCCACTGTCGAGACACACCCATGGACAGCAGTTAGGAGAAAATATATGATAATGGTGAACTTAATTTTTGCAAGGGATTACCATCTAAATAGAAGTAGTCAGGGTTAGAGTGTGTTTAGGTGTATAGAGGTGTCCAGGGTCATCACTCACCACTGCTGGCGCTGCCCTCTCTCCGGGTGCCTCTAGCGCTGCCCTCCCTCGCCGACTTCACCCGCTAGAGAGGAGAGAGAAATGATGTCTCTGTTAAAATCCAATATTCCCAAAAACAACAGTACAGAGTACCGTACAGACACTGATTTATTTAACTGTTTGTTGGTTTCTATGGTGAAAACAAAGACACTTGCAGAGAGCAAAAACAGCCAGAGACACTGGAGTTGATCTGTAATGATGATGTCAGCAAAGCCTGGGCCAGTTAACAACAGAGCAGGAATTAGAGTCGCTCCTTAGAAGAACCGTTCTGATCCAAGAACATCTCAGCACTGATTTAGGAGCAGTTGGTTATGATTCACTGAGAAGTCGGTATTCTCTCTGTCTGTTTTCCATAGGAAAGACACAGTGAAGCCAACGCCTCCAGTGGCCTCAGATGATGTTGTTGTCACTGTCAGTAGCCTTTGACAAGAGTGTAGTAAGTAAGTAGAGTACCTGTTCTCTGATCTCTTTCATCTTCTCCACCTTCTTCAGTTTGGTGGCGTAGTCCTGGACCTCTTTCATCCCCATGTCTGTGCACAGCCTCACCAGGAAACGCAGGCCTGGAGGGTGACAGGGGAAAAACACACACACCCATAGAGTCAGCATCAGTATATTTTTTAAATAAACCATTACATTAGAGCAGTAATGCTGAGAGGACAAGAAGGGATCGGGTGGATTACATTCAACGTTTTCCGGGAATTTCCGGTGGATGTCTTTGTAAGTCTCCAGGGCTTTCTGGTAGTTTCCTGAGGATGAAGGAACAAGGAGCAGCAGTGTTCAGGTCATTGCACATGGAATAATTAATATCTCTGTAAGGGTGAGGACAAATTCATTCGGACAATAAAATCAATCTGTCATCATTAGCCATAATTGAGGTGGATGATAAACTCACCACTTCTTCTGTAGCAGCTGGCCACCATAAGCTGCCATTTCACCTGAGTTGGCCTGAAACCACATGACAAATTATCAATACTGCAGGGGCATGATACCACATAACCGTGTCCCTAGGCTATTGGGTGGAAGTGGTGGAATAGAGGCACAACGAACAAGCATATTACTTGTTACATTATGATGTACAAACTCAAGACATACATACAGTGGGGAAAAAAAGTATTTAGTCAGCCACCAATTGTGCAAGTTCTCCCACTTAAAAAGATGAGAGAGGCCTGTAATTTTCATCATAGGTACACGTCAACTATGACAGACAAATTGAGAAAAAAAAATCCAGAAAATCCCATTGTAGGATTCTTTATGAATTTATTTGCAAATTATGGTGGAAAATAAGTATTTGGTCACCTACAAACAAGCAAGATGTCTGGCTCTCACAGACCTGTAACTTCTTCTTTAAGAGGCTCCTCTGTCCTCCACTCGTTACCTGTATTAATGGCACCTGTTTGAACTTGTTATCAGTATAAAAGACACCTGTCCACAACCTCAAACAGTCACACTCCAAACTTCACAATGGCCAAGACCAAAGAGCTGTCAAAGGACACCAAAAACAAAATTGTAGACCTGCACCAGGCTGGGAAGACTGAATCTGCAATAGGTAAGCAGCTTGGTTTGAAGAAATCAACTGTGGGAGCAATTATTAGGAAATGGAAGACATACAAGACCACTGATAATCTCCCTCGATCTGGGGCTCCATGCAAGATCTCACCCCGTGGGGTCAAAATGATCACAAGAACAGTGAGCAAAAATCCCAGAACCACACGGGGGGACCTAGTGAATGACCTGCAGAGAGCTGGGACCAAAGTAACAAAGCCAACCATCAGTAACACACTACGCCGCCAGGGACTCAAATCCTGCAGTGCGAGACGTGTCCCCCTGCTTAAGCCAGTACATGTCCAGGCCCGTCTGAAGTGCATTTGGATGATCCAGAAGAGGATTGGGAGAATGTCATATGGTCAGATGAAACCAAAATATAACTTTTTGGTAAAAACTCAACTCGTCATGTTTGGAGGACAAAGAATGCTGAGTTGCATCCAAAGAACACCATACCTACTGTGAAGCATGGGGTTGGAAACATCATGCTTTGGGGCTGTTTTTCTGCAAAGGGACCAGGACGACTGATCCGTGTAAAGGAAAGAATGAATGGGGCCATGTATCGTGAGATTTTGAGTGAAACCCTCCTTCCATCAGCAAGGGCATTGAAGATGAAACGTGGCTGGGTCTTTCAGCATGACAATGATCCCAAACACACCGCCCGGGCAACGAAGGAGTGGCTTCGTAAGAAGCATTTCAAGGTCCTGGAGTGGCCTAGCCAGTCTCCAGATCTCAACCCCATAGAAAATCTTTGGAGGGAGTTGAAAGTCTGTGTTGCCCAGTGACAGCCCCAAAACATCACTGCTCTAGAGGAGATCTGCATGGAGGAATGGGCCAAAATACCAGCAACAGTGTGTGAAAACCTTGTGAAGACTTACAGAAAACGTTTGACCTGTGTCATTGCCAACAAAGGGTATATAACAAAGTATTGAGAAACTTTTGTTATTGACCAAATACTTATTTTCCACCATCATATGGCAATAAATTCATTAAAAATCCTACAATGTGATTTTCTGGATTTTTTTTTCTAATTTTGTCTGTCATAGTTGACGTGTACCTATGATGAAAATTACAGGCCTCTCTCATCTTTTTAAGTGGGAGAACTTGCACAATTGGTGGCTGACTAAATACTTTTTTTCCCCACTGTATCGATATTATTGTGAGATGAGGACTTACTGGATTAATGTGGCTCTCTCAAAGTACTGGATGGCCTTCTCACAGAACTGAGTGTCAATGTAGTAGGCCCCCAGCCACTCAATAACGTCAATGTTGGAGGGGAAATATCTGAAGGACTGAACAAGGGACCACATGGAGAATGTTCAGATTTAGTCAACTTCTTGTCGGGATGCAATGACGCTGGCATGTATAGCGTCCATTTTACAACCTCCTGCCCAATTATGCTATTTTGTATGTTTATTTGCGCTGATTTTAACGTTTTTGGTACATAATGATTCCGCCTGAAAAGAGCTTCTGGACATCAGAACAGCGATCACTAACCTCGATTGACTCGGCATACTGCTCACCCGGGACCAGGCCCTAATGCCCAACCCTCGGAAGTGGAAAAGTTCGACGTCGGGGCACCCTGATGAAACTATGGCGGCGAGTGAATAAACTGCCTCTCCCCTCTGTTCTATTGGCGAATGTACAATCACTGGAGAACAAACTAGACGAGCTCCGTTCGAGACTATCCTATCAACGGGACCTGAAGAACTGTAATATCCTATACTTCACGGAGTCGTGGCTTAACGAGGACATGGTTAATATAAATCTAGCTGGTTTTTCTACGAATCGGAAGGACAGAACGGCAGCGTCCCGTAAACTCAAGGGCGGGGGTGTGTGTCTCTTTGTTCACAACAGCTGGTGCCGGTCTCTAATGTTAAGGAAGTCTTGAGGTTCTGCTCCCCTGAGTTAAAATACCTCATGATAAACTGTAGACCATACTATGTAACAACATTTTCATCTAGATTTTTCGTAGCTGTCTACTTACCACCACAAACTGATGCTGGCACTAAGGCTGCACTCAACGAGCTATATAGGGCAATAAGCCAACAAGAAAATCCAGAGGCAGCGCACCTAGTGGTCAGTGATTTTCATGCAGGAAAAAGTTAAATCTGTTGTTTGCCTAATTTCTACCAGCATGTCACCAGTGCAACTAAAAAAAACAGAACTGTTATTCTAAAAGCATGGGAACCGGTTAATAACATTATTTTACATTCCAGGCATTCTTCCTAGTCCCACAAAAAAATGCAACAAAGCGCCTATGCAAAGCCCTCACTCTGTCACTCAGAAACGTATTCCAGTGTCTGCCTGCAAGCTAAAAATCTTTGTCAGTGTGTGTGCGTTTAGGCTACCTGGCCCTCCCCCCTCCGAAGCATAGGCTACTGTACTGACGTTCAGAAGAAAGGGAGAGAGATTTTGTATTAGCTAGAGAAGAATGGATTAACTTTTTCAATGCTAGTTAAGGATACTAGATTATATGCCTATTTATCATGTTTCAAGTGTGTCAATCTAAGTAACATAATGAAAGAAATTCCCATCAAAATCCGTCGGTTTAAGCTAAAGATATGTTTTTTTGCATTGGATGCGTCTCAATCCACCGCATCCGCCGATGTTGCACTTCCGCGGTGAAAGGTGGCAGAGCTAGAACGGTGTTTGTCAGACCATGAGACACAAAAACGTCTGTAGCGTCCGAACGGTTTGACCTACAAACTATTATGTTTGGCCCCAGTTTGGCCAAACTACCACTCTATGGAAGGATGAGACTCTCGATGGTGGTCTCCGTGTTGCTCTACAACCCCCACAAGTGTCAGGGAACTCGTCTGAAGACGGTCCCGTCCATGAGCCAACTTCTGTTTGTAGCATCCAAACCATTTGGGCTACAAACTAATGTGACCCCACTGTTGAAAGGGGAGACTCTCACGAACACGATGGTGCTCTCCATTTTGCACTATGACCCCCACAAGTGTCACAGGACTCGTCTAAAGGTAACCGGTACCGGTCCCAGAAAATAATGGAAGGTAGTTTTTTGCCTATCCAAAAAAGGGGTTAAATATGTGTAAAAATAAAGAAAGTCATATAAGTTTGGGGTCACTTAGAAATTTCCTTGTTTTCGAAAGAAAAAATAACATCAAATTGATCAGAAATACAGAGTAGATGTTGTTAATGTTGTAAATGGCTATTGTAGCTGGAAACGGCTGATTTTTTTTATGGAATATCTACATAGGCGTAGTACAGAGGCCCATTATCAGCAAACATCAGTCCTGTGTTCCAATGGCGCGTTGTGTTTGCTAATCCAAGTTTATCATTTTAAAAAGGCTAATTGATCATTAGAAAACCCTTTTGCAATTATGTTAGCACAGCTGAAAACTGTTGTGCTGATTAAAGAAGCAATGAAACTGGCCTTCTTGAGACTAGTTGAATATCTGGAGCATCAGCAATTGTGGGTTCGATTACAGGCTCAAAATGGCCAGAAACAAATAACTTTCTTCTGAAACTCGTCAGTCTATTCTTGTTCTGAGAAATGAAGGCTATTCTATGCGAGAAATTGCCAAGAAACTGAAGATTTCGTACAACGCTGTGTACAACTCCCTTCACAGAACAGCGCAAACTGGCTCTAACCAGAATAGAAAGAGGAGTGGGAGGCCCCGGTACAAAACTGAGCAAGAGGACAAATACATTAGAGTGTCTAGTTTGAGAAACAGAGGCTTCACAGAGTTCAAGTAACAGACACATCTCAACATCAACTGTTCAGAGGAGATTGCGTGAATCAGGCCTTCATGGTCGAATTGCTGCAAAGAAACCACTACTAAAGGACACCAATAAGAAGAAGAGACTTGCTTGGGCCAAGAAACACGAGCAATGGACATTAGACCGGTGGAAATCTGTCCTTTAGTTTGATGAGTCCAAATGTAAGACTTTTGGTTCCAACCGCAGTGTCTTTGTGAGACGCAGAGTAGGTGAACGGATGATCTCTGCATGTGTGGTTCCCACCGGGAAGCATGGAGGAGGAGGTGTGATGGTGCTTTGCTGGAGACACTGTCAGTGATTTATTTAGAATTCAAGGCACACTTAACCAGCATGGCTACCACAGCATTCTGCAGCGATATGCCATCCCATCTGGTTTGCGCTTAGTGGGACTATCATTTGTTTTTCAACAGGACAATGACCCAACACACCTCCAGGCTGTGTAAGGGCTATTTTACCAAGAATGAGAGTGATAGAGTGCTGCATCAGATGACCTAGCCTCCATAATCACCCGACCTCAACCCAATTGAGATGGTTTGGGATGAGTTGGACCGCAGAGTGAAGGAAAAGCAGCCAACAAGTGCTCAGCATATGTGGGAACTCCTTCAAGACAGTTGGAAAAGCATTCCAGGTGAAGCTGGTTGAGAGAATGCCAAGAGTGTGCAAAGCTGTCATCAAGGCAAAGGGTGGCTATTTGAAGAATCTCAAATATAAAATATATTTTGATTTGTTTAACACTTTTTTGGTTACTACATGATTCCATATGTGTTATTTCATAGTTTTGATGTCTTCACTATTATTCTACAATGTAAAAAATAGTTAAAATAAAGAAATACCCTTGAATGAGTAGGTGTGTCCAAACTTTTGACTGGTAGTATAGCTATGTTATTTTCACTCATTATTTTTATTCGGTATTCACTGTGTATTTATTCCTTGTGTCACATTTTTATTTTACATCTTATCTTTAACTCTGCATTGTTGGGAATGGACCCATAAGTAAGTATTTCACTGTTAGTCTACATCTGTTGTCTACAAAGCACGTAACAAATAAAATTTGATTTGCACTCTAACTTTTTGATTCAATGCCATCTGTTGCTACAATCTACTACTCACAATGTTGTTTGAATCCATACAGTTAGATACATTAATACAATCAAACACAATTGACTGAAACATAATGATACTAGAATTCGCTTGATAGATAGATCAGTGATGTGTTGGGAATGACTGACCTCTTGGTAGTACTGAAACGCCTGAGACTTGTCTCCCTCGCTGTCGTAGAGCTCTCCCAGTTTGGCCAACACCTGGGGGTCTGTGGGCGTCACAGTGATCAGTTGCATCAACCACTCTATTGCCTGGTGGGGGTCCTCCAACATCTCAAAGCTGAGCTTCAGTCAAGGATCACACTTTCTAAGTTGTAGACAAGTGCTCCTATAAGAACATTGTTTTTAGGCAACGCTTAAAGACCCAGTATTCTGTGAGGATACAGGTTGGCTAGCTGCCACATGACTTGGGCGCTGTTCCTCAGGATGGCGTGGAGCTTCAGGAAACAGTCCAGAGACTCCTCCAGACGCCCCAGACGCTTATAGGTCAAACCTGAGGAAAAAGGATATACTGTTAGAATAGGAAGACTACTGTACATGATTAATAACAGTAAATTAGACAGATCCCTGAGCTCCCAACAATGATCTTCCTGAATTGAGCTCTGACGGTTTAGTTTACCTAGGTTATATAGGGCCTCAGTGCAGGACGAGTCATTCCGGAGAGCCTCCTTGTAGAACTCTGCAGCCTTCTCATAGTCCTTCTTCACAAACACTGTGTTGCCCTTGTTGATGAGCGCCGCTGGGTTGTAGCGGTCGGCTGTCATGGCCAGGTCGGCATAGCGGTCAGCCTGGTCGTAGTCTTTCTCCTGATGGGTCACAGTTCAGAGGTCATCGCACCAACAGCGATATGCCATACAGTTCAAGGAAGTATGCTAATGTGATTGAACATAGGAGTATCTCCCTAATATGACTATATACAGTGGGGAAAAAAGTATTTAGTCAGCCACCAATTGTGCAAGTTCTCCCACTTAAAAAGATGAGAGAGGCCTGTAATTTTCATCATAGGTACACGTCAACTATGACAGACAAATCCAGAAAATCACATTGTAGGATTTTTAATGAATTTATTTGGAAATTATGGTGGAAAATAAGTATTTGGTCACCTACAAACAAGAAAGATTTCTGGCTCTCACAGACCTGTAACTTCTTCTTTAAGAGGCTCCTCTGTCCTCCACTCGTTACCTGTATTAATGGCACCTGTTTGAACTTGTTATCAGTATAAAAGACACCTGTCCACAACCTCAAACAGTCACACTCCAAACTCCACTATGGCCAAGACCAAAGAGCTGTCAAAGGACACCAGAAACAAAATTGTAGACCTGCACCAGGCTGGGAAGACTGAATCTGCAATAGGTAAGCAGCTTGGTTTTAAGAAATCAACTGTGGGAGCAATTATTAGGAAATGGAAGACATACAAGACCACTGATAATCTCCCTCGATCTGGGGCTCCACGCAAGATCTCACCCCGTGGGGTCAAAATGAACACAAGAACGGTGAGCAAAAATCCCAGAACCACACGGGGGGACCTAGTGAATGACCTGCAGAGAGCTGGGACCAAAGTAACAAAGCCTACCATCAGTAACACACTACGCCGCCAGGGACTCAAATCCTGCAGTGCCAGACGTGTCCCCCTGCTTAAGCCAGTACATGCTCAGGCCCGTCTGAAGTTTGCTAGAGTGCATTTGGATGATCCAGAAGAGGATTGGGAGAATGTCATATGGTCAGATGAAACCAAAATAGAACTTTTTGGTAAAAACTCAACTCGTCGTGTTTGGAGGACAAAGAATGCTGAGTTGCATCCAAAGAACACCATACCTACTGTGAAGCATGGGGGTGGAAACATCATGCTTTGGGGCTGTTTTTCTGCAAAGTGACCAGGACGACTGATCCGTGTAAAGGAAAGAATGAATGGGGCCATGTATCGTGAGATTTTGAGTGAAAACCTCCTTCCATCAGCAAGGGCATTGAAGATGAAACGTGGCTGGGTCTTTCAGCATAACAATGATCCCAAACACACCGCCCGGGCAACGAAGGAGTGGCTTCGTAAGAAGCATTTCAAGGTCCTGGAGTGGCCTAGCCAGTCTCCAGATCTCAACCCCATAGCAAATCTTTGGAGGGAGTTGAAAGTCTGTTGCCCAGCGACAGCCCCAAAACATCACTGCTGTAGAGGAGATCTGCATGGAGGAATGGGCCAAAATACCAGCAACAGTGTGTGAAAACCTTGTGAAGACTTACAGAAAACGTTTGACCTGTGTCATTGCCAACAAAGGGTATATAACAAAGTATTGAGAAATGTTTGTTATTGACCAAATACTTATTTTCCACCATAATTTGCAAATAAATTCATAAAAAATCCTACAATGTGATTTTCTGGGGGAAAAAATCTAATTTTGTCTGTCATAATTGACGTGTACCTATGATGAAAATTACAGGCCTCTCTCATCTTTTTAAGTGGGAGAACTTGCACAATTGGTGGCTGACTAAATACTTTTTTTCCCCACTGTACATACATACATACACACATACATATAAATATACACACACATATCCTTAAAAAGAATATTTATTTCCCTTTATTACTTTCCAACACCACCCCCCCTCCCCTAATTGGAGTAAACTAGTGAACAACAAACTTAGTCCTCTACTTCCAGCTTATACATACTATATACATTTTATGGACACAGTCAATTTTACAATAATTCTATTTTGTTTGTTTTTACTCCTGAACTTCCTCTACCCTCAACCTCTCCGATAATTTTCATGTTGTCCATCCGGTTTGCTTCTATATGCCATATCTTTCTAACTGTGCTCTTTCACAAAAGCTCTCAACCTATAACCTATATACTTATTATGGACACAGTATGCTTTACATTAGTTATCTTGTTCTTATTAGTTGTTGTTAGTTGTTATTAGTACCATCCTTAAGCTCCATTCAACACCTCCCACCTATCTCTTAACACCATCCATACTGGATTACTATTTGCCATATTTTTCAACTGTACTGTGATGTTTCACAAAAGTTCTGAACCCTTCTATTCTCATTGTTTCTACAGATTGTAATTAGAAAATAAACATTTTTGCTAAAAGTATTAATATATTATTGATCGATTGACTACAACTTTTCAGATCACCCAGTAGTGCTATCTGCAGGGTTAGCTCCAGGTACAGTGCCTTGCAAAAGTATTCATCCCCCTTGGCATTTTTCCTATTTTGTTGCATTACAACCTGTAATTTAAATGGATTTTTATTTGGATTTCATGTAATGGACATACACAAAATAGTACAAATTGGTGAAGTGAAATGAAAAAAATTACTTGTTTCAAAAAATTCTAAAGAATAAATAACAGAAAAGTGGTGTGTGCATATGTATTCACCCCCTTTGCTATGAAGCCCCTAAATAAGATCTGGTCCAAACAATTACCTTCAGAAGTCACATAATTAGTTAAATAAAGTCCACATGTGTGCAATCTAAGTGTCACATGATCTGTCACATGATCTCAGTATATATACAGTGAGGGGAAAAGTATTTGATCCCCTACTGATTTTGTACGTTTGCCCACTGACAAAGAAATGATCAGTCTATAATTTTAATGATAGGTTTATTTGAACAGTGAGAGACAGAATAACAACAAAAAAATCCAGAAAAACAAATGTCTAAAATGTTATAAATTGATTTGCATTTTAATGAGGGAAATAAGTATTTGACCCCCTCTCAATCAGAAAGATTTCTGGCTCCCAGGTGTCTTTTATACAGGTAACGAGCTGAGATTAGGAGCACACTCAAAGGGAGTGCTCCTAATCTCAGCTTGTTACCTGTATAAAAGACACCTGTCCACAGAAGCAATCAATCAATCAGATTCCAAACTCTTCACCATGGCCAAGACCAAAGAGCTCTCCAAGGATGTCAGGGACAAGATTGTAGACCTACACAAGGCTGGAATGGGCTACAAGACCATCGCCAAGCAGCTTGGTGAGAAGGTGACAACAGTTGGTGCGATTATTCGCAAATGGAAGAAACACAAAAGAACTGTCAATCTCCCTCGGCCTGGGGCTCCATGCAAGATCTCACCTCGTGGAGTTGCAATGATCATGAGAACGGTGAGGAATCAGCCCAGAACTACACGGGAGGATCTTGTCAATGATCTCAAGGCAGCTGGGACCATAATCACCAAGAAAACAATTGGTAACACACTACGCCGTGAAGGACTGAAATCCTGCAGCGCCCGCAATGTCCCCCTGCTCAAGAAAGCACATACAGTGGGGAGAACAAGTATTTGATACACTGCAGAATTTGCAGGTTTTCCTACTTACAAAGCATGTAGAGGTCTGTAATTTTGAACATAGGTACACTTCAACTGTGAGAGACGGAATCTAAAACAAAAATCCAGAAAATCACATTGTATGATTTTCAAGTAATTAAATTGCATTTTATTGCATGACATAAGTATTTGATACATCAGAAAAGCAGAACTTAATATTTGGTACAGAAACCTTTGTTTGCAATTACAGAGATCATACGTTTCCTGTAGGTCTTGACCAGGTTTGCACACACTGCAGCAGGGATTTTGGCCCATTCCTCCATACAGACCTTCTCCAGATCATTTAGGTTTCGGGGCTGTCGCTGGGCAATACGGACTTTCAGCTCCCTCCAAAGATTTTCTATTGGGTTCAGGTCTGGAGACTGGCTAGGCCACTCCAGGACCTTGAGATGCTTCTTACGGAGCCACTCCTTAGTTGCCCTGGCTGTGCGTTTCGGAAGACCCAGCCACGACCCATCTTCAATGCTCTTACTGAGGGAAGGAGGTTGTTGGCCAAAATCTCGCGATACATGGCCCCATCCATCCTCCCCTCAATACGGTGCCGTCGTCCTGTCCCCTTTGCAGAAAAGCATCCCCAAAGAATGATGTTTCCACCTCCATGCTTCACGGTTGGGATGGTGTTCTTGGGGTTGTACTCATCCTTCTTCTTCCTCCAAACGAGGCGAGTGGAGTTTAGACCAAAAAGCTCAATTTTTCTCTCATCAGACCACATGACCTTCTCCCATTCCTCTGGATCATCCAGATGGTCATTGGCAAACTTCAGACGGGCCTGGACATGCGCTGGCTTGAGCAGGGGGACCTTGCGTGCACTGCAGGAGTTTAATCCATGACGGCGTAGTGTGTTACTAATGGTTTTCTTTGAGACTGTGGTCCCAGCTCTCTTCAGGTCATTGACCAGGTCCTGCCGTGTAGTTCTGGGCTGATCCCTCACCTTCCTCATGATCATTGATGCCCCACGAGGTGAGATCTTGCATGGAGCCCCAGACCGAGGGTGATTGACCGTCATCTTGAACTTCTTCCATTTTCTAATAATTGCGCCAACAGTTGTTGCCTTCTCACCAAGCTGCTTGCCTATTGTCCTGTAGCCCATCCCAGCCTTGTGCAGGTCTACAATTTTATCCCTAATGTCCTTACACATCTCTCTGGTCTTCGCCATTATGGAGAGGTTGGAGTCTGTTTGATTGAGTGTGTGGACAGGTGTCTTTTATACAGGTAACGAGTTCAAACAGGTGCAGTTAATACAGGTAATGAGTGGAGAACAGTAGGGCTTCTTAAAGAAAAACTAACAGGTCTGTGAGAGCCGGAATTCTTACTGGTTGGTAGGTGATCAAATACTTATGTCATGCAATAAAATGCTAATTAATTACTTAAAAATCATACAAATGTGATTTTCTGGATTTTTGTTTTAGATTCCGTCTCTCACAGTTGAAGTGTACCTATGATAAAAATTACAGTACTCTACATGCTTTGTAAGTAGGAAAACCTGCAAAATCGGCAGTGTATCAAATACTTGTTCTCCCCACTGTATACAGGCCCATCTGAAGTTTGCCAATGAACATCTGAATGATTCAGAGGAGAACTGGGTGAGTGTTGTGGTCAGATGAGACCAAAATGTAGCTCTTTGGTATCAACTCAACTCGCCGTGTTTGGAGGAGGAGGAATGCGGCCTATGACCCCAAGAACACCATCCCCACCGTCAAACATGGAGGTGGAAACATTATGCTTTGGGGGTGTTTTTCTGCTAAGGGGACAGGACAACTTCACCGCATCAAAGGGACGATGGACGGGGCCATGTACCGTCAAATCTTGGGTGAGAACCTCCTTCCCTCAGCCAGGGCATTGAAAATGGGTCGTGGATGGGTATTCCAGCATGACAATGACCCAAAACACACTGCCAAGGCAACAAAGGAGTGGCTCAAGAAGAAGCACATTAAGTTCCTGGAGTGGCCTAGCCAGTCTCCAGACCTTAATCCCATAGAAAATCTGTGGAGGGAGCTGAAGGTTCCAGTTGCCAAACGTCAGCCTCGAAACCTTAATGACTTGGAGAAGATCTGCAAAGAGGAATGGAACAAAATCCCTCCTGAGATGTGTGCAAACCTGGTGGCCAACTACAAGAAACGTCTGACCTCTGTGATTGCCAACAAGGGTTTTGCCACCAAGTACTAAGTCATGTTTTGCAGAGGGTTCAAATACTTATTTCCCTCATTAAAATGCAAATCAATTCATAACATTTTTGACATGCGTTTTTCTGGATTTTTTTGTTGTTATTCTGTCTCTTACTGTTCAAATAAACCTACCATTCAAATTATAGACTGATCATGTCTTTGTCAGTGGGCAAACATACAAAATCGCGAGGGGATGAAATACTTTTTTCCCTCACTGTACACCTGTTCTGAAAGGCCCAGAGTCTGCAACACCACTAAGCAAGGGGCACCACCAAGCAAGCGCACCATGAAGACCAAGGAGCTCTCCACACAGGTCAGGGACAAAGTTGTGGAGAAGTACAGATCAGGGTTGGGTTATAGAAAAATATCAGAAACATTGAACATTCCATGGAGCACCCTTAAATCCATTATTAAAAATTTTAAAGAATATGGTACCACAACAAACCTGCCAAGAAAGGGCCGCCCACCATAATTCACAGACCAGGTGAGGAGGGCATTAATCAGAGGCAACAAAGAGACCAAAGATAACCCTGAAGGAGCTGAAATGCTCCACAGCGGAGATTGGAGTATCTGTCCATAGGACCACTTTAAGCCGTACACTCCACAGAGCTGGGCTTTACGGAAGAGTGGCCAGAAAAAAGCCATTGCTTAAAGAAAAAAATAAGCAAACACGTTTGGTGTTCGCCAAAAGGCAAGTGGGAGACTCCCCAAACATATGGAAGAAGGTACTCTGGTCAGATTAAACAAAAATTGAGCTTTTTGGCCATCAAGGAAAACGCTATGTCTGGCGCAAACCCATCACCTCTCATCACCCCGAGAACACCATCCCCACAATGAAGCATGGTGGTGGCAGCATCATGCTGTGGGGATGTTTTCCATCGGCAGGGACTGGGAAACTGGTCAGAATTGAAGGAATGATGGATGGCGCTAAATAAAGGGAAATTCTTGAGGGAAACCTGTTTCAGTCTTCCAGAGATTTGAGACTAGGACGGAGGTTCACCTTCCAGCAGGACAATGACCCTAAGCATACTGCTAAAGCAACACTTGAGTGGTTTAAGGGGAAACATTTAAATGTCTTGGAATGGCCTAGTCAAAGCCCAGAACTCAATCCAATTGAGAATCTGTGGTATGACTTAAAGATTGCTGTACACCAGAGGAAACCATCCATCTTGAAGGAGCTCGAGCAGTTTTGCCTTGAAGAATGGCCCAAAATCCCAGTGGCTAGATGTGCCAAGCTTATAGAGACATACCCCAAGAGACTTGCAGCTGTAATTGCTGCAAAAGGTGACTCTACAAAGTATTAACTTTGGGGGGGTGAATAGTTATGCACGCTCAAGTTCTGTTTTGCATCTTCAAAGTGGTAGGCATGTTGTGTAAATCAAATGATACAAACTCCCCAAAAATCAATTTTCATTCCAGGTTGTAAGGCAACAAAATAGGAAAAATGCCAAGGGGGGTGAATACTTTCGCAAGCCACTGTAAATATTGCAATCCTTCAGCCATTCCTGGACCTGTGACCAAAAACAAGCTACAGATGGACAGTACCAAAACATGGAATTGGTACATCAAAAATCTCTTCCCAACTATTTTGCAATCTATACGGGACGGCTGTCAATCCTTTGGTCTTTAAATGAAACTGGTATACATTTTTATTTACCACAATATTCTTTAACCAATTATGGTCTTTAATGCAGGGCCGACAGAGAAGTTCCTTACTTTTTCCCCCTTCCACTTTCCTCTTCCATTTTTGCAGTAATGCTGCAATTATTTGGTTGTAATTTTGGGTAGAGCAGACATTTCCATATGTTTTTGTTAGCTGCATGTGCGACAAATTATATCATAGATAGGACTGGTGGAATTAAGAAGATTATATATTTTTAAACAGTTTTTCAAAAAATAATGGTTTTTTATCAATTAGTATATTTGAGTTTAACCACAATATTTGTTGCATTATTTGTTCTGTCATTTCTGGAGGATTAAATTGAAATCGCAACCAACTTTCTATGGCTTGTTTTAGAAATAGTGATATTTGGGAGATGATTTCCTTTTCAAATAACTGAAAGTGAGAGGTTGTAATCTGAATAAAGGGAAAAAGGCCATTCTTTAACATGGGGTGAGACAATCATACTAATTTGCTAGAGAACTAGTTCGGATTTAAGTATAACTTTTGTATGACTGAAGCTTTTAGTGATAGGTCTAATGCTTTAATTTAATATTTAATAATAATTCATATTCATTATATAAATAGGCCCGTTTAATTTTTTCTGGCTTGCCGTTCCAAATCAAATGGAATATTTTGTTCTCTTATAATTTAAAAAACTGTTCGCTAGGTGTAGGCAAGACCATAAGCAAATAGGTAAACTGGGATAATCGACAGTATTTACCTTTCCATGGTAGCAAGATCTTATCTATTTTTGCTAACTTTCTATAATAATGTATTGGAGTGAGATCATTTATTTCCTTTGGGATATGTATTCCGAGTATATCCACATCACCATCAGACCATTTTATAGGTAAACTATATGGTAATGTAAAATTTTTATTTTTTAGTGATCAATACGTAATATAGTACATTTATCATAATTTGGTTGTAATCCAGAGAGGTTAGAAAATGTATCTAGATCCTCTATGAGCCTGTGGAGGGATTCGAGTTGTGGATTTAAAAGAAAACATGAATCATCCGCAACAATGACACCTTTGTTTTTAAGCCCTGTATTTCTAATCCCTTGATATTATTGTTGGATCTGATTTTAATAGCTAACATTGATGGCAATAATAAATAGATATGCCGATAGTGGACAACCTAGTTTTACTCCTCTTGACAGTTTAAAACTTTCTGAGAAATAGCCATTATTGACTATTTTACACCTAGGGTTACTATACATGATTTTAACCAATTTTATAAGCGATTCTTCAAAATTGAAATGCTCCAGGCATTTATATATAAACTCCAGTCGTACTTTATCAAATGCCTTTTCAAAGTCTGATTTTTCATAGTGTTCTATTGTTTCCAGTACTTGCCTTATATTATCTCCAATGTATCCTCCATGTAAAAAACCTGTCTGATTAGAATGAATAATGTCTGACAATACCTTTTTAATTCTATGCGCTATACATTTTGCTAACATTTTTGCATCACAACACTGATTTGTAAGGGGCCTCCAAAAATTTTTATGGACTGGATCTTTATATTTCCCACTTGTATCCTGTTTCAGTAATAATGAAATCAGACCTTCTTCTTGAGTGTCTGATAATCTACCATTTACATAGGACTGGTTAAAACACGCTAATAACGGTCCTCTGAGTATATCAAAAAAGGTTTGGTATACCTCTACTGGTATGCCATCCAACCCTGGAGTTTTCCCAGACTTAAAGTCTTTAATTGCATCCAGAAGTTCGTCCTCTGTATCTTCACCTTCACATGGCTGTTAATTTTACATTATCAATAGAAAAAAAAATCCCTTCAATTAGCTTCAGTTAGATGAGATGGAGGCGACTGAAACGAAAACATATCCTTAAAGTACTTTGCTTCCTCCTTCAAAATATAATTTGGTGAATGATGGGTGACTCCGTCATTTGTAACCAGCTTCAGTAAATTATTTTTGGTAGCATTTCTTTGTTGAAGATTAAAAAAGAATTTGGTGCATTTTTCCCCATATTCAATCAATTTTGCTTTATTTTTATAATATATTACACTTGATCTTTCTTGAATAAGTTTCTCCATTTATTTTTGTTTTTCCTCTCATTTATTCTGAGCCTCTATGTTACAATTTTTATTGCTATCAATCTGGTCTGTTAAACCTTCTATTTCCTTTGTTAGTATGGACTCTTTTGACCTAAATTGCTTTTGTTTTCGAGATGAGTACTGAATTGCATGGCCTCTAAAGGCACATTTAAAAGTGTCCCATACAATAAGGGGATTTGCTGTACCTATGTTATGTCGGAAAAATTCAGTTATAAGGAGAAGGTCTTACCAGGAAGTAGAGGAAGGAGAGGTTAGTGGCTGCAGCACTCTTCACTCTGCTGTCTTTCTTCTCAAACGTCTTCAGAGTCTCCACAGCCTGTTGGAGGAACCCTACCACTTAGCATCACTATAACATTGACACGCTCATATAGTATACATACACTCACCTCATAACATCTGACAAGGACATTACACATACAAACGAAAGAGCAGAACACATACCTCAAGCTTAAGAGCCATGCAGATGGAGAAAAGGAAAACAAACCAAATGGAGGGAGTGAATAGGAGAAAAGCTGTGGTGAAAGTAAACAGCTGAATGGAGAATCTGATACATAGGCAGACAATACAGTCAAGCAGCAGATATGTACACACACACATAATGGAGTGAAAACGAAAAAATACATAATTTCCCTCATGTGGTACAGGTGAAGACTGTTTAGACTTGGTGACACACTCACACCAACCTGGTTGAAGTCCCTCTGTCTCAGGTAGGTGATGGCTTTGTTGATCTCTAGGTCATTGGCCAGTTCTACGTACTGGGAACTCTTCACCATGTCCACACACCTACAGAAACAACCACACAGAGTATAACCATTACTGTACTGGGACTCCAGCCCACGTTTACCCTGTATCGCCCTCTGGTGTTGAGGTTTGGAAAGACACACCAGTCAAATCCGGCGGCGAACGTCGCCTCGATGGATGGGGCGATGAGCTTGGCCGATGTCATGATGAATTTCTCAGCCAGGGCTTTACTGCAGTCAAGAGAACAGATTCCAGCGGCCACAAACAATGAGTGGAACATGTCATAGAGATGTGAAAACACTAAAGTGACATTTTGTATAATGTACGAATAAGACAGTTACCGTTCTCTCTCCATCTGGTGAAGCTTGTCGTTCTTGATGGCTTCAATAACCAGGTTGGCATGTGTATCATCCTGAAAACATAACTAATGTGGATGATTTGTGAAGCATAACATGCAGTAAGTGCTACTAAAAATAAATCCTAAAACTTTCCATGTTCTGAAGAGTGCACACTGGAGTGCTCTGCTATGTTTAGTTTGAGAATAGAATAGAAGTGCTCACGTTGGGTGGGATGTACTTGTCCTCCTCGTCGATCCCCAGAGGAACACAGATGAGCTTCTGAAAGGCCTTCTTCATCCTCTCTCTGTCTCCGATGGCGTAGTAACACAGGATCAGGTTAAAGCCTGTCTTAATGTTGGGGCTCTCGCTCATGATGTGTTCAAAGGAGGTGATGGCGTCAGAGTACTGGCCCATGCGGATGAAGACCACACCGATGTTCTGCATGATCTTGATCCTCATCTCCTTGTGGGAGTTGGAGATCTGGTCCAGGGCCATGCGGTAGAACTTGATGGCCTTGGGGTAGTTTTTCTGCTTGAAGTAGATGTTGGCCATGTTCACTTTTAACCTTCCTGGAAAGAAAGTAAAACATTGTTCAGACAAACAGGTGTTTGGGCTAGTACTGCTTATCAATGCTAGTCTGTAATTTCAGTGGCAAATCTAAAATATGACATCCTTCTCCCACCCACCTGCATTACTGAACATCTTGTTCTTTACGATGACCTGGTAAGTGTTCAGGGCCTCCGCGTACATGTCATTGTTAGCGTACTGAGTTGCCAAGTTAAACAAGACCTGGAAAAATAAATAAATATATAAACTAAGATCACATCTGACCAACACTGACCTCAAAAGACAATGTCTGTCACAAGTAGGTGAGGTCCAAGTGATGTGGGCTGATGAGTATTTCTATTGACAGTTGTTATTGTTCTCACAGAGTATGTGAGGTCCAGGTTGATGTGGTCTGCATTGCCTGACTGCTCCCTCTGTCTCACCAGTGCTCTCTCCTTCCGCCCTGCCTCTTTGGCTCTATCTAGGGACTGTAATAAACAATGGTAGAAAACACACACAGTCAGAGGTAAAGCATCACACATCCCTAAGTCTGCGATGTCTGTAAGTTATTCGGTACAGATAAGAGGCAGGGGGAGACTGACCAACTGTAGGTCTCCACGGCCGTGCGCCAGGCAGCTCTCCTCTATCAGGTCGTTCACCTTCTTCTCCAGGATCTTCACCTTCTCATCCGGCCTGAAAACAACAAATAGTCCTAACCATCATTATACCTTTATCATCCTACAGAATCACAGGAGAAAACCTGAGAATCGCATATTGAAATGAGGGTAAGCAGCAGAGACAGAAACAAACTCTTACGTATCTTCACTTTTGCCCTCCAACGGAGGAGCTGGTCCTTTGGACTGACCCAGTGGGTCAAATGTAGACCCTGGAAATATCAAGAAACATGTTTTGTAACAACCTGCGCTTGAGAAGTTCAGTACTTGCTGTCTCCATTTAACAAGCAGGGTTTTTCCTGGATCAAAAAGGGGCTTAGGTGGTGGGCGTGGGAATGAGCGCGGTCGGCCGTCGGCGAGGCTACATTTTAGAGAACATTTTAGAGGCCCTCACCTTGGCGATGTAGAGACATTTTAGCATTTTCAAGCCAATTTCCTGCGATTCTACAAATTTCTCCATGGAGATGAGGATTTTTTTTCAGTTTTAAAGCTAATTTACTGCAATACTACACATTTTGCCATGCAGCTGAAAGAAAATGTTTCCATTTTCAAGCTAATTTCCTGCGATTCTACAGATTCTGCCATTGAGCTGAGAGAAAATGTTGCAGTTTAAAGCTAGTTTCCTGCAAATCTATGCATTTTGCCATGGATAATGCTGTGTTCTTTTGCTTAAACATAATAACAAAATGAATACTGCTAAATCCATTGTTTTTGTAATTTTAAATTCTCCCTGACTGTCTAGCGATTGTTAGTTCTCAAAGATTTTATAATAAAAAAATATATACAGTACCAGTCAAAAGTGTCAAAAGTCTTTATTTTTACTATTTTCTACATTGTAGAATAATAGTGAAGACATCAAAACTATGAAATAACACATATGGAATCATGTAGTAACCAAAAGTGTTAAATCAAACTATATTTTATATTTGACATTCTTCAAATAGCCACCCTTTGCCTTGATGACAGCTTTGCACACTCTTGGCATTCTCTCAACCAGCTTCACCTGGAATGCTTTTCCAAAAGTCTTGAAGGAGTTCCCACATATGCTTAGCACTTGTTGGCTGCTTTTCCTTCACTCTGCCGTCCGACTCATCCCAAACCATCTCAATTGGGTTGAAGTAGGGGGATTGTGGAGGCCAGGTCATCTGATGTAGCACTCAATCACTCTCCTTCTTTGTAAAATAGCCCTTACACAGCCTGGAGGTCTGTTGGGTCATTGTGCTGTTGAAAAACAAATGATAGTCCCACTAAGCCCAAACAAGATGGGATGGCGTATCGCTGCAGAATGCTGTGGTAGACATGCTGGTTAAGTGTGCCATGAATTCTAAATAAATCACAGACAGTGTCACCAGCAAAGCACCCCCATACCATAACAACTCCTCCTCCATACTTTACGGGGGGAATTACCCATGCGGAGATCATCCGTTCACCCACACCGCGTCTCACAAAGACACGTCGGTTGGAACCAAAAATCTCAAATTTGGACTCCAGACCAAAGGACAAATTTCCACCGGTCTAATGTCCATTGCTCGTGTTTCCTGGCCCAAGCAGGTCTCTTCTTCTTATTGGTGTCCTTTAGTAGTGGTTTCTTTGCAGCAATTCGACCATGAAGACCTGATTCACACAGTCTCCTCTGAACAGTTGATGTTGAGATGTGTCTGTTACTTGAAGCATTTATTTGGGCTGCAATTTCTGAGGCTGGTAACTCTAATGAACTTATCCTCTGCAGCAGAGGTAACTCTGGGTCTTCCAATCCTGTGGCGGTCCTCATGAGAGCAAGTTTCATCATAGCGCTTGATGGTTTTTGCGACTGCACTTGAAAAACTTTCAAAGTTCTTTACATTTTCCGGATTGACTCACCTTCATGTCTTAAAGTAATGATGCACTGTCTTTTCTCTTTGCTTATTTGAGCTGTTCTTGCCATAATATGGACTTGGTCTTTTACCAAATAGGGCTAACTACACTGCTCAAAAAAATAAAGGGAACACTTAAACAACACATCCTAGATCTGAATGAATGAAATAATCTTATTAAATACTTTTTTCTTTACATAGTTGAATGTGCTGACAACAAAATCACACAAAAATTATCAATGGAAATCAAATTGATCAACCCATGGAGGTCTGGATTTGGAGTCACACTACAGGCTGATCCAACTTTGATGTAATGTCCTTAAAACAAGTCAAAATGAGGCTCAGTAGTGTGTGTGGCCTCCATGTGCCTGTATGACCTCCCTACAACGCCTGGGCATGCTCCTGATGAGGTGGCGGATGGTCTCCTGAGGGATCTCCTCCCAGACCTGGACTAAAGCATCCGCCAACTCCTGGACAGTCTGTGGTGCAACGTGGCGTTGGTGGATGGAGCGAGACATGATGTCCCAGATGTGCTCAATTGGATTCAGGTCTGGGGAACGGGCGGGCCAGTCCATAGCATCAATGCCTTCCGCTTGCAGGAACTGCTGACACACTCCAGCCACATGAGGTCTAGCATTGTCTTGCATTAGGAGGAACCCAGGGCCAACCGCACCAGCATATGGTCTCACAAGGGGTCTGAGGATCTCATCTCGGTACCTAATGGCAGTCAGGCTACCTCTGGCGAGCACATGGAGGGCTGTGCGGCCCCCCAAAGAAATGCCACCCCACACCATGACTGACCCACCACCAAACCGGTCATGCTGGAGGATGTTGCAGGCAGCAGAACATTCTCCACGGCATCTCCAGACTCTGTCACGTCTGTCACGTCTGTCACGTGCTCAGTGTGAACCTGCTTTCATCTGTGAAGAGCACAGGGCGCCAGTGGCGAATTTGCCACTCTTGGTGTTCTCTGGCAAATGCCAAACGTCCTGCACGGTGTTGGGCTGTAAGCACAACCCCCACCTGTGGATGTCGGGCCCTCATACCACCCTCATGGAGTCAGTTTCTGACCGTTTGAGCAGACACATGCACATTTGTGGCCTGCTGGAGGTCATTTTGCAGGGCTCTGGCAGTGCTCCTCCTGCTCCTCCTTGCACAAAGGCGGAGGTAGCGGTCCTGCTGCAGGGTTGTTGCCCTCCTACGGCCTCCTCCACGTCTCCTGATGTACTGGCCTGTCTCCTGGTAGCGCCTCCATGCTCTGGACACTATGCTGACAGACACAGCAAACCTTCTTGCCACAGCTCGCATTGATGTGCCATCCTGGATGAGCTGCACTACCTGAGCCACTTGTGTGGGTTGTAGACTCCGTCTCATGCTACCACTAGAGTGAAAGCACCGCCAGCATTCAAAAGTGACCAAAACATCAGCCAGGAAGCATAGGAACTGAGAAGTGGTCTGTGGTCACCACCTGCAGAACCAGTCCTTTATTGGGGGTGTCTTGCTAATTGCCTAAAATTTCCACCTGTTGTCTATTCCATTTGCACAACAGCATGTGAAATGTATTGTCAATAAGTGTTTCTTCCTAAGTGGACAGTTTGATTTCACAGAAGTGTGATTGACTTGGAGTTACATTGTGTTGTTTAAGTGTTCCCTTTATTTTTTTGAGCAGTGTATATACCTTGTCACATCACAAATGATTGGCTCAAACGCATTAAGAAGGAAAGAAATTCCACAAATTAACTTTTAAGAAGGCACACCTGTTAATTGAAATGCATTCAAGGTGACTACCTCATTAAGCTGGTTGAGAGAATGCCAAGAGTGTGCAAAGCTGTCATCAAGGCAAAGGGTGGCTATTTGAAGAATCTCAAATATAAAATATATTTTGATTTGTTTAACACTTTTTTGGATACTACATGATTCCATATGTGCTATTACATAGTTTTGATGTCTTCACTATTATTCAAAAAAAAATCCCTGACATGGTCTGCATACTTTAGTCTATTGGGAGTGTATGAGACCACCACAACCCTCTCCCTCCCTCCTGCCCTCCCTAGTAAGCTCACCTCTGGTCATGGCTGAAGAGTAGCCTGCTGCTCTGACTGCAGTCATAGGCCTAGCTGCTCCATCCTGTCACAACACATGACACCCACAGTTCAGCACATACATCAGATTTCCATGTTCTGAGCATCATCTTTCTCCACATAGTACTGGGTAAGAATCCAATAGGAAAACTAGAGAAACTGATCAGTATTGATGCTCTCACCTGTACAGCACCAGTCATGGGTCTGCCCATAGATGAGGCCATGGGCATCCTAGACTGCAAGTCACAGCATTAAAGACAGACATTCACACATTTTTAAAAACATCAACGAGGTCTTGAAAAGATACAACACCATCAACTGAATCAGTCAATACAAAATTATCATATTGCTTTTTTTTTTAGACAAGGGTTCTATTCTCCTCTCTTGAAAATGTTCACCTAACTTGCTACCAAGTATGGCATGAATGAAGCTCTCACCTTCAGAAGCCTGCTCTCACTGCCAAACCTGCTCTCTACCTGAGTGTCAAATATCAAACATGCTCAAATGCAATACAATACTCTAAGCTATTTCGTCTCACTTATCATTGGCTCTATGTGCCTCCGCTTCACTAATCTGTGAACAATTAGTTTGCATCCCATACTTAGGACAACAGTATCACTTACAGTAATTCCATCTCAACCCTAATTTATAGCCTACCCATCATTGAAACATTGATTTACAATTAACATGTTGTAACAAGTCAACCAAATCTTACACAATCCATACACTTACTCCAAAAGAGGTCCCCAAAGCCCGTCCTCCAATGGCAGTGCCAGGAAACTTGGCAGTCATCTTAGAAAATTAACAAAAATAATGTATATCTCGATTCAGTTTTTATTGTCATTAGCACATTGTTTTAATTATGCCATATCTTGACTAACTGTCAAGACACTGTTATAACACTCACGGGGGGCCTTCTCCCATGGCTTGTTCTGACTGCTTGCTGAAAACCAGCATCATTGTCAAGTTCCTGTTAAACACAAGACATGAATTCAACAATACTATAATCAATCACAAATTCAGTATGAAACAAGAGTGAAGATGAGGTAGTACCCTAATTCAAAAGAAGACACTAGGCTAGCTATAGCTACCTCTGAATCAAATGTTGGATTGTAGTCGTTGTAGCCCGAGTACAGGTCATCTTCCTCAGCAGCAAGATGTACATGTTCCATCTACTCTGCGATTCTGTCAGGCCCAGGAGAAGGAGGGCAACAACACAGGTTTAAGATTTGATGCATGAGCATAGCTATAAAGAATCTGAATGGCATTGACTCACAAGGCAAACTATTGGGCAGTTCATTAGATTAACCGTTAGCTGGCCAGCTAGCTAGCTCAGCATTTCATTAGCTAACGTAACTAGGTAGCTAGCTCATTAACGCTAACGTTCACTAGAAAACGTACAATTACGAATGGATACTGACTACTTACAGTCAACACTTCTATGGAATGGAGTAGATGCTGTCTTCTCTAACTAAATAAAACAATATAGCTATATTGAAACGAGAGAACAATATATTGATTTCAAGTATGATATTCTCGGAGGAGAATATATTGTTGGGATTTTGTTGTCATTTCTGAGCGTTCAGATCCCACAATGCAAAGCTACATGGGTGGTATTGAATTGGTTTTCAAGCCTCGATTGGTTTGAATGTACGTCAATCATAGTAGGGTTTGGTTTTGCGCAATACAATTGGATAAGAGCGCCCAATTCCGTTACTAGGATACAGTAAGTGAGGAAGCTGCGCCACCAGTTTCATCAAAAAAAAGAAATTCCAATGTTATCAGCTTAGAATGTAAAAAGTAACGTTATAGCTAACCAAGAGCATTACCACATGATTAATAAAATAATGCAAATCGGTGAACGATGAATTTTCTTCGCTCGTTTTTATTTTGAACATTTTGGGGCACTGTACAATCACGTGACTAGCAGGGGCGTTTCAGGATTTGCATGCAGAGTATAATTGGGAAAACAGTGAGTCTTCAATGCAGCAATAACTTACTGCTAATCAAAACTGCAAAATGAGTTCCTCTGAGGGGAAGACCATTACCGTTATTGGCAGGTGAGCAGAAGCCTCACATTTCACGAGTTTTATCTGTCAAAAAAATATTGCTCCAGCAACAAACGTTAGCTAGCGTTATGTGCTAATGCACGTGATTTTCGAGCTGAGCAGTGTCAGCTGATCAGTAACTAAACAAATTAGTTCATTTTCATGACACTGAACATTTGGCGTTACAGATATTGTATTCATATTTGTTGTGCATGTGTCAAGACAAGAGAGAAAAGCCTTTGTATTTTCTAGCCTATAACGTAACTCACTGAATGTGCCATATCAGAATGTAGTGCTAGTAGCCATAGGCATATCATGTAATGTAATCTGAATTTAAATGTATTTTTGTCTAGATTCAAATGTAGAATGTAATATAATAGTGTTTCCAAACGTATATGGTCATCATATGGCTATTTTGATGACGCCGACAGTTTCTTTCAAGAACAGGCATCACTTTTTTTTGTTGCCTTTGTTTTCTTATTCCTGCCTCCTTCTCTAGTCACCATGTCTGGACAATCCTGAAGGATGTTGAGTGCACAAAAATGTCTGCTCTGTCACTGTTGAACCATGCCACCCTTTTTTTGGAATTAGAGCCACAAATGCTTGTCATACAACAAGGTTTACATTTTGGTTCATGATTAAATTAACATGTTCACCTTTGGACTGACCCCCAAATCGAGGATCACTCCTATTATGGGCATCGAAAGTCACATTTACATAATTTAGCAGTCACCACCCCCTTTCAAAATGCCTTACAGCCTGAAATGAAAGCACATAAAATCAGACTTTTTCCGGGTTTATTTACACAGTAACCCACAATATCCAAGTGGAAAACAAATCAAAAAAAAAACTTTGAAAATTAATACTAATTAAAACAGTAAAATACCCTATTTGGATAAGTGAACACCCCCGAGTTAATACTTGGTGGAACCATCTTTTGCTTGAATTACAGCCATGAGTCTCTTTGAATACGTCTCTACTAACTTTGCCCACCTAGACTGTGCAATATTTACCCACCTAGACGTTGCAATATTTGCCCATTCTTCCTTGCAGAATTGATGAAGCTCAGTCAAATTGCATGGTGACTGCTCATGGACCGCACTCAAGTCGTTCCACAGATTCGATGGGATTTAGGTTGGGGCGCTGACTAGGCCACTCAAGGACATTCACCTTCTTGTCCTTCAGCCACTGTACAGTTGCTTTGGCGGTGTGCTTTGGGTCATTGTCATGTTGAAACGTGAACCATCTTCCCATTTTCAACTTCCTGGCAGAGGGCTGCAGGTTCTCCTCAATAATCTGCATACATTTCCCAATGGGTGGCCCCAGAGGGAATCAAACCCACCACCCTAGTGTTACAAGTGCCATGCTCTAACAACTGAGCCACACAGGACTACTTGGTGGTTAGGGATTTTATTTCTCATCAAAAAGTATACAGACTTGTTAAAATGCCAGGTTTTTGTGATGTAAAAGAATGAGACAAAGATATGTCAGAACGTTTTCCACTGTTAATAATGTGAACAATTCAATTGAAAAACAAACTGAAATCTTCGAGGGGGAAAAATAAAAACCTTACAATAACCTGGTTGCATAAGTGTGCACATGCTCTTATAACAGGGGATGTGGAGGTGTTCAGAATTAACCAATCACATTCAAACTCATGTTAAATAGAAGTTATTACACACCTGCCATCATTTAAAGTGACTGATTAATCACAAATAAAGTTCAGCTGTTCGAGTAGGATTTTCTTGACATTTTCTTAGTTGCATCTCAGAGAAAAAGCCATGGTCCGCAGACAGCTTCCAAGGCATCAGAGGGATATCATTGTTGAAAGATAGGAGTCAGGTGAAGGGTACAAAATAATTTCCAAAGCATTACATATACCATGGAACACAGTGAAGACAGTCATCATCAAGTGGAGAAAATATGGCTCAGAGACATTACCAAGAACTGGACGTCCCTCAAATTTATGAAAAGATGAGAACTGGTCAGGGAGGCTTCCAAGAACATTAAAGGAACTGCAGGAATTTCTAGCAAGTACTGGCTGTGTGCTACATGTGACAACAATCTCCCGTATTCTTCATATGAATGGGGTAGGGTGGCAAGACAGAAGCCTATTCTTACAAAGAAACATCCAAGCCCGGCTGAAGTTTTCAAAAACAAACATCAAGTCTCCCAAAAGCACGTGGGAAAATGTGTTATGGTCTGATGAAACCAAGGTTGAACTTTTTGGCCATAATTCCAAAAGGTATGTTTGGCACAAAAACACTGCACATCGCCCAAAGAACACCATACCCAGAGTGAAGCATGGTGGTGGCAGCATCATGCTTTGAGGCTGTTTTTCTTCAGTTGGAACCGGGGCCTTAGTCAGGGTGGAGGGGAATTATGAACAGTTCCAAATACCAGGCAATTCTGGCACACAAACTTCAGGCGTCCATTAGAAAGCTGAAGATGAAGTTCACCTTTCAGCACGACAACGACCCAAAGCACACATCCAAATCCACAAAAGCATAGCTTCACCAGAAGAAGTTAAACGTTTTGGAATGGACCAGTCAGAGCCCAGACCTGAATCCTATTGAACATCTCTGGGGTGTTCTGAAGAGGGCTGTGCACAGGAGATGTCCTCGCAATCGGACAGATTTGGAGCACTTTTGCAAAGAAGAGTGGGCAAATATTGCCACGTCAAGATGTGCCATGCTAATAGACTCCTACCCAAAAAGACAGTGCTGTAATAAAATCAAAAGGTGCTTCAACAAAGTATTAGTTTTAAGGGTGTGCACACTTAAGCAACCAGGTTGTGAGTTTATTTTTCCCCCTCAAAGATTTTTGTTTTTCAATTGAATTGTTCACGTTATAGGTCACATTAAAGGTGGAAAAAGTGTTGTCACATGTAGCACACAGCCAGTACTTGACAGAAATTCCTGCAGTTCCATTGTTGCTGTAGGCCTCTTGGAAGCCTCCCTGACCAGTTCTCGTCTTTTAAATTGGAGGGACGTCCAGTTCTTGGTAATGTCTCTGTTGTGCTATATATTTTCTCCACTTGATGATGACTGTCTTCACTGTGTTCCATGGTATATGTAATGCTTTGGAAATTATTTTGTACCCTTCTCCTGACTAATATCTTTCAACAATGATATCCCTCTGATGCCTTGGAAGCTGTCTGCGGACCATGGCTTTTTCTCTGAGATGCAACTAAGAAAATGTCAGGAAAATCCTACTAGAACAGCTGAACTTTATTTGTGATTAATCAGTCACTTTAAATGATGACAGGTGTGTAATGACTTCTATTTAACATGAGTTTGAATGTGATTGGTTAATTCTGAACACAGCCACATCCCCAGTTATAAGAGGGTGTGCACACTTATGCAACCAGGTCATTGTAAGGTTTTTATTTTTCATTTTTCCTCCTCGAAGATTTCAGTTTGTTTTTCAATTGAATTGTTCACATTATAGGTCACATTAACAGTGGAAAAAGTTCTGACGTGATTTATCTTTGTCTCATTCTTTTACATCACAAAAACATGGCATTTTAACAGGGGTGTATAGACTTTTTATATCCACTGTAGCCATTCCGGGGCAATCCAAATATCCCTCGGGGTACAGTAAAGATTGATGAATGTTGACTCTGTTGTTCTGTGTGTGTTTCAGTGGGCTGATTGGGCGCTCCTGGGCCATGGTGTTTATGAGTGGGGGCTACAGAGTGAAGATCTATGACAACCAGCCAGGCCAGGCTGCCAGGGCCATCCAGGAGGTCAGGTGAGTGCTGGAAAACAAGGCGAAACATTACCAAAATATATCATAACCGCATCGACTCATACATGGTCCTCTGTAGCTCAATTGGTAGAGCATGGCGCTTGTAATGCCAGGGTAGTGGGTTCGATCCCCGGGACCACCCATACGTAAAAATGTATGCACACATGACTGTAAGTCGCTTTGGAAAAAAGTGTCTGCTAAATGGCATATTATTATTATTATTACATAACATGCATGACCAAAATACCCCTCTGTCCTCTTTTCCACTCACACCGAAGACACACCAAAAAACATGATCAAATGTTATTTGCCACATGCGCCGAATACAACAGGTGTAGACATTACAGTGAAATGCTTACTTACAAGCCCTTAACCAGCAATGCAATTTTGTAAGTTTTTAAAATATATTTTTTAAAGTGGTAAGTAAAAAAAAATTAAGCAAATAACTAAAGAGCAGCAGTAAAATAAAATAACAGTATGGAGGCTATATACAGGGGGGTACCAGTGCAGAGTCAATGGGCGGGGGCTCCGGCTAGTCGAGGTAATTGAGGTAATATGTACATGTGGGTAGATGACGAGATGACACAGCGCTTTAGGTGAACATGGGCCTCTTCCCTGTGGTGTTTCTATTATATGTAACAAAATGTAACTTTAACCCAGTGTATTTTGAGCTCAAGGTTCTGGAAGATGGGAAAAGGTTCTTAGAGTGACATTTGTAATAATAATGAATAGTTGATTGGATAATAATATTTCTACCAACTGAGCTACTCAAAGCGCTTTACATAGTAAGGGGGGAATGCACCTCATCCACCACCAATGCGGGGACCATTTTTGTGCCAGAATGCGCACTGCACGTCAGCTAACAGGTGGAGAGGTGAGGAGTGATATATGCCAATTAGGAATGAGTGGTGCAGCGGTCAAAAGCACTGCATCTTAGTGCTAGAGGCGTCACTACAGACCCCGGTATCACAATCCGGCCGTGATTGGGAGTCCCATAGGGCGGTGCACAATTGGCCCAGCGTCGCCGGGATAGGCCGTCATTGTAAATCAGAATTTGTTCTTAACTGACTTGCCTAGTTAAATAAAGGTTATATATATATTTATTAGGTGGCCATGATGGAATGGGGCCATGTTAGGAATTTAGCCATGACATTGGGGTTAACGCACCATTTGTAGGGAGAGGACTACTAGCCTATTCCAGAAATGCTCCGTTATGATTCATTTAGAAGAGTTTCACATCCAGCATCATACAGACACTTTGAGGTTGGGCACTAAAAATATTCCAAACAATCTGCTAGTCGAATAAATAGCTATTTGCTACTGTATATCCTAACTGTTTGAGACACTGTATGTCTTGTTTGCTTCAAGTCTATACCAGTACTTCCCAACAGATATGTGAAGTATGTCAAACATCTGGTGGTCCCAGAGGAGAGGGTTTGGAAACCTTGTTCTATATACCATACTGTTTTGCAATGTATAATGAGATTTCCTCAACTGCACATTGGTTAAATAAAATAAACCTTTTTGGACTTTAGGGGGCATTCTTGATCTTTTATTTTCTACAGGTAACTGCCAAAATAAAGGAAACACCAGTATTAAAGCCTGGTTCACATTTGCAGTTTGAAGTGACTCAAATCCAATTTATTTGCATATCTGATTTGAAATTTGTGAATGTGCTAGAAAGCTAAACAGCTACATAGCTATCTAATTGACTGCTGTGGCTAGCCTAAAATGACTTGTTTTGAAAGTTGGATCATGTTATCCTTACCCCTATGATTTTGAACATTCAAAGCAACTGGGAAACACCCATGGCAGGCATTGTCACCTTAGCTTGCTACATAACTTCTGAGCGACAGGAAGCACAAGCACCACCACCAATCAGCCTACACCACTGCACACACACCTGTTGTTACTATGACAACTAGCGTAGCCTTGTCAGCAAATTACTGCTGTCTGAACACACACAAATCCGATTTGGTCACTTGTAACTTGCTGTTTGGACAGTCAGTAGATCAAAACGGATTTGAAAAACAAAACTGATTTGAGCATTAAGGCCTGCAGTGTGAACAAGGCTAAAAGTGGAACTGACAGCATTTTAGCAACATGAAATGTTATTCAAATCTGTTCATATAAACCCCCAGGAAGAATATGACAACTTTTTATTTATTTTCTGACAAGCGAGCACTTAGATATAGTCCTTTTCACGTTTTCATAAATTCTTAGAATACTAAGGCAAATTCTATAGCAATATAGAGTGGGAAAGCAGCCATGTGTTTGGACAATTAATAGACACTGCAGTAAATAAAACCTAATAAAAACATCTGTCTCGTCCAGGACCAGAGTCTACGCAGCCGGTGCACCATAGCCAATCGGAGCTTCAGTAGGCCTTTATGCAAATAAGCCATTTGCCACACGGGCCTGCCATCATTCAATTTGAACTGGACTGTGTGTTTACAGGCAGTAGCAACAGTGTGACTTTAGATCATTAGAACGCATTCGCAAAAAGTCACAAAATTGGATTTCTGTAAATACCACGGGAGTCCTCATACATTTGGGAACTTTACAGTCCTATTGATCAAACAACCATGAACAGGTAGGCTCTCTCTCCCTCAGTTATGCACATCAACAACAAGATCAACAACTAATGCTAGCTAAAGCGAGATGAGCTCAAATCTAACGAGGGAATATTCGATAAACCCTCAAACTTTTTCAGCTAGTTGGCCGTCAAAATTGCACTTATAAACGATGGGGAATAGTAGCCTGCTCATCCATCTACAGCTTGCCTGCCAATGCATGCTTGTCCCAACCAAGCACCCAAGCTAACTAGCTAAAGTTGGCTAGCTTCTAGCTAGCTACTTCCAGACACAAATGAGAGAACATCTCACTCTGACCATTTTACTCGGCCTTGCAGAGCTGGTTAGGCTGTTTACATGTAATCTGGAGCTAGCTAGCAAAGCAATTCGCATTTCTTGCTAGCTAACCAAATGACACCTACATCTCTAGCTGTGTAGCAAAGATTTGTATAACTAACCCAAGATAGACCACAGCCTGTCGTTTCCAATGGGAACAAATGAGTCATAGTGGGCAGAACAAGCAAGGAAGTGGGCAGAGCCAAGCACAAGCTAGCGAGATCCTATTGGCACGTTCTAGCAAACATTTGCATATTTCCGTTAGGGAACGCCTACTCTGTGAAGTGCGCATGTGCAATAACTCAATACCCCTTTGTACTCCTAAACAACGCAATTTTTTTTACACTTTGGCAAAGGGTAAAGTCTACAAAACTTAGTCCACTCTGTTCATAACAGATTCTAGTTTTGGTTACAGAAAACTGTATTAAGATCAAATATTTCATCGATGAGAAAATGTGCACAATGTCAGCCAAAATCCATCTCGTTGCATATTCTCCCACTGCCGGCTACTGGGCTTTCTCTCACTACCAGTGGATGCTTCACATTTATATATCCGGTGAAATATCTGTCTCATTGTTCTATCTGTGTAGCCACTGAAAAACTATATGAGGGGAAAAAGTCAGTCACTCACCCACCCACTTCTCCAATGACATTACATCCTCCTAGCAGCTAGCTAGTGATCTAGCTAACGTTAGGCTCCGTGTTTTTAGCTTGCTACATAAATAGATACACTAGCCTATTAGCCACGTGACTTGTGATCATTGCCCTTGCTAGTTTGATTGTATTGACATTCCCAGCCTTAGTTACATTTGTCAGTTTTTGTCCAAAATTTGTCCATTGAAACTGAAACAGTGCATCCTAAATGGAGGCAGCAAACAATGTACTAGGCCAGCTGTGATTTACAACCTGATAGCAATATTTTTTTGGACTACCAAGAAATGTATTGGTGAATTACATTAATCATGCATTGAACTGCATCCATCTATTCTGCTGACAATGCCTTACTGTACGTCTATTTTGAAAACATCTTATGAAGTTGTTTTTGTAGCATAAACTGGGAATTTGATATTTTTGACTGATATTATGATTGTCTGTTTGTTTCATATCTGCAAAGTAGTTAAAACGCTGTCAGTTCCACTTTAAGTGTCTTAATAGGGCATTGGGCCACCACAAGCCGTCAGAACAGCTTCAATGTGCCTTGGCATAGATTCTACAAGTGTCTGGAACTCTATTGGAGGGATGCGACCCCATTCTTCCTCAAGAAATTCCATGATTTGGTGTTTTGTTGATGGTCTCAGGCACCACTCCAGAATCTCTGTCACGAGAATTTCTATCTCTAATTAATCAAACTTAATGCTCTGAATAATTCCCAGAGGGTGTAAGGCTCTGGTTTAATCATGAATTAAACAAAGGTCCACAACCAGCAAGAATGATCTGTATGTTTAATCATGGAGAGCTCTGCCGCCAAAATACACATATACAGCTTTTATACTTCACACAAAGGCACTTTGCTCCGCCCATCTTTAGGAGGCCTTTAACCAGTTTCTCAGTCCCCTTCATCCTGGAATGTTTGTCTCAGCAGTTTCTAACTCACCCCCTCTGTTAGTGGGTTTATAATGATAACCCTAACACAGTTCACACAGTCATCATCAGTATTGGGGTTAACAATTTTAGTCATAATCATAATTCCTCTATCAGTCTACCCTTTGACTAAATTTTTACACCCTTAGGATAAATGTATTTACAAGCATGACCAATCTGATCTTCATACGTCAGAACTAATAAACATTTCATCCAATTGCGGTCTTTCAGGGTCAAAGTCCTCGTCATCCACCAAGCCTGGAGGATCATTTTTCCCACTCCCCTGGTCAGAGTCCGGAGTCGGTCCATCTCTCATCATTTGTTGAGATACTGCATTCACCAACGCCTTACTCACCAATCCCCGGACACAGGGAACAAGACAACAATCACATAATACAAGAATACCCATACAAACGCTGCTATGGTTTTCCATTTACCAGACATTTCATCAAACCACCCTATCCACGATGTACTAACTTCTGAGTTCTCAGCTCATTCTTCACTTAGAGCAGTTAATTCTGCAAGAGCTCTGGTGACCGTCCCATCCGGTGTGGTGTTGTTAGGGATAAATGTGCAACAATGGCTTACCATTCTATAGACACCGCCCCTTTCTGCCTGATCTAGAGCCAACCTCTTTTCCTAAGTCATGAGTGAGATGGCGGATAATTGTTCAGAGATCCCTTTTACTGCATCCCTAGTCTGGCCAATAAATAATTGTTGGTCGTAATAGATATACAGTGGGGAGAACAAGTATTTGATACACTGCCGATTTTGCAGGTTTTCCTACTTACAAAGCATGTAGAGGTCTGTCATTTTTATCATAGGTACACTTCAACTGTGAGAGACGGAATCTAAAACAAAAATCCAGAAAATCACATTGTATGATTTTTAAGTAATTATTTAGCATTTTATTGCATGACATAAGTATTTGATACATCAGAAAAGCAGAACTTAATATTTGGTACAGAAACCTTTGTTTGCAATTACAGAGATCATACGTTTCCTGTAGGTCTTGACCAGGTTTGCACACACTGCAGCAGGGATTTTGGCCCACTCCTCCATACAGACCTTCTCCAGATCCTTCAGGTTTCGGGGCTGTCGCTGGGCAATACGGACTTTCAGCTCCCTCCAAAGATGTTCTATTGGGTTCAGGTCTGGAGACTGGCTAGGCCACTCCAGGACCTTGAGATGCTTCTTACGGAGCAACTCCTTAGTTGCCCTGGCTGTGTGTTTCGGGTCGTTGTCATGCTGGAAGACCCAGCCACGACCCATCTTCAATGCTCTTACTGAGGGAAGGAGGTTGTTGGCCAAGATCTTGCGATACATGGCCCCATCCATCCTCCCCTCAATACGGTGCAGTCGTCCTGTCCCCTTTGCAGAAAAGCATCCCCAAAGAATGATGTTTCCACCTCCATGCTTCACGGTTGGGATGGTGTTCTTGGGGTTGTACTCATCCTTCTTCTTCCTCCAAACACGGCGAGTGGAGTTTAGACCAAAAAGCTCTATTTTTGTCTCATCAGACCACATGACCTTCTCCCATTCCTCCTCTGGATCATCCAGATGGTCTTTGGCAAACTTCAGACGGGACATGTGCTGGCTTGAGCAGGGGGACCTTGCGTGCGCTGCAGGATTTTAATCCATGACGGCATAGTGTGTTACTAATGGTTTTCTTTGAGACTGTGGTCCCAGCTCTCTTCAGGTCATTGACCAGGTCCTGCCGTGTAGTTCTGGGCTGATCCCTCACCTTCCTCATGATCATTGATGCCCCACGAGGTGAGATCTTGCATGGAGCCCCAGACCGAGGGTGATTGACCGTCATCTTGAACTTCTTCCATTTTCTAATAATTGCGCCAACAGTTGTTGCCTTCTCACCAAGCTGCTTGCCTATTGTCCTGTAGCCCATCCCAGCCTTGTGCAGGTCTACAATTTTATCCCTGATGTCCTTACACAGCTCTCTGGTCTTGGCCATTGTGGAGAGGTTGGAGTCTTTTTGATTGAGTGTGTGGACAGGTGTCTTTTATACAGGTAACGAGTTCAAACAGGTGCAGTTAATACAGGTAATGAGTGGAGAACAGGAGGGCTTCTTAAAGAAAAACTAATAGGTCTGTGAGAGCCGGAATTCTTACTGGTTGGTAGGTGATCAAATACTTATGTCATGCAATAAAATGCAAATTAATTACTTAAAAATCATACAATGTGATTTTCTGGATTTTTGTTTTAGATTCCGTCTCTCACAGTTGAAGTGTACCTATGATAACAATTACAGACCTCTACATGCTTTGTAAGTAGGAAAACCTGCAAAATCGGCAGTGTATCAAATACTTGTTCTCCCCACTGTAATTAATCCAATCCACAATTTTGTTTATTGTCACCCACCAAAAGAACGTGATAGTAAATCCTTCCCCTAATTCTTTCATAGCTTGGTATCCATCCGGTACCCCCCTTGATACCCCAATCGCATCCATCTAAATAGGGCTATTTGTCACGAGAATATCAAATCAAATCAAATCAAATTTTATTGGTCACATGCGCCGAATACAACAGGTGCAGACATTACAGTGAAATGCTTACTTACAGCCCTTAACCAACAGTGCATTTATTTTAAACAAAAAAGTAAGAATAAAACAACAACAAAAAAGTGTTGAGAAAAAAAGAGCAGAAGTAAAAATAAAGTGACAGTAGGGAGGCTATATATACAATAGAATAAAGTGACAGTAGGGAGGCTATATATACAGGGGGGTACCGTTGCATAGTCAATGTGCGGGGGCACCGGCTAGTTGAGGTAGTTGAGGTAATATGTACATGTGGGTAGAGTTAAAGTGACTATGCATAAATACTTAACAGAGTAGCAGCAGCGTAAAAAGTATGGGGTGGGGGGGCAGTGCAAATAGTCCGGGTAGCCATGATTAGCTGTTCAGGAGTCTTATGGCTTGGGGGTAGAAGCTGTTGAGAAGTCTTTTGGACCTAGACTTGGCACTCCGGTACCGCTTGCCGTGCGGTAGCAGAGAGAACAGTCTATGACTAGGGTGACTGGAGTCTTTGACAATTTTGAGGGCCTTCCTCTGACACCGCCTGGTATAGAGGTCCTGGATGGCAGGGAGCTTTGCCCCTGTGATGTACTGGGCCGTACGCACTACCCTCTGTAGTGCCTTGCGGTCAGAGGCCAAGCAGTTGCCATACCAGGCGGTGATGCAACCAGTCAGGATGCTCTCGATGGTGCAGCTGTAGAATTTTTTGAGGATCTGAGGACCCATGCCAAATCTTTTTAGTCTCCTGAGGGGGAATAGGCTTTGTCGTGCCCTCTTCACGACTGTCTTGGTGTGTTTGGACCATGATAGTTCGTTGGTGATGTGGACACCAAGGAACTTGAAGCTCTCAACCTGTTCCACTGCACATATTGAATTTCTATCTCTAATTAATCAAACTTAATGCTCTGAATAATTCCCAGAGGGTGTAAGGCTCTGGTTTAATCATGAATTAAACAAAGGTCCACAACCAGCAAGAATGATCTGTATGTTTAATCATGGAGAGCTCTGCCGCCAAAAAACACATATACAGCTTTTATACTTCACACAAAGGCACTTTGCTCCGCCCATCTTTAGGAGGCCTTTAACCAGTTTCTCAGTCCCCTTCATCCTGGAATGTTTGTCTCAGCAGTTTCTAACTCACCCCCTCTGTTAGTGTGTTTATAATGATAACCCTAACACAGTTCACACAGTCATCATCAGTATTGGGGTTAACCATTTTTGTCATAATCATAATTCCTCTATCAATCTCCAATAAGTCTTCAATTGGGTTAAGACCTGGTTACTGAGACACACAGAGAGAGAGACACACACACCCTTTAAACCCCATATGATCCTTTGAGACCCCTATTTCAAAGTCACTAACCAGGTTTCCATCCAAACTTTTTGAGAGTAAAGTACATGTCAGATAAAAAAATATAATGACAGGCCTGATTGAAACAGAACATTTGTTGGTAAACTTTCCAAATGTCGATAAAACAAAATACGCTAGACAAGGTGGGATCTTTTTTTGTCAGTAAAATGTATTATGCGACAAATGTTGGTGGAAGCACTTTTATGCGCAAATATTAATATAATAACCATTTATATCGAGGTAAACTTGGAGTCACGCAATGACATGTTGTGTGGTCCTGCAGTGTATTATGTTTATTAGGCTACAGATGAAATAAGTGATGAACTTCACAGGGTGGTGAAAGTGCAAGGTGATGAGCTTGACGCTCCTTTCCAATAAATATCGAGGGTCTTATTCTAGTGACATGATCATCGATGCTTGGCTGCCGTTTTGACAAATAAAAATAATCTTGCTTTTTTGTCGAGCTGTTGGCTAGAGTGCACATGCCAATACCAGAGTGGGCACACTCGCTATAACGCAATTTCTTTGTGAGAGAACCATCAGTAGAGTTGAAAATGCGATGGAAACACATTTAACTTGTATTTTTTATTCAGTACATGGAATTTAACAGCAAAAGTTATTTTTATGTGCACTACATCATCACGCACAGCCTTTTATCCGCAACAAATCAATTTGATGGAAACACATCTCTGGTGGGAAAATGCACATATTGTTTTTATGCAGAGTTTCACCAATTGGATGGAAACCTAGCTACTGAGATCTCTTATTCTAGCCATGGTAGCCAGAATAATGGGCAACTGGGCATTTTTATACATTACCCTAAGCATGATGGGATGTTAATTGCTTAATTAACTCAGGAACCACACCTGTGTGTAAGCACCTGCTTTCAATATATTTTGTATCCCTCATTTATTCAAGTGTTTCCTTTTATTTTGGCAGTTACCTGTATCTTGCTTGCTGGTTACCTTTTAAACAAGCTTTCACACACCACTGAAACAACTACACATTCATTCCCTCATACCACAGGCCTCACCATAGAGCTACCGGAAAGATATGTTATTTACACTCAAAGGTTTTCATTGAATTTCCGGTGTAGCACAGTTGTTAGTCCCGTGTAGCTCAGTTGGTAGAGCATGGCGCTTGCAACGCCAGGGTTGTGGGTTCGATTCCCACGGGGGGCCAGTATGATTTATTAATTAATTATGCACTCACTAACTGTAAGTCTCTCTGGATAAGAGCGTCTGCTAAATGACTAAAATGTAAAAATTCACTTTGAAATACAGTCTGTTTGGATCGTTGAGTGATTTGATCACTATTCAAAGCCCGAGAAACCATAGCATAGGGAATGCACCGTTGCATTTGGTATTGGCTAGAAAACCAACCCGACAACGTTCAGTCTCACAGTATCACAGTGTATTCATTATGTATTAAGGTGGCACTTCATATTCCACAGGTCACTGAGTTTTCTGTGTAGTTATGGGTTATTGAAAAAGCTTTTGGGGTTTATGTGTGTATGTTTGCACACTTGCTTGCGTGTATGTGTGTTAACCCTTTCTCCCTCTCTCTGCTGGCCTAGGAAACAGCTTGAGGATCTGCAGGAAGAGTGCATGCTGAGGGGGGATCGGAGTGCCTCAGAGCAGCTAGCCCTACTGAGCAGCCACGATGACCTCTGCCAGGCACTAGAGGGAGCCTTCTTCATCCAGGTACAGTAGGATGACTGGTATGAGTATCATCTATGAGAAAAATGCTGGAATGGCAATAACACTTACCTAGGGTGCACAGGGCCGTAGGAGTTTAAAAACTCTAAAATGCCATTTGGTGAACAGCAAAAACAAGCAAAAATTACCCTAGCCATTATCACATTGGTTGCTGTAGCTTCATTCACCTCAGTCGATCTACAAACACATAGCCTATTAGTTATACAATTAGCCGCTGCACATTAACTCCGCGCCAGGATTAAAAACTATAATTTTGTACATACAGAGGGATCTGTTAGCATAAAAATAATTGTATTAACAAAAGGTAAACAAATATGTTTGCTTTACATAACCTTTGTTGTTGTTGCTGTTTTACAGCTAATTTCCTGCAATTCTAAACATTTTGCAATGGGGTGGGGATAATTCTTTGCAGTTTTAAAAGCTAATTTCCTACAAATCTACACAATTTGCCATGACTTATGCCATCTTAATATGTGCCCAGTCGGTAATTTGGCCATGACTACTACAAGTTCAGATAGCTGGCTAAGTAGACTAATTTACCAATCTAAAACATTTTAACTGGCAAGGGCTAATTGAGTGACTGTCAGTGAGTGACATATAACAAGAGGAAATCTGCTGATGCACAACCAAGTTTCGAAATTGCACTTTGTGTATTACTATTCTAACTCGCAACAGTAAGTTGAGACCCCAACTGAGTTCCCAAAAACAGTTAATATATATTATTTTTCTTAATTCTAAAAAATTAGAGGCCCTGAGGGTGCATCTCAATAGTCTAGAACAAAAGCCAGGAGACACTTAGGATACCAAGGAGGTTTGCCCATCCCTTCACCAGATCTGCCCATCCCTTGACTACATAGAGCCAATTTGCCCCTACCTAGACAGGTTGGCTATCAGAGCTTCCCTGTAATTGAAGGTGTAGGAGGATGTGGTATGGGAGAGTCCACATGACTGTTGAATTCATCACAGAGTGGTTAACCATCTCGTCACTCATCTGGTCTTAGTCCCGCTCTACACACGCTCACAAACACACCACGCGAGCCAGGAAGTGTGGTCTTTAAGCCAAAGACAGGAGTCACATTCCATCCGACACACCAATATAGACAACACTGTCTCTCTTTAAGGGAAAGGAAGGCCTGCTCAGTGGGCACATGGGAGATAGGTACATGGTATTACACATAGGTTTAATCATTACAGTGTATCGATTCAAATCATCATGTAATACTGTGGCGGAGAACAATAGAGGGTGTTTTAGAGAGTTACAGGGAAATGCTTCTGGGAAATATTGAGTATCTCCTTTCCCTGTCTGAGACCGCACTTTCCTGGTACAGATACGTTTCCTCACTGAATGCAGTTCACTCAGTGTTTCCCTAGTGTTTTTGTTTTTAGAAACACTGTCAAATCAAATGTATTTGTCACATGCTTTGTAAACCACAGGTGTAGACTAACAGTGAAATGCTTACTTACGGGCCCTTCCCAACAATACAGAGAGAAACATTTTTTTTATAGAAAAATAACAACACAAGGGATAAATACACAATGAGGAATAAATACACAATGAGTAACTATAACTTGGCTATATACAGTACCAGTACCGAGTCGATGTGCAGGAGTACGAGGTAATTCAGGTAGATAAACTCAGCATAAAAAGAAACTCACTGTCAACTGCGTTTATTTTCAGCAAACTTAACATGTATGAACATAACAAGATTCAACAACTGAGACATAAACTGAACAAGTTCCACAGACATGTGACTAGCAGAAATGGAATAATGTGTCCCTGAACAAAGGGGGGGTCAAAATCAAAAGTAACAGTCAGTATCTGGTGTGGCCACTAGCTGCATTAAGTACCGCAGTGCATCTCCTCTTCATGGACTGCACCAGATTTGCCAGTTCTTGCTGTGAGATGTTACCCCACTCTTCCACCAAGGCACCTGCAAGTTCCCGGACATTTCTGGGGGGAATGGCCCTAGCCCTCACCCTCCGATCCAACAGGTCCCAAACCTGCTCAATGGGATTGAGATCCGGGCTCTTCGCTGGCCATGGCAGAACACTGACATTCCTGTCTTGCAGGAAATCACGCACAGAACGAGCAGTATGGCTGGTGGCATTGTCATGCTGGAAGGTCATGTCAGGATGAGCCTGCAGGAAGGGTACCACATGAGGGAGGATGTCTTCCCTGTAACGCACAGCATTGAGATTGCCTGCAATGACAACAAGCTCAGTCCGATGATGCTGTGACACACCACCCCAGACCATGACGGACCCTCCACCTCCAAATCGATCCCGCTCCAGAGTACAGACCTCGGTGTAACGCTCATTCCTTCGATGATAAACGCTAATCCGACCATCACCCCTGGTGAGACAAAACTGCGAATTGTCAGTGAAGAGCACTTTTTGCCAGTCCTGTCTGGTCCAGCGACGGTGGGTTTGTGTCCATAGGCGACGTTGTTGCCGGTGATGTCTGGTGAGGACCTGCCTTACAACAGGCCTACAAGCCCTAAGTCCAGCCTCTCTCAGCCTATTGCGGACAGTCTGAGCACTGATGGAGGGATTGTGTGTTCTTGGTGTAACTGTGGCAGTTGTTGTTGCCATCCTGTACCTGTCCCGCAGGTGTGATGTTCGGATGTACCGATCCTGTGCCGGTGTTGTTACACGTGGTCTGCCACTGCGAGGATGATCAGCTGTCCATTCTGTCTCCCTGTAGCGCTGTCTTAGGCGTCTCACAGTACGGACATTGTAATTTATTGCCCTGGCCACATCTGCAGTCCTCATGCCTCCTTGCAGCATGCCTAAGGCACATTCACGCAGATGAGCAGGGACCCAGGGCGTCTTTCTTTTGGTGTTTTTCAGAGTCAGTAGAAAGGCATCTTTTAGTGTCCTAAGTTTTCATAACTGTGACCTTAATTGCCTACTGTTAGTGTCTTAACGACCGTTCCACAGGTGCATGTTCATTAATTGTTTATGGTTCATTGAACAAGTATGGGAAACAGTGTTTAAACCCTTTACAATGAAGATCTGTGAAGTTATTTGGATTTTTACAAATTATCTTTAAAAGACAGGGTCCTGAAAAAGGAAAGTTTATTTTTTTGCTGAGTTTATGTACATATACAGTACCAGTCAAAAGTTTGGACACTCCTACTCATTCAAGGGTTTTTCTTTATTTTTACTATTTTATACATTGTAGAAGAATAGTGACCAAAAAATTATATATTTTATATTCTTCAAAGTAGCCACCCTTTGCCTTGATGACAGCTTTGCACACTCTTGGCATTCTCTCAACCAGCTTCACCTGGAATGCTTTTCCAACAGTCTTGAAGGAGTTCCCACATATGCTGAGCACTCGTTGGCTGCTTTTCCTTCACTCTGCGGTCCAACTCATCCCAAACAATCTCAATTGGGTTGAGGTCGGGTGATTGTGGAGGCCAGGTCATCTGATTCAGCACTCCATCACTCTCCTTCTTTGTCAAATAGCCCTTACACAGCCTGGAGGTGTGTTGGGTCATTGTCCTGTTGAAAACAAATGATAGTCCCACTAAGCGCAAACCAGATGGGATGATATCGCTGCAGAATGCTGTGGTAGCCATGCTGGTTAAGTGTGCCTTGAATTCTAAATAAATCACTGACAGTGTCACCAGCAAACTACCCCCACACCATCACACCACCTCCTCTATGCTTTACGGTGGGAAATACACATGCGGCGATCATCCGTTCACCTACTCTGCGTCTCACAAAGACACTGCGGTTGGAACCAAAAATCTTACATTTGGACTCATCAGACCAAAGGACAGATTTCCACCGGTCTAATGTCCATTGCTCGTGTTTCTTGGCCCAAGCAAGTCTCTTCCTATTATTGGTGTCCTTTAGTAGTGGTTTCTTTGCAGCAATTCGACCATGAAGGCCTGATTCACGCAGTCTTCTCTGAACAGTTTATGTTGAGATGTGTCTGTTACTTGAACTCTGTGAAGCATTTATTTGGGCTGCAATTTCTGAGGCTGGTATCTCTAATGAACTTATCCTCTGCAACAGAGGTAACACTGGGTCTTCCTTTCCTGTGGCTGTCCTCATGAGAGCGAGTTTCATCATAGTGCTTGATGGTTTTTGCGACTGCACTTGAAGAAACGTTCAAAGTTCTTGAAATTGTCTGTATTGACTGACCTTCATGTCTTAAAGTAATGAAGGACTGTCGTTTCTCTTTGCTTATTTGAGTTGTTCTTGCCATAATATGGACTTGGTCTTTTACTAAATAGGGCTATCTTATCTATACCCCCCCTACCTTGTCACAACACAACTGATTGGCTCAAACGCATTAATTCCACAAATTAACTTTTAACAAGGCACACCTGTTAATTGAAATGCATTCCAGGTAAATACCTCATGAAGCTGGTTGAGAGAATGCCAAGAGTGTGCAAAGCTGTCATCAAGGCAAAGGGTGGCTACTTTGAAGAATCTAAAATATAAAATATATTTTAATTTGTTAAAGCAATTTTTTGTTACTACATGATTCCATATGTGTTATTTCATAATTTTGATGTCTTCACTATTATTCTACAATGTAGAAAATAGTACAAATAAAGAAAAACCCTTGAATGAGTAGGTGTGTCCAAACTTTTGACTGTTACTGTAGGTAGGGATGAAGTGACTAGGCAACAGGATAGATAATAAACAGTAGCAGCAGCGTATGTGATTTTATTTATTTTATTTTTTATTTTTATTTTTTGGTCATTTAGCAGACGCTCTTATCCAGAGCGACTTACAGGAGCAATTAGGGTTAAGTGCCTTGCTCAAGGGCACTTCGACAGATTTTTCACCTAGTCGGCTCGGGGATTAGAACCAGCGACCTTTCGGTTACTGGCACAACGCTCTTACCCACTAAGCTACCTGCCGCCCTAGTAAAAAGAGTAAAAAGAGTAAAAAGAGTTGGTGCAAAAAGGGTCAATGCAGATAGTTAAATAGTTAAGCAATAGCTCCCCGGACTAACTATTTAGCAGTCTTATGGCTTGGGGGTAGAAGCTGTTCAGGGTTCTGTTGGTTCCAGACTTGGTACACCGGTACCGCTTGCCGTTCGGTGGCAGACAGAACACTCTATGACTTGGGTGATTGGAGTCTTTGACTATTTTTAGGTCTTTCCTCTGACACTGCCTGGTATAGAGGTCCTGGATGGCAAGGAGCTTGGCCCCAGTGATGCACTACCTTCTGCAGCGCCTTGTGGTCGGATGCCGAGCAGTTGCCATACGAAGCGGTGATGCAGCCAGACAAGATGCTCTGCATGGTGCAGCTGTAGAGCTTTTGAGGATCTGAGGGGCCCATTCCAAATATTTTCAGCCTCCTGAGGGGGAAAAGGCATTGTCGTGCGTTCTTCACAACTGAATTGGTGTGTGTTGACCATGATAATTCCTTAGAGTTGTGGACACAGAGGAACTTGAAGCTCTCGACCCGCTCCTCTACAGCCCCATCGATGTGGATGGGGGCGTGCTCGGCCCTCCGTTTCCTGTAGTCTACGATCAGCTCCTTTGTCTTGTTGACGTTGAGGGAGAGGTTGTTGTGCTGGCACCACTTTGCCAGGTCACTGACATCCTCCCTATAGGCTGTCTCATCGTCTTCGGTGATCAGGCCAACCACTGTCGTGTCGTCAGCAAACTTAATGTTGGTGTTGGAGTCGTGCGCTGCCACGCAGTTGTGGGTGAACAGGGAGTACAGGAGGGAACTAAGCACGCACCCCTGAAGGGCCCCAGTGTTGAGGGTCAGCGTGACTGATGTGGTGTTGCCTACCCTCAGCACCTGGGGACGGCCCGTCAGGAAGTCCAGGATCCAGTTCCAGAGGGAGGTGTTCAGTCGCAGGGTACTGAGCTTATTGATGAGCTTGAAGGGCACTAGGGTGTTGAATGCTGAGCTGTAGTCAATGAACAGCATTCTCACGTAGGTGTTCCTCTTGTTCAGGTGGGAGAGGGCAGTGTGGAGTGCAATACAAATTGCGTCGTCTGTGGATCTGTTGGAGTGGGTCCAGGGTGTCTGGGATGATGGTATTGATGTGAGCTATGACTAGCTTTTCAAAGCATTTCATGACTACAGATGTGAGTGCTACGGGGCGATAGTCATTTAGACAGGTTACCTTGGCATTCTTGGGCACAGGGACTATAGTGGTCTGCTTGAAACATGTAGGTATTACAGACTGGGTCAGGGAGAGGTTGAAAATGTCAGTGAAGACACTTGCCAGCTTGTCAGTGCATACTCTGAGGATGCGTCCTGGTAATCAGTCTGGCCCCGCGGCCTTGTGAATGTTGACCTGTTTAGTCTTACTCACATCGACTACGGAGAGTGAGATCACACAGTCGTCCGGAACAGCTGGTGCTCTCATGCATGATTCAAAGCGAGCATAGAAGGAATTTAGCTCGTCTGGTATGCTCGCATTACTAGGCAGCTCGCGGTTGGGTTTCCCTTCGTAATCCGTGATGGTTTGCAAGCCCTGCCACATCCGACGAACTTCAGAGCCAGCTTCACTCCTTCATTTATGCTGACCTCATTCTGAATCAATAGGCTTTATAATTGTTTTCCCACTTAAGACTTAAATGAGGAATATCTTCTCCTTTAGGCAAAATGTGTCCCGCCTCAGTTGGTCATTGTTGGTTTTTGTGTCTCTCTTTATGTGAGCGAGCGTCACGAGTTTAATCTGGTGACGTTCAACTTTGTCATTAAGTTATTATTCTACTGTTAAAGGCGTCGTAACTATTGCAAGGGTGACTGACAGACGCACCTTACCTTACCACCACCTTACATTACTGACCTGACACAGACCTGAACCCAATGTTCCCTCAAATATTTTTCTGCAATGAGCAAATGTCAGGTCTGCTGAGCGCAAACTTCAATGTTGTGAAAATTCTATGCAACTTCCAGCGTACATTTACTGTGAACACTGAGGCTGTACCCGCTTTAAGTTACAGTTTCAGACAGTGGTCAAGTAGGCTACTGTGGCTATTTGATCATAATGTAGGCCTACCAGAGTGGCCTACCATTAAAAAACAATGGAGAAAATGCATCCCATAACATTTTAACATGGAAATAGCTGTTCTATCATTCAGCCTACAGTAGCAGCCAATGTGTGGTGTTCAATGTAGGCTTACATTCCATGATACTTTTGATAAAAACATGTGGGGCTTGACATTAACCCATTTATCCACTTGTCCTTCAGACAAGGAACATGTTGCTGTGTTGTTTGATACAAGAAACCACTTTACAAAATAAAAAGCATTATTATTCCCATACCATTAATACAGAGAATCAGACAAATTATGCTACCCTCTGCCTATTGGCTACTTAGCTTATTCAAAATACAACACTACCCCTTTAAGACAAAAAAAAGCTCTTTACCCAACTCGCTTTTCAAAGATGTCTAGAAATGTAAACGTTTTGTGCTCTTGTAGGAAGCAATCACTCCCCCATTGCTGACTACAAATGATCTATAACTGGGCTAATAACTCAATAACTAGCAAAGGGTATGAACAAATGTGCACACGTGGCTACAGGCAGCTCTCGCTTTGATCTCAAAACAAGCGCATCTACGACCGCTCATGCTGTAAACACAGACCAGTTCAAAGTGAATGGCACAGATCCATTTATGGCAATGGTCTATTTGCATATAGGCCTACTACAGCTCTGATTGGTTATGCCAAACCGGTCTGTGTAGAGTATGGGCTGAGTCGTGCGTGTCAATGCAATAGAATCCTACTCTGATGCCTTCTGCTTACAACAAAATCTCTTGCATACATAGTTTTGCATACTAAGTCTTGAATTGTTCGTTTTGTTTCAGTATGTTGCATTGAAAGTGGCTAATATTGCGTTGATTCGATCACAATTCCCACAGTAAAGGGAAACGTTGATAGTGTTAACTAACGGGGAAAACTCTAGAAAGTTGAGAAGTTCAAAGTCGTGCTTCTCTGCGCGGGCTGATATTTATTCTGCATGGCAGTCCAGGGGGAGCTGCGCGCTCCTGCACACGCAGTTTAGAGGGAACATTACCTGCAGCCATTGTGTAGTTAATATAAGCTGGTTAGTTTAGTTAGAAGGTGAAAGAGCATCATGGGGAGGGAGCATCATGGCCTTCAAGACACTTGTCTGTGCATATTATCATGGTGAGCGATGAATTAAACAGGACTACGCACAAGCAGTGTTCTTTTATTAATATATAAGAAGCGATGATATTATCATGTCAAATATATATTTTTTCGATGTGGTTTTTGTGGTACACATAACATTCTCATGACTGGGGACCATGAGAAGTACTGAGGGAAATATATTGTAAACCACCATTCCTTCCATCATTGGAGTTGGACATTTCCCCTTACTGTTCAAATAAAGGGGAACCTCATGTTTGAAGGTTTTCAGTGGAAAACAATATTCCATTTCAGTCTTAAGAAATAGGCAGTATTATAGGAAGATTACATTTTTACATTTTAGTCATTTAGCAGACGCTCTTATCCAGAGCGATTTACAGTTAGTGAGTGCATACATTTTTCATACTGACCCCCGTGGGAAGATGTCATGACATGTCTTTATAACTATGTGCTCAAGACATTAAATCTCATATCATATGCCATAGCTTAGTTAACGACACAGCCGTATAGCTGGGAAAGTAGTTTTTTTACCCAAATAAAAATGGTGTGAAATAGAACAATACAATTTTCCCAGCAGAAAATGTTTCATTTGAAAGTACACCATGTTTGTTCTCATCAGTCTTTACATTGTATTTCTGTATGTCCTAATATTTGTTCATAATGTTGCACTGAAGGTCCCTGTTGGTCCACTGCGATGACCTTAAATCTGTTAAATGTATTAACTTTCCTGTCACATTGTCTCTGATAAACCAACGTGTGTGTCTGTGTACAGGAGTGTGTGTTTGAGGAGATCGAGGCCAAACGAAGTGTCTTCCAGGCGGTGGAGAGTCATGTGGGAGAGGGCGTGATCCTCAGTAGCTCCACCTCCTGCCTGTTGCCTAGCAATGTCTTCTCCCAGGTCCAGAACCGGAAGCGCTGCATCATATCTCACCCGGTCAGTACAGCGCTACCACAAACACCAAGGCTGTGTCCAATATGGCACTCTTTACATGGCACTACTTTTGGCCAAAACCCTGCACAGCATAGGGAACAGGATGCCATTTCAGATTTGCACAAACTCTCTCTCTCCGAGCCAGTACTTTTTTTTGTTTGCACAAGGGAATGACCCATCCATTCCAGCTGTGGCATTTGTAGCCTTCAGGTTCTAATCCCTAGGTTGCAACACTATATTTTATTGCAATCCGTGTTGTTATCCAGCCCTTGTCTAGTCTTAAATAAGTATTATAAACGCTTCTGGACTTTACCCCCTCCCCTTCCCTCAGTCTCCTAACAACTAGCTCAGAAATTCCACCCTTATCATCACCTTGATGCTGAAACACACACACGTGCAGTCCTTCTATGGCCGGAGAGAGACGAGTTCACCTTTACCTGGGAAGGTGCGCGTACGTGCATGTATATGGTGAATGTTTAGCCTAATCCCCCAATGGTTTTACCTCAGTGCCAGTCCTATCAGAGAGGCCTTCACAGCGGACAATGTGTGAGATAGCCCCTGTGTGTATAATGGCTTACAGTGTAATGTGGTCCAACACAGAGAAAGGACAACACACCCTGGATGTGTAGCATAGCATCTCAATAGTCTCAATTAGCTTCCTCCCCCTGTCTCCTCTCCCTCATCTGCACTGATGTGAGGGAGCTGTACTAGTCTACGTCCACCGTATTGTTTATTTATTTTTAATCCTATCAAATAAAGAAAATAGCACGGTTCCCCAACTGGCGGGCCGAATTTGGCCTGCTGGTGGTTTTATTTGGCCAAGTTTTCTGAGCAAAAACAAACTATTTTTATTTTATTGTTGGACATAAAAGACTGTAAAAATACCAAGAAATCAGCTCCAAGTGATTTTAGTTTAAGAAATCTGTTCCCAAGTATTCCCACGCATAAATAAAGTGACACGTGATCATATACAAATGTAAGCAAGGTTTGAAATGATCTGTTTCGGCATCTTGCAGTCTACAAATTATTTGTAATAATTATGTTCCGGCGCGCGGCTGAATCTAGTCGATGATGCCTAGAATAGAGGAAATGAAGAGATGGTCTCTCTCTGTTGTTGTTTTGAGCTGACGAGTTTCGCCCCCTACAGGTGAACCCGCCCTACTACGTGCGTCTGGTGGAGCTGGTGCCACACCCAGAGACATTGCCGGAGGTGATGGACACCACCCATGCCCTGATGACTGCCGTGGGCCAGGCTCCCGTCAGGCTGAAGAAGGAGATTGACGGCTTCGCCCTGAACCGTGTGCAGTACGCCATCATCGCTGAGTCCTGGAGGCTGGTCAAGGTGGGAGGCAGACTGAATACTGTGCAACATACCCTCCTCTCTTATCACTGTATTGGTCTCTTAAATAGTTAGGAACCAAGGGATTATGTATCATGAGTGGAGGTGGATTTGGCTGATGTTGACATTGGCAGTCCTTGTAGACAAGAGTCCCTCAGTCCTTGCAGCTTTGAACTTTGGATCCTTAATACCGGTAGTTCTGTTGATGGTCGTGTTTAAATAGGAGTGGAGGGGGAAGTGTCTGTCAGCTGGCTAATCTCCATGCTATCTTTCTAAAACTGTATCTGTGATACAATGGGGGCTAAATGAACCTCCAGCTCTATTACCACCACACGGATGGAGGATGTGAGGGGATGAATCCTTCCTGGAGACACATGCACTCAACTTAATTAATTGATTGATTGATTTAATTGGGAGATTTGTGTGACAGTTTGAGTTACATACGCGCATCTCAAGTCGAGATTCGTCCCGATGTATTTTATTTCCTAGTGCTTGTTTAAAGAGCTGAACTCTTAGGGCTGGTTTTCAGATCTGAGATTAAGCCTAGTCCTGGACTAAAAACAAGCTCAATGGAGAATATCTATTGAAAGTGATTTTTAGTCTATGAATAAGATTACGATCACTTAATCACTCTGGTTAAACAGCCCTACTGTATGTATGGAGAGCCAACAATGTCCCTTTGATTTTCTATCTACAATCCCACCCCAACAGACTGTTGAACAGGTCATATCACTGTACCAGCCTGATACTGAGGCTAATACCTTGAATGGTACACCACTGTATTCTGCCCTGCTGCACTGTTCACCCCTTCAGACATGAATTGGCTCAGCCACATGGCAGCAGGGAGGATAATGTGTAAGAAATCCCATCACTCATCCCAATGCTGACAGAGAAAAGAGCTAATGGCTGCAATCTAGGGCTTATGTCAATCAGTGAGCTCTATTATCTCAGATGGAAGATCAACCACAGTCCCTCTGTCTTTGTCAGCACACAACTATAATGGAGCAATCCCCTGATTACAAAATGTATTTTTTTGTCTTTTTGGGGGGGGTTAGATTTACAATAGACTCCCCACATTCAGCTGCCTGACACCGTATGCGTTGTCCCTGCAGTACAGTTACAGTACACCTGAATGACAGTGTATCAGATGCTCATGGACCGGTCTGAACTGGTCTCCCAGACCCACCCAGCGCTAACGGCTAGGGTACTGCTATCCTGTAAAAAAAAAACAGTAGTTAACCAGGACAAGAGAAGCACTTACAACAGGAGCTGCTTTTGCCACAACAGCAGGCTAGGAATCAGCTGAAATAGACATGTTCACAAAAAACAAAGGTGTTTGTACATAACCTTTACACTCAATACAGTTAACGAGGCATCATGGATTATGTTTATGTCTTGGTATCCATATAGCCTACCGCCCTCCTCTCATTTTCACTCAAATGGACTGTGTGGGTAGAGTGAGCCAAGCGTGAGAGAGCTGTGTGTACTGTCTAATAGGTGGGTGTGGGGGCAGTAAGGGGAACCCAAGAGGATAATTATTCTACTTCCATGGTCTTCCTTGACCTGAAGCATACAACAACAGGGTTTACATCCCAGTGGAATGCACACAGACAGTCGGAACAGGCCGACCTACTCGATTAGCGCTTCAGTCTGGATGTGCATTAGCTTAGCTCTTCAGTCTGAATGTGCATTAGCGTGTAACACTGTAGTGTCTTTAAAGAGTTACTCTCGGCTCATAGACGGGTTAAGTGAGCCTTCAGAGTGAAAGTCACAGCTCTTGTGAGCTCAGTCAGTCCACTCAACAAAGCGGTGTGGTCACGCTCCAATGGAAATCCAATGGAGTCTGTTACTGAGAACGCCGGCGTTGTTTTTAGTTCAGAGAAACGGTGCAGGGAACTGAGCATCTTCACGTTGCATCCATTCCCCACCCCCCCATATGCATCCCATCTGTGTGTAGATATTTACGTCTTAACACTGCCCTGTAGAAACTCAGACGCATGTCTTTATGACATTCCTTACTGAAACGGAGCCAGGCAGTGATTTGTACCTCCTTCTTGTTGAGCTGGTTGCCATCTAGGTGAACCAGCGAAACTGGCTGACCTACTCTGTGTCCTCCAGCTAGTGATTTATATGGGTTAATGTTTAGTATCCCAGTATTGACTGAACATGAATGGTAGTTAAAGAAATTGTATGGAACCTTTGTGGAGGAATAGTGCTAAACTTAAGCAATAAGGCCAGAGGATATGTGGTATATTGCCAATATACCACGGCTAAGGGCTGTTCTTAAGCACGACTCAACACGGAGTGCCTGGACACAGCCCTTAGCCGTGGTATATTGACCATATACCACAAACCCCCGAAATGCTGTATTGCTATTATAAACTGGTTACCAACGTAATTTAAAACAGTAACAATTAGATTTTTGTCATACCCGTGGTACACGGTCTGATATACCATGGCTTTCAGCCGATCAGCATTCAGGGCTCGAACCCCATACAGTGCCGTGAAAAAGTATTTGCCTCATTTCTGATTTTCTCTATGTTTGCATGTTTTTTTTTATACTATATGATATCAGATATTCAACCAATACCTAATAATAGGTCAAGGCAACCTGAGTAAAAAAAAAAAAAAAGTATACTTATTTCATTTATTTAACAAAGTTATGCATCACCCAATTCCCCTGTGGGTGAAAAAGTAATTGCCCCCTTACACTCAATAACTGGTTGTGCCACCTTTAGCTGCAATGACTGCAACCAAATGCTTCCTGTAGATGTTAATCAGTCTTTCACATTGCTGTGGAGGAATTTTTGCCTAATCTTGCATGCTGAACTGCTTGCATGCAGAACTGCTTTAAGTCAGCGACATTTGTGGGTTTTCAAGCATGAACTGCTCGTTTCAAGTCCTGCCACAACATCTCAATTGGGATTAGGTCTGGACTTTGACTAGGCCATTCCAAAACTTAAGATTTGTTGCTTTTTAACCATTTTCATGTAGACTTGATTGTTTTGGATCATTGTCTTGCTGCATGACCCACCTGCGCTTCAGCTTCAGCTCACAGATGGATGGCCTTACATTCTCCTGTAGAATTCTTTGATACAGAGCATAATTCATGGTTCCTTCTATTAAGGAAAGTCGTCCAGGTCCTGAGGCAGCAAAGCATCCCCAACCCATCACACTACCACCACCATTACTTGACCGTTGGTATAAGGTTCTGACTGTGGAATGCAGTGTTTGGTTTTCGCCAGACATATTGGGACCCATCTCGTCCAAAAAGTTGACTCAAGTTAGCCAAAAAGCACCTGGATGATCAAGACTCTTGGAAGAATGTTCTATGGACAGATTAGTCAAAATTTTAACTTTTTGGACGACAGGGGTCCCATTATGCCTGGCAAAAACCGAACACTGTAACATTCCACAGTAAGAACCTTGCATGGTGGTGGTAGTGTGATGGTTTGGGGATGCTTTGCTGCCTCAGGACCTGGACTACTTGCCTTAATAGAAGGAATCATGAATTCTGCTCTGTATCAGAGAATTCTGCAGGAGAATGTCAGGCCATCCGTCTATGACGGAGCTGGGTCATGCAGCAAGACAATGAGCCAAAACACACAATCAAGTCTACATGAAAATGGCTAAAAAGTAACATATTTTATGTTTTGGAATGGCCTAGTCAGAGTCCAGACCTAATCCCAATTGAGATGTTGTGGCAGGACAGTTCATGCTTGAAAACCCACAAATGTCGCTGAGTTAAAGCAGTTCTGCATGGAAAAGTGGGCCAAAATTCCTCCACAGCGACGAGAGAGACTGATCAACAACTACAGGAAGCGTTTGGTTGGAGTCAATGCAGCTAAAGGTGGCACAACCAGTTATTGTCATAAGCGTCAGTGAAATGCGGTGGGCGAAGTCAAACACAGGACACAGAGCTGGTCAGAAAACGTACTTTACTAGAAAGTAATCTGAGAATACACAATCTCCACACAGGGAGGAAAATAACCCGCACACTAACGACTGCCGATAACAATAACAATCACACACAACACACAGTGTAAGGCAGAGGGTTAAATAGGGAAGACAATACTACATAATGGGAAACAGGTGTACACAATCAAGACAGAACAAGTAGACCACAGAAACATAGATCGGTAGCAGCTAGTACTCCGGTGACGACGAACGCCAAAGCCTGCCCGAGCAAGGAGGAGGGGCAGCCTCGGCTGAATCCGTGACAGTTATTGAGTGTAAGAGGGCAATTACTTTTTCACACAGGGGCAATGGGTGTTGGGTAACTTTGTTTATGAAATAAATGAAATAGGTATGTAATTGTTGTGTTATTTGTTCACTCAGGTTTCCTTTTATTTAATATAGGTTTAGGTTGAAGATCTGATAACATTCAGTATCAAAAATATGCAAAAGTAGAGAAAATTAGAAACGGGGCAAATAATTTTTCACAGCACTGTAGTTTATAATACCTTTCACTTTCAAACTTTTTTTTAGTCATTTAGCAGACGTTCTTATCCAGAGCGACTTATAGTTAGTGAATACATATTTTTTTATACTGGTCACCCGTGGGAATCGAACCCACAACCCTGGCGTTGCAAACGCCATGCTCTATCAACTGAGCTACATCCCTGCCGGCCATTCCCTCCCCTACCCTGGACGACGCTAGGCCAATTGTGCGCCGCCCATGAGTCTCCCGGTCGCGGCCGATACTTTGTTATTTACCAGTCTGGGTCAATATCAATTTAATCACTGCCAATTAGCTAATGCAGATATTTCAGTATTTTCTGAATATATTACAGCATTTCTGAACTGAATCTCCTCAATTCACATGTAATAATATTGACACACTTTGCTTATCTTAAAGCCAGCATCAACTCAGCTGTTGGCATGTTATCATCGTTTACCTAGATACACACACCTAGCCTCGGTGCATGACAATGTAAATTCACCGTAGGGTGTGGCTCACTGTGATGTCACAGTTTGGGAATCTGGTCTATCTGTCAGAAAATGTGTTGATGTGGATGCGGTGGGTGAGTCAATCGCAGGACACAGAGGATCAGTCAAAGCGACTTTACTGTACTTGTAAATAGACACAAAAAGAAACGGCCTCAAACACAGGAGGCGAACAAAATACGCGCAGTGCGTAAAACACTAAACTCAGACAAGGCATCGAACCTACAACACACGACATGTGGAACAATAACACACAACTACAAAACATAACACAGGGAAACTTATAGGTGACATAATCAGGACAGAATACGAAACAGGTGCACTAAACTAGACATGACCAAACAAACATCGAAAACATCAAACGGTGGCAGCTAGTACTCCGTGGACGACGAACGCCGAAGCCTGCCCGAACAAGGAGGAGGAGCAGCCTCGGCGGTATTCGTGACACTATCCTGCATGGTTTGGCCTAGAACTCTCCTGTTGATATGTCTCATTTCGTCATTAGCACTCAGACAGAGGAAGTTGGAAACATTTAATTGTACGGTATTGTACTGTTAACACCAGGGGTTGGGCTACCTGGTAACTAATAGGAAATTATATGGCATCAATAGAAATGTACTAGTCACATAGCCTATTTAGAATAATTCAACTTAGTTGGTAACTACCTGGTATCTAGTGGTGTTATTATGATTTGACCTTGCAAGTACATAGGCCTACCTGGTCATTTGCTGTAAAAGTTTCAGAAAGCTGAGTGTTATGGTCTTATGTAGACCTAATGATGGAGAGTTCAAGTGAAGTGTCACTGATATTAATATTACATAACATACCCCCCAATCACACACACACAGAACTTGGCCTTTGAGTCCAAGCCAGCATCGGAAAGCGGAGTGGCTGAGAACGCAGCCAGTAGCCCCCAGTGATTACAGCAGAGGAAAGGACCCTTTTCACGGCTGTCCCCCGCCTGGACGCCGCCTCGCGATGCCAAGATAACGGGCCCGTTGTTGGCCCGCGGGAAGCAAACAAAGACGACCCTGTCCCCCTTCCCCTCTAGATCTGTGTGCGAGCTTTGATTTCCCCCTGGTTAGCCAACAGGTATCTGTTGAGCAGTAATCTGACCCTGTCCCAGGCCTGGAGTAGCCTTAATGCTGCTCTGCTCTGGTGGGATGAAAGGAGAAGGTTCTTCTAGTCTACTGCTCCCTCAGCCCTCCTGACAGACAGACAGACAGACAGACCAGTGGTTGTTGGGCAGGTAGAGCACTTCAGTGGGGAGCACAGTGTCCCTAGCATCTTATTAGGGGTGTCATTTAGGGTGAATAGCCCCTCGTCTGTGTCCTCCTTGGTATTCCGATTTGGGGGGGGTGGGGTCTTTTTCAGTCTTTTGTTGAATCTGAGGTCATTGCTTCCTACCGTTTCAGGACGGTGTCATCTCAGTCAAGGACATTGACCTGGTGATGTCAGAGGGGCTGGGAATGCGTTACGCATTTATTGGTCCCATGGAAACCATGCACCTCAACGCAGCTGAAGGTAAGTTCCTCCTTTGACTTACACCAAATAATAAATATTTATATACTGTCCTGTGTGATTGTGACAAATTAACCATGTACGATGGTCACACAGTTGTGTGAGGGGCAGAGCTTATGACCAGACCGTGATATTAGGGTTCAAAAAGGTCGCTCTGCCAGACCCTGAACAGCTGATGAGAGGAGGGGGAACTGTGGCTGCCATCAAATGCCTTACATGTTTCAGTCCCTTTTTACCATATAAGTATATATTGGGGGATGACGTGGTTGTGTGTTTTAGAGAGAGAGAGTGGGAGTGTGTGGGTTGGTGTATGTGTTTGTGCGTGCGTGCGTGCGTGTGTGTGTGTGTGCTCACGCGTGATTCTGTGAGAGTCTGAAACATCAAATAGATGGAAAATATGAAAGGGCAGTGTGAAAACTGGAAAGTGACACTGCTCTGGCTGCACCACCGTGCTCAGAGAGAGAGAGAACACTTTGACAGAACAAAGCTGTCTTTTGATCAACACAGGTGAATGAACTCCCTCACACCAGTCATCTAAAACCACTGTCACCAGGGGAGAATACATGTTGTACAGTACTCACACGTTCTACTTTACCTGTTTTGATTTTCTCTTAATTATCATTTTATACCAGTCCTCTGGTGTTAGTCCATGGTCATATTCCCAAGTGGCAAAATAAGAGGCCTTTGTTAGCCACATTCTAACAGTGGTACTTCAGTGGAGCATGTAGTTTCTAAGTTACCTGTGTGTTTTCCTTTCTACCTTTGCATCCAATAAACATTCAATAAAAACAACAGTGGCATGTGTTACATTATGTTGCTCAGGTCCTCCAAAGGTTACACACTCCTGTTATCACTGTAGGTCCTCTAGTCCAACCAGTCCAATCAGATAGTAAAACACTCAGGTCCACTCCTGTTATCACTACAGGTCTTCTAGTCCAACCAGTCCAATCAGATAGTAAAACACTCAGGTCCACTCCTGTTATCACTATAGGTCCTCTAGTCCAACCAGTCCAATCAGATAGTAAAACACTCAGGTCCACTCCTGTTATCACTACAGGTCTTCTAGTCCAACTAGTCCAATCAGATAGTAAAACACTCAGGTCCACTCCTGTTATCACTATAGGTCCTCTAGTCCAACCAGTCCAATCAGATAGTAAAACACTCAGGTCCACTCCTGTTATCACTATAGGTCTTCTAGTCCAACTAGTCCAATCAGATAGTAAAACACTCAGGTCCACTCCTGTTATCACTATAGGTCCTCTAGTCCAACCAGTCCAATCAGATAGTAAAACACTCAGGTCCACTCCTGTTATCACTATAGGTCCTCTAGTCCAACCAGTCCAATCAGATAGTAAAACACTCAGGTCCACTCCTGTTATCACTATAGGTCCTCTAGTCCAACCAGTCCAATCAGATAGTAAAACACTCAGGTCCACTCCTGTTATCACTACAGGTCTTCTAGTCCAACCAGTCCAATCAGATAGTAAAACACTCAGGTCCACTCCTGTTATCACTACAGGTCCTCTAGTCCAACCAGTCCAATCAGATAGTAAAACACTCAGGTCCACTCCTGTTATCACTATAGGTCCTCTAGTCCAACCAGTCCAATCAGATAGTAAAACACTCAGGTCCACTCCTGTTATCACTACAGGTCTTCTAGTCCAACCAGTCCAATCAGATAGTAAAACACTCAGGTCCACTCCTGTTGTCACTATAGGTCCTCTAGTCCAACCAGTCCAATCAGATAGTAAAACACTCAGGTCCACTCCTGTTGTCACTATAGGCCCTCTAGTCCAGTGGTTACCAACCAGGTGTGCTAAGACCCCTGGGGGTACTTGGCCCGTCCACATGGGGTACTTGAAGAGTCATGAGACCATTGGTAAAATGCACATGAGGGGGTACTTCAGGGGTATTCCGGGCAGAGCAAAATTCCGTTGTTGGTACAGTAACCGAAAAAGGTTGGGAACCACTGCTCTAGTCCAAACAGTCCAATCAGATAGTTAAACACTCAACAGTCCACTCTCTGCTCTGGCTGAGTAACAATCATTTCCAAACAGGACACAGAAGAGCCCTTACACCCAGAAAGCTGAGTCATTTTATCAGACAGAAGGAGCCTTGCACTTATTTTGTTCAGACTATTGAAGCAGAAGAGAGAAGGATCTTTGAAAACAGCCCATCAGGTGAGGTCTCTCCCACCAAAAACAAAACTCTGTGAGAGAGTTTAGTTGGACGTAGCTGGCAGTTATCACACTGAAGTGTTAGCTTTAGTCTGTCCCTGTAATGTTCATGTACACATTCAATGTTCAACTTGGGAGTAAGAAACAAATGAACAAGCTTTTTACACCTAAGAAAGAAGTTGACTAGTTTTAATGTTTTAACCCACTTACTAAATTCATTCAAATACACTGAACAAAAATATGAATGCAACATGTAAAGTGTTGGTCCCATGTTTCATGAACTGAAATAAAAGGTCCCAGAAATGTTCCATACACACAAAATCCTTATTTCTCTGAAATTGTGTGCACAAATTTGGTTACATCCCTGTTAGAGACAATTTCTCCTTTACCAAACTAATCCATCCACCTGACAGGTGTGGCATATCAAGAAACTGATTAAACAGCATTATCATTACACAGGTGCACCTTGTGCTGGGGACAATACAAGGCAACTCTAAAATGTGCAGTTTTGTCACAACACAATGCCACAGATGTCTCAAGTTTTGAGGGAGCATGCAATTGGCATGCTGACTGCAGGAATGTCCAACAGAGCTGTTGCCCCAGAGAATGTAATGTTAATATCTCTACCATAAGCCGCCTCCGTCGTTTTAGAGAATTTGACAGTACGTTCAACCGGCCTCACAACCACAGACCACGTGTAACCACACCAGCCCAGGACCTCCACATCCGGCTTCTTCACCTGCGGGATCGTCTGAGACCAGCCACCCGGACAGCTGATGAAACTGGACAGCTGATGAAACCGTGGGTTTGCACATCCAAAGAATTTCTGCACAAACTGTCAGAAACCATCTCAGGGAAGCTCATCTGCATGCTTGTCGTTCTCACCAGGGTCTTGACCTGACTGCAGTTTAGTGTCGTAGCAGACTTCAGTGGGCAAATGCTCACCTTCGATGGCCACTGGCATGCTGGAGAAGTGGGCTCTTCATGGATGAATCCTGGTTTCAACTGTTGGCGAGCGGTTTCCTGATTTCAACGTTGTGAACAGAGTGCCCCATGGTGGCGGTGGGGTTATTATATGGGCAGGCATAAGCTACAGACAACGAACACAATTGTATTTTATCAGTGGCAATTTTAATGCACAGAGATACCGTGACGAGATCCTGAGGCCCATTGTCGTGCCATTCATCCGCCACCATCACCTCATGTTTTCAGATTTGTACACAATTCCTGGAAGCTGAAAATGTCCCAGTTCTTCCATGGCCTGCATACTCACCAGACACCCATTGAGCATGTTTGGGTGACGCCCTGGATCGATATGTACGACAGCATGTTCCAGTTCCCGCCAATATCCAGCAACTTCGCACAGCCATTGAAGAGGAGTGGGACAAGATTCCACAGGCCACATTCAACAGCCTGATCAACTCTATGTGAAGGAGATGTGTCGAGCTGCATGAGGCAAATGGTGGTCACACCAGATACTGACTAGTTTTCTGATCCACGCCCCTACTTTTTTTTAAAGGTATTTGTGACCACCAGATGCATATCTGTATTCCCAGTCATGTGAAATCCATAGGTTAGAGTCTAATGAATTTATTTAAATTGACTGATTTCCTTATATGAACTGTAACTCAGTAAAATCTTTGAAATTGTTGCATGTTGAGTTTATATTTTTGTTCAGTGTAGAATACAACTAGGCATAAATGACTTGGAGCACTTTCATTCTTGGTCATGTGAGACCATACAGATCTGTTTTGTTACTCTATACTTCTGAACCGAATACAGTAAGATCTGCCCATTGCCTTAAAGTCTAGCCAACCCTCTCTGTCCGGTCCACTCCCCTAGGTCTGGAGGATTATCTCCAGCGCTACAGAGAGGGCATGAAGAGGGTTCTGAACGCCTTTGGACCTGTTCCCGAATTCTCTGGGGAGGCAGCCGAGTGCATCAACAAAGTAGGCTTATGTGTTTGTGTGTTGTACTGTTTGTACTAACTCCTCTAGATTCTAGGACTAGGTCAAATGGCTTCAGATTTTGCTCATCAAGTACAAGAAGGTATGAAAAACTGAGTTAGTTCAAAGAGGGCAATGTTAACATTTGGAACATTAAGTCCAGCGAGCTCAAGGGCGAGCATTCTACAGTTTTCCCCCTCTAGTACTATATCCTGTTAACTAGACGTTACTTAATCACATGCCGTCAGGCTGTTCAAACCTCATTCTCCACACTCCGATGGAAGCCGTCATGTGAGAACACCCTGACCATAAGCGTAAAATATTTCACAAGCGTAAAATATTTAATATTGGACCGATTTTAAATGCATATAATTGCAGAGGTTCCCAAAGAGCTCTATGCGTACCCCTGGGGGTTCTTTCCCAGGTCCTCGAGTCTTGGTTCATCCAGCCATGCACTGCAGAAGTCATAGTAAAACTGCTTTTATACTATTTTGATCGCACTCTAAAGTAGGAGTTGTGTTCTGATATTATGAGGGGGTCCCTGATGAATTTGCTATCACAAAAGGTGTCCCGACGCTGTAACCGCAGACCATGTGTAACCACGCCAGCCCAGGACCTCCACATCCTGCTTCTTCACCTGCGGGATCGTCTGAGACCAGCCACCGGACAGCTGATGAAACTGTGGGTTTGCACAACGGAATAATTTCTGCACAAACTGTCAGAAACCGTCTCAGGGAAGCTCATCTGCGTGCTCGTCATCCTCATCAGGAGATGTGTCGCGCTGCATGAGCCAAATGGTGGTCACACCAGATACTGACTGGTTATATGATCCACGCCCCTACCCTTTTTTTTAAGGTATCTGTGACCAACAGATACATATCTGTATTTCCAGTCATGTGAAATCCATAGATGAATGAATTTATTCCAATTAACTGATTTCCTTATATGAACTGTAACTCAGTAAAATCTTTGACATTCTTGCATGTTGCATTTTATTTTTGTTCAGTGTAGAATTAAGAGAAGAAACTATGCATTCTCTCTCTACTTGTCTCATTTCCCTTTCTCTCCCTTCCTCCTCTGATGTGTCCATATAGGAGATGTGTGAGCTGATCCCAGCTGACCAGCAGCACCTGTCTGCCAGGAGAGAGAGGAGGGACCAGCTTCTCATGGGCCTGGCCAAGCTCAAGAAGTGACCCCAGGACTATCACCACCACTGATGAACAGGGTGGGGTGGGGTATGGGACTCTGCTGTCCATCACTCAGCCAAAGAGCATGGTGATAAGAATGACCTGATCTCTCAGTGGTGCTTACACTGGGGATGTTACTGAATACTGTAGCCCTGAGTCCTCAAACACAATCAATCAACTCATCTGGGATGTTACAGTAGCCCTCACACACAATAAACCAATCTAGGGATTGATTACCATGTCATCTCAGAAATCTAACCACCACATGTTTTATGCAATCAACAAGTTGATCAGACAAGGGAATTAATGGTTTGGTCATACCACAATGGCTTCTTGAATTATGTATACGAAATGTTAATGTGAAAACCTTATGGGAGATTTTTTTATTAAAATTGTGAATTTCTCAAGAATGTTAATACATTTGAATTTTTCCTTCACAATAACACAGATGCACAACAAACAGTGTTCTGTACTATATCTGGTATTTTCCTTAGGTCTCCCAAAAGAGCAGAATCGCTAGATTGATCTTCAGTCACCATAACTTCATGCCTACTTTGTTGTGGTAATCTTGATTTTACAGAGAAAGTTTACATCATCACTTGACCAAGCTGACTGTCTCATGACGATTTAGCCCTTGATCATGACTCTCAGTTCCATTACATTACGCAGAAGAGTCATTGGACGAAGGCTTCTTCTGTAGGGGGGAGTTTTGTTAAGACCCGGAACGCTCGGTCTGAACGTTAACACGCATTGCTTGCGGTAATGTTTTGGAAGCATAAGGACCTTATCTTTCATATCGGCGGGAAATAATCATACTAATAACAAAAAAAAGTTACATTAATACACACCTTTATAGGGTTAGGGTTCCCACACGGACATATTTCCATGTTACAGCGCTTGTTTAGGGAGACAGAGTGGACTACCTTCGCTAGTTGGCTATCTGCGTCTCTGAACACCTGTGTGTAAATGGAAGACAGACGCCACAAACACGATGTCACTGAAACATACTGCCGACTGCAACTTGTGCTAAAACTGGTTAAAGCAGTGTGATGTGATATGAAAGTAGAGGGATTTATGTTTCTAGAACCATGCTGCAATTGAGACTCTATTCACGTTTATATGGAGTATTTGGCTGTTTTGGCTTCCAGAGCCAATTCGCCCTTTAAACAGGACATGTAAGGTCCTTGGACTAAGGAGTAATATTAGGCTCCTTCAGTCCAATATTGGGCTAATGATGACTGTGTGCTTTATAGCTTGAACCTTAAATTAACACTGAATTCAAGTGTATCTGTCTGAAGTGTCTATAATCAGTCAATGTGAAATTAATGTGATTGTTTTTGCTTCAAATAAACAAATCACAGTGTATTTCAGTGAAATTAGTTCAAACTACACGACCGACACATTAATCTAAAAGTTACACACTCCTGAACAGACTTCCGTTTTCTGATGAGCGCTGTTTTTCTACGTCCAGCCCCCTAGCAGGTGGATTATCCTCAAGTGAAGATCATAAAAACTCCGGTAGGCTACATCTCATCAGAGTGCACACGCGCAGCTTTCACAGTCAGACCTACTTCCAAACAACTCACTTTTCCCCTCTGCTTTGTTTGGAGTTTCTTGAAACGACGGCCTTAAAGAGCACCGAAAACTGAAAATAATGGGAGTTTGCTGAAATTCAGAGAAAGTGAGTGCTGTGATTTGTGAATCCGATATTTTGTGGGGCATACTCACCTGTCTTATTCGTCTTTATGTAATGATACAGCCACTGGTGATTGTTTTTATTTCTTCTGATGTTTAGGATTTTAGTAAAGGAATTATTGTTGCTTATTTTTTTCCCAATATACAGGTTAGAATTTACAGATTAGAAATTCGACAAGGAAACCGAACATGATATGATTCATTGGCAAATTGTTATGGACAGTTTACATTTTGAATTTGTTTGTTCGTGTAACTTGATTAAAATGCAGTCATAGTAACTAGCAGCAGCCCATTTTAGTAAGTGTATATTATATAATAAACTAATGCTAATTTATTGATTCTCTTAAGTTAATGGAATTCACTTTCTTGTGTACTGTTTGATATGATTATTCATTGTTTACTACACTGTTTTATCCATCTGTCAATATAGCCTCACTTTTGATAGCCAGTGTTGTGTAAAAGTAATTACTTGAAAGAAAACACATACATTATTATATAGTTTGATTAAATTGTATTGGAAAGAAACACCACCTAGTGTTCAATTGAATACTTCATAGTTGGACATTTTGGTTAGGTTTTTCAAATATCTAATTGTAAAAGACAAAATGAAACACTTAACAGTGATATAGGCCTACTGGTCTCCTTCCCAGTGCTGTTTGGTTTTCTGAAAATGAAACCTTTTTGAAGTCCACTAAGAACTGAAATTAATTTGTTTCCATTCTTGTGTTCTCCAGGTGGTGAAGCTGCTGTAGAGATGAGTTGGGGGGCTCTGTACGCCCAGCTGGGCGGGGTGAACAAACACTCCACCAGCCTGGGGAAGATATGGCTGTCTGTCCTCTTCATCTTCCGTATCACCATCCTGGTACTGGCTGCAGAGAGCGTGTGGGGAGACGAGCAGTCTGACTTCACCTGCAACACCCAGCAGCCCGGCTGTAAGAACGTCTGCTATGACCACTTCTTCCCTGTGTCGCACATCCGTCTCTGGTGCCTGCAGCTAATCTTCGTGTCTACACCGGCCCTGCTGGTGGCCATGCACGTGGCTTACAGGAAGCGTGGGGACAAGAGGCACATCATCGCCACGGCCTTGCACAGCGGTGGTGATGACAAGACCAGGCAGGTGGACCTGGAGAGCCTGAAGAGGAGGCGTCTGCCCATCACCGGGCCTCTGTGGTGGACCTACACCTGCAGCCTGTTCTTCCGCCTGATCTTTGAGGCTGGCTTTATGTACGCCCTCTACTTTGTTTACGATGGCTTCGCGATGCCTCGTCTGGTGAAGTGTGAGCAGTGGCCCTGCCCCAACAAGGTGGACTGCTTCATCTCACGGCCCACAGAGAAGACCATCTTCACCATCTTCATGGTTGCTTCCTCTGCCATCTGCATGGTGCTCAACGTGGCCGAGCTGGCCTACCTCATCGTCAAGGCCCTGATGAGGTGCTCCACCAGGATGTCTAAGAAGAGCCGCGCCTACGCTCACCCCGATCAAGTGATCACGGCCAAGTCTCTACTACAGAATAAAAAGAACGAGATGCTGCTGTCATCTCTTACCGATTCCTCCAGCAACAAGACTGTGTGAGCACAGCCCAGTGCCAATGTTCTTCCCCATTAGACGACAGAGAACTAGGAAGTAGAAACCTATCAGTGTTTTGTTACCATGAGAAGAGAACATGCTTGTGAGGACATACCTGTAGCAGCTGAGAGGACTGGCCTAACCCTGAGTCTGCTTTTGTAGATAATTTTTCAAATTCCAGTCCTCGAGTACAACATCAACACACGTTGTTGTAACCCTGGACAAACACGCCTGATTCAACTCATTGAGGGCTTGATGATTAGTTGACAAGTTCAATCAGGTGTGCTTGTCCCAGGGCAAAAATTCTAATGTGTATTGTTGGGGTATTCGAGGACTGGAGTTGGGAAACACTGTTGTAGAGGATATTACTTTCTCTGTGCCTTCCACTATGTCACAAATATAGAGCATTGCCCTGACTGACCCATGGGGTAACGTTTTAAAGGGTTAGCATTTTTTATGTATTATTGTTTATTGATCTCGGTGCTTGTATGTTTGAGCTACATGTTTGTTCAGGTAGTTTGGGAGGTTGAACAGCAGTGACAAATGGGTCTAGAGCGCCACCTTCTGGTTTACAATGAGCTTGCAGGAGTTTAATATTTTATTGTGGAGCGCAACCAGAATTGGTTTACGTTACTTGTTCAGCTTTTGTGGGAGACTTTACCAAAGCAGAAGTGTGCAGTATAGCTCCAAGTTCTATTTGAGGCATTCTAACAGCGGCGAGGGAAATTTCTCGAGTACCAAAGCAATATTAAAACAGTGCCTTCGTCTATTAGCAGTGTCAAATAGTATGATGTACATAATGGTGTATATTGAGCATTTACATTTTAGTCATTTAGCAGACGCTCTTATCCAGAGCGACTTACAGTAGTGAGTGCATACATTTTCATATTTGTTTGTACTGGTCCCCTGTGGGAATCGAACCCACAACCCTGGCATTGTAAGTGCCACGCACTACCAACTAAGCCACACAGAGCATGATGTTTTCAGGTGAAGCCTATTCCTGGACTTAAAAAGCATGTTCAATGGGAAAAACTGACCCTCTGAGCATTATGCCAACTGAGACAGACATATAGCCTATTGTTGTCAAGACTGATTGTAAACCTGGCTACAGAGCCTAACTGGGGGTATCGTCTTTCAGCTTGTTCCTTGTTTTAGCCACTGAACTAATCACTGCACCTCTTTCAATGTGAGTAAGCGGGTTGATCTGCAGGCAAAAATGGCCTGTGTTCTGTCCAAAAATGCATGTAGAAGTTGGACCATAATAACTTGTATCACTGTAGTGACAACTTGACTGTTACCTGTGAAAAGGCAAGGACCGTTTTACCAATGAGATGCATCACACACATTTGATGTCTCATGATTTGGACATTGACATGGAAAGCACTCTGTAGGCTAACTTTTTCTCACAATCTTCACAGTTGTAGGGGCACTTTTTGTTTGTCTGTTTTTATATTGTGACTGTTTGGAGGAAATGCAAAATTCGGAAGTACAAATATTTCTTGGACATTTTTTTGAAAGCCTCAACATTGTCACACTTTATAACAGCTAGAGCCTAGCTATTAATGTACAGCTTTCTAAACTGCATGTTTTTTGAAAAATGAAGGATGTTTGTATTATTAGATCTGCACTTTGACCCTGGGTCTTGACTGTTTTAATAAAAAAACATAAATAATACTGTGTGTTTACTTAATGCTTTCACACTATCTGTTGTAATAACAACGATTGATTGCATTGTTATCAACCTCCAGTCACTGGGATGCGCTTCTCTGGACAACCAAGAGAGGGCGAGAGGCTATGTGGGTGACTGGATTTGCAGTGTAACAAGTACATTTTATTCTAGTGAGGTGTAGAATCATAAATTCCTAAATCACAAATGTAAGACTATTTTATTTGACAGGCCTATGTTCTCGCCAGAATTCCAAATTAACTATTTCTCACAGATGGGTTACTGTATTGTCAGAAATGGCCAACTTCAGTCACTACAGGCCAAAGGTCAGATGTAAAACCATGAAAGAAGAACCAACTTTTCCCGGATGGTAACATGCACCCCCAGACTCCATACCCTATTTGACGCTTGAAGTTTATAGGGGCGTGGCGTGCATCGGTCCAGGTTGATGACTTTCTGAATTCACTCATGCATGGTCACACAATGTGACAGTCGCGATGGCTGGGAACGGGAGGGAGCTGCACTTCGCGGAAACCAATCTTCATGTTCAATTCGCCTCGAAAAACTAACTTTTCTTGCTCAAGTTTGGCGGCGAATCCACGTGTGAAGAAGTTTGTGAATGAATAACTTGGCCTGGCTGTGTTTAAAAGAGTTTGGTAAGCTGGCAGAGGTGCCAGGATTTGGGGAAGGGGGAAGAGGGGAGGGCACCAGCTTCCTTGGGAGGTCTGTAGGCTATACGACGCACTCAAAATATGGCACCAATGGCAGATGGATATTGCTTTCGATATTTAAATTGGGCATCTCCTGTCAAATAAGGTATGATTGAAATGAGGTGTGAATATCTTTCCTGGCACTGTCGTCCTAGACCATGATGCTGGTGACTGGTAACTCGTATCAATGCACATTTTATTTAATTAACATTTAAATGTTGAGGATTTAAATATGAGAAATTACAGTAGTGACCTATTGTAATCGGGGTCAAACAATAGGATAACAAATGTATCGGGGAGCTTAAATAAAGCCAGTGGCCACAAAGCCTATCGGGCACCCTCTGTATTGTCTACTTGTCAGGCAGCACACTTTGTAGGTTACTGTTGGCTATCTGAACTTAATCTAGTTAAGCATTGTTACTTATTTAATGGTCATCAAAACCTTCATAAATCATCTGATATTCAATCTATTCGATTTGTATAATATGATGAGACATTTTCTGGACTGATACACGTGTTTAGACAAAACAAATGTTGAGACAACAAAGAACATGCAACATTCCAACCTTATCAGATAGGCTATTTTAATACTGTAGTCCTTATAATAGCAGTAATAATGATAATACAAATAAATATTAAACAAATAACTTTTAAAGCATTTTGATTTTTGTATTTGTATTTTTGACTATGTGCTTTATACAGTCATTTATTTATCCAATCGTTAGGTGCGCGTTTCTTTTCGATCAAAGTATTTCCCTTGATCAGCACTTCAAATGCTGATGAGACAATCATTCATTTGGGGTATGTTACTTTTAATATGTTTATAATGTTAACACTTTTAATATATATTTCATATGTATTTGCCATGAAGAAAAAACAAAAATCCCACAATATTTTCATCAGGATACAAACTATGCGGTGGGATATTGATATGGCGAGAGAAATAGGTTAAAACTCTCTCAACTCTCGACATTAAAATTTCTTTGCATATAAATTCTGTGTCTAAATGTCTTGTTTTTCCAATCTAATTAATATCTTAATTTATGACGTCAATTACTATTTACGAATCAGAGCATGGTAATTTTCACTTCAATAAGAGTTAAAAAATACTAGTAAACCAAAAAAATACCTATCACGTGTGCCAGTCTGCTTAAAGATAAGGGAATAAATAAAGAATGGATGAATATGTTCATTGGTTTTTCTTCTTTTTCTTTACAGGTGTCATATTTATTCTGAACCCTAGTCGATGGATTTATTACCCTCAATACAAGAACATTTGAGTAAGTTCAAACTATTTTATGTTTCTGCTTGTGTTTTGCTTTTGGTGTGAATAGTAGATTGATAGGCCTCTACTGGCAAGTTCATGTGAACAACGCTAACCAAGCGCTATACATGGATAACAAAGGTCAGTATTTGGCTTCATTCTCCTGTATTTAACAGTGTTTCTTGTGACTAGGGCTGGCAAATGTTGTGCAATGTCTTAGTTTCAAACATATATTCAGAGATTAGTTAAATATCATTCTCATAGCTTGTTTTTGAGGATCACATATCGGGAAAGTGTAATCTGATTATTATGTTTGGTTTAACTTATGCAGTATGACAATGTACATTATTAGATAGTTAATAGCTTAGTCAATATATGTAATTGTGAATATGGTGTCTTTGCATTTATTGGCTGCAATTTCTTATACAAATGACCATTAAATTGCCATTAAAAGAGCACACATTTTTCAGAGGCCATTGGTTATTTTTCTCTCATCCTTTTTTAACATGTGTGTTACAAATGTATTCGATTTAGCTAATGAATTATCAGCATGTTAAAAGAGGCCTATAGCTGCCCCCGTTCTCAATGAAAATGTAATTCTGTACATCACAGGCTATAAAGGCCTATTAGATGTTGAACATTGTATGTTATATTGTTGGACTTGACACCTATGGCTCTGTTGGATCTGTAACAGTGGGAGTCAGGGCCTACACACCGCAGCCCAACCTCTGCTCACTGCTGTTTTTCAACATTATAATGTTGATCTCAGCAAATGCCTGCTGGGCAGTGGAGCGAGCAGGTGAGAGAGAGAGAGAGAGAGAGAGAGAGAGAGTGTATGGGAGTGTGTGTGTGCGTGTATGTGTGACAGTGACTGAGTGAAAGAGTGGGAGAGAGAGAACAGGAGAGTGAAAGAGTGTTAGCATAAATGTCAGGTTCATAGTTAAAGCTAAATAGTGCTAAATAGTGAAATAGGGGGCTTCACAAAATTCTATGGCATTACAGAACATTTCTATACTGTTCACTTGCTTTGACCGATTGTTCGATTAAAACAATTGATTTAGCGGTTAACGTCAATGACTTCTTCAAGGCCATTTTATGGAATTCATTTTAATAAGTGCTTAATGTGTTGTGCCGATGTTAAGTGTGATTAACCCTTTGTATGTTTGTGGGTGACGAGACCATTGCTTGCTCTCTCTAGGTTTGTAGTGCTTTTCTGTCCTTTATCCCACTGCAGTTTATGCTGGGTTATTCATGCTTTCCGTTGGCATCACTTTAACAGGTGTCCTGGCATCACTTGAACAGGTTTGCTGACAATCTCTTTCCATCCTCTCTGTCTTTTCTTCCCCTGCTCCCTCTCTCCTCCCTCTGTTCACTCCAGACTGTACTTTCTCCCTAGGCTAGAAATCTTGAAGCATGGGTGACTGGAGCTTTCTGGGGCGGCTGTTGGAGAACGCACAGGAACACTCGACAGTAATCGGCAAGGTCTGGCTGACTGTCCTCTTCATCTTCAGGATCCTGGTGCTGGGAGCGGCAGCTGAGGACGTGTGGGGCGACGAGCAGTCTGACTTCACCTGCAACACACAGCAGCCTGGCTGTGAGAACGTCTGCTATGATGAGGCTTTCCCCATCTCGCACATTCGCTTCTGGGTGCTGCAGATCATCTTTGTGTCCACGCCCACACTCATCTACCTGGGTCACGTACTGCACATCGTCCGCATGGAGGAGAAGCGGAAAGAGAAGGAGGAGGAGCTGCGAAAGGCCAACAGACTCCAGGAGGAAAAGGAACTCCTTTACAATGAAGGAGGGGATGCAGGGGAAGGAGGAAGAGGTGGTAAAAAAGAGAAGCCACCTATCAGGGATGAGCATGGCAAGATCCGCATTAGGGGTGCCCTGCTGCGCACCTATGTGTTCAACATCATTTTCAAGACCCTGTTTGAAGTGGGGTTCATTTTAGGTCAGTATTTTCTTTATGGCTTCCAGCTGAGGCCACTATACAAGTGTGCACGGTGGCCTTGTCCCAACACTGTGGACTGCTTCATATCTAGGCCCACTGAAAAGACGATTTTCATAATATTTATGCTTGTGGTGGCTTGCGTGTCTCTTTTGCTGAATTTGTTAGAGATCTATCACCTTGGGTGGAAGAAAGTTAAACAGGGAATGGCCACCCCTGATCATGTGTTGTTGCCCCGCTCTGATGGTGTGGGTCCGGAGTCTATAACTTCTGCCTCCAGAACTGCCCGTCCCAACCTCAGCTACCCACCGACGTACACAGATGTGACGGCTGGGAGTGGTGCGTTCCTGCCGCCCAAGGTAGAGGCCTCCACGGTAGAGTTCAAGGTGGACCCCCTGCAGGAGGAGCCCTCATCCTCCTACTACATGAGCAGCAACAACAACCACAGGCTGACCACGCAGCAGAACTGGGCCAACCTGGCCACCGAGCAGCAGACCCGGGAGGTGAAGGCCACCTCCCCCTCCTCTTCCCCCTCCTCCTCCCCTTCCTACGCCCCGTCCTCTGATAGTAAGCAGCAGCCCTGTGATGCTGCTCCCCCCACCACCACCAGCAGCCCCAGCTCCAGTGGGGGCAGTTTGAGTGGGGGGAATGTTGATCAGGAGGAAGGCCACGTCACCACCACAGTGGAAATGCATGAGCCCCCCGTCATGGTCACAGACCCTCGCCGGCTCAGCAGGGCCAGCAAGAGCAGCAGCATCAGAGCCAGGCCCAACGACCTGGCAGTATAGTCAGTTCCCCTAAATACACCTCCAACCTTCCAAAGCCCTCCCAACCCCCCCAATGATTTTTCTATAAAATAATAACTAAATAAAGAATAATTGAGGCAATGTGAGGCAAGGGTCTGGATCTGGAGTTGTTGCCTAGTATATAAATATATTAACAGCTGTTGATATCAGTGCAATCGGTGAGTTGTAGCATGCGCATTATGATAAAAAAATGTGCAGTGTGATTGTGCAATGTGCGTTAAAATGGTCTCACAGGCCGAAGGCTTCATTATACTGGACATCAGGGGATATTAGGGTTCTCATTCCAGTTTAAAATGGCCAAGTAACTTTTTTGTTTGATTTCGGTTTCAATGGCCTAGTATGTGTCAATGTGCTCTTGTCAACAGTGGTTGTTGTTGTTGATGTGTTTATTTGATGAACATAAAAGCCTATTTATTCCAATTAGGAATGATACTGTATATTCATCAAGTCGTTAAGTTCGATTAGCAAATTGCTGAGAACCAACTTTGAATAAAACTGTAATGTGGAACAAGTACAGGGTGTTTTGAAACCAGTTGTTTGTTTAGTATGTTTTCTCTTATGCTGTTATACAAGTTTAGCCTTTCTTAAAGGTCTCAATATCAAATAATTTCTGGATAACAATTAAGTACCTTACTGTGATTGTTTTCAATTAAAATGGTGAAAAAGAAACAAAAATAGCTTCTTAGCAAAGAGCAAATTCTCAGAGCAAGAATGTTGTTAGGACTGTCTGGGAGTGGTCTGAGTGGGGAGGGGAAAACTGAAAACTAGCTGTTATTGGCAGAGAGGTTTGCAACTCTCTTTCTTATTGGTCTATTAACTAATTTACCGCCTGGTGATGTCACCAGGCAGGTCAAAACTCCATCCCACCAAAACAGGCTGACATTTCAGGCAGCTCTTACACTAAAGGGCCATTATTACATTTTACATTTTAGTCATTTAGCAGACGTTCACAATTTTACAGTATTATTCCAACCTCAATGTGGAAATATAAAATACAGGAAAATCACGTTTTTAACTGCACTGGGCCTTTAAAATACATTTTTTAAAACTCATTTCTTGGTGTCTCATAGAAAGTCCATTGCAAGACAAACTAAATCCAACAGCATGTATGCTCTCATCCTTTCTCTAGGATGAAGAATATTGTACAATGTCTGAAATGACACAGATATGGGGATAATAACATTTGCTTGTTCATTATTGAACTTTTATCTTGTACTTTATGACACTTCCTGAATTTCACAGTCTAAATTACTTTTATAATATTCAGGAAATAGCTTAGCTATCAGTGTTTGGAAATACATTTTTTGTATTATGTGTTTGAAGAGTAATGGTGGAATCTGTAAATACAAAACTACAACTCACTGATTCACTAACAGGTCTGCAGGTGCATTTCTTTGTCTTAGTTTTACCCAGGATCCACTTACTGAACACATCCTTTACACAAAAACTATAAGCAGATTATGGGTCAAAACTAGGAGTTGAATGTATTCTTGTAGTCCACAGCTGTTATTACTGTAGGTTCCATGGTTCCAGACCCTGCTCCTACATTTGATTCTCGAATGCAGAAATTAAGCAAATAACGTTTTTTTTTTGCCTGAAATTAGAAAGCATACTGCCATATGCACAATGAAACGTTGACATCCAATTTTCAAGAGGTTGAAAACAAAATAAACCAAATGCTTTCAATTAAGAGGGTAAATAAACCAATTACAGGATATTTAAGTATCACACATCTTGCAAATGTGATAAAACTAGATTAACAACATTTAGGAGATTTCCAAATAGTTTTTCCAGATGTTTAGTTCAATCAAAAGTAACAAAGCTCTTTGATTTGACTGGAAATATTTGTTTATATATATATAATATATATATATATGATGACCGTGTTTATTGCTGCCATCAAAAACACAATATCACTTTTTAATCATTGCATCTTCATGTTGAGGGTAACTCACTCTCATACATCACATGTGATACTTTATTGGTTTTTCTTAAAAGTGATATTTTTTAAAAACAGAATTGAATGATAATGAAATCAAATTTCTTGACTGTAATCAGTTTGTGACAACCAAAACAGCTATTTGGTACAAAACGGACAAAGGCAATGACGATGCAAGTGTCATAACGCCAGGATGAAAAGTAAATCCCCATTTATTGTATTTTTTTTGCGTTTCAGTTAACATCTTGATATAACCTCAACTATTACTACTACACCTGTTATAAGCAGTGGCATGCACAGTCTTCCATCTAGTTAGTGTAAATGTAATATTTCACCCTGTAGATTACCTGAACCATCTTGAATAACTGAAAAACTATGCAAGTCAATGCATGACACGACCACACTTAAAATAGGCCTTTTCTTAAATGACTTAGGCTACTTGTGAAACATGATTGGTATGGTACAACACCTGTACCAAAATAGATGTATTTCTTACATATTTCTTATTCCTTCAAATGACCATATGTTAATAGTTTATAGTTAGAGAAGGATCTGAAATAAACACAATAACAAACAATACAAACTAAAAACCATAGTTAAAACAGTGGAGAGACTACCAGAGGAGACTATGCAATGCTTTGCTTATAACAGTGTTACTCTTATTGGAAGAATCCGTTTTTTCCCAATGTATGTTACCTTTTCATTTAAACTATTTCAATGTACCAAACCACAAAATAATCTGTGTTATTTGCGTTTGTCATTTTGGTTCTTAAAGTTTACATTTTAGGAAAAAGATCAAAGATTTGCACATTTAGGCAAAACATGCTGTTCTATGAATCATATATCTATCTATAGGAGAGAGAGGTAAAGACACCAGACTGCTGATGTTTATCATCCTTAAAGGAAAATGTCTTAACCGTTAAACACAGCGGCATTTGCGTTAAAGACAGTATTTCAAAAAATGACATCAAATGTGAATATAGGATACATCTATAAGTTAACTCATGGTCTGAGACGATTGCAGAACGTTTGGGTTTTCAAATATAGAAAAAAGTGGGCTGTGAGTATTTTCTGTGTGCTCACTCAGTGCTTTCACTGTGTTCTCATCTCACAACATTCATGTGACTCTCTAGATAGCTTGTATTACTACGTCACACTAACGTTGAGAGAATGTTAGCTGGGTAGCTGGCCCTTCCTCTCTTCTACACACAGCAACGTGTGTATTTTTTTGAGTTGCCCGCAAGCCCCTCATCCAATAGGTTAATATACAGTAGCTTTCTTCAAACTCTTGATGTGTGTCATGCAGAGCGTGATTTCTCTGGCCAGTCAGGGAGTAGGAACCATCTACATTATGCTCAGAACAGCAGCCTGTTTCAATGCTGTCTTAAGAGAAGTGCCTTGTGTATGATCTTTTGTAAGAACAAGTTGATGTAAATGTTAATTTACCTCAAATGTTTACAAAACCGTTACTAAATAAACTTTTTGTACCATATTTCTGGAGTATGTGTTGATCAATAAAATTGAGCCAGTATGTGGACCTACTGTACTTGAGTATGCATTTGCAACACACACACACACATACTGTACCTCCATGAGTACACTACATGACCAAAAGTATGTGGACACCTGCTCGTCGAACATCTCATTCCAAAATCATGGGCATTAATATGAAGTTGGTCCCCCCTTTGGTGCTATAACAGCCTCCACTCTTCTGGGAAGGCTTTCCACTAGATGTTGGAACATTGCTGCGGGGACTTGCTTCCATTCAGCCACAAGAGCATTAGTGAGGTTGGCCACTGATGTTGGGCGATTAGGCCTGGCTCGCAGTCGGCGTTCCAATTCATCCCAAAGGTGTTCGATGGAGTAGAGGTCAGGGCTCTGTGCAGGCCAGTCAAGTTCTTCCACACCGATCTCAACAAACCATTTCTGTATGGACGTTGCTTTGTGTATGGGGGCATTGTCATGCTGAAACAGGAAAGGCCCTTCCCAAAACTGTTGCCACAAAGTTGGAAGCACAGAATCGTCTAGAATGTCATTGTATGCTGTAGCGTTAAGATTTCCCTTCATTGGCACTAAGGGGCCTAGCCTGAACCATGAAAAACAGCCCCAGACCATTATTCCTCCTCCACCAAACTTTACAGTTGGCACTATGCATTTGGGCAGGTGGCGTTCTCCTGGCATCTGCCAAACACAGATTCGTCCGTCGGACTGCCAGATGGTGAAGCGTGATTCATCAGTTTCCACAGCTCCAGAGTCCAATGACTACGAGCTTTACTCATTTACATTTACGTCATTTAGCAGAAGCTCTTATCCAGAGCGACTTACAAATTGGTGCATTCACCTTATGATAGCCAGTGGGACAAACACTTTACCATTTTTTTTTTTTTTATTCATTTTTTAAAGTTTTTCTTTTTCTTTAATTTTTGTCTTTTTATATTAGTTTCTTTTTTATTTTATTTTTTATTTTGTATTGTTATTATTTTTATTTATTTTTAAATATTTTTGTGGGGGTGGGGTAGGGGGGGGGGGGTAGAAGGATTACTTTTATACTATCCCAGGTATTCCTTAAAGAGGTAGGGTTTCAAGTGTCTCCGGAAGGTGGTCAGTGACTCCGCTGTCCTGGCGTCGTGAGGGAGCTTGTTCCACCATTGGGGTGCCAGAGCAGCGAACAGTTTTGACTGGGCTGAGCGGGAACTGTGCTTCCGCAGAGGTAGGGGGACCAGCAGGCCAGAGGTGGAAGAACGCAATGCCCTCGTTTGGGTGTAGGGACTGATCAAAGCCTGAAGGTAAGGAGGTGCCGTTCCCCTCACAGCTCCGTAGGCAAGCACCATGGTCTTGTAGCAGATGCGAGCTTCAACTGGAAGCCAGTGGAGTGTGCGGAGGAGCGGGGTGACGTGAGAGAACTTGGGAAGGTTGAACACTAGACGGGCTGCAGCGTTCTGGATGAGTTGTAGGGGTTTAATGGCACAGGCAGGGAGCCCAGCCAACAGCGAGTTGCAGTAATCCAGACGGGAGATGACAAGTGCCTGGATTAGGACCTGTGCCGCTTCCTGTGTAAGGTAGGGTCGTACTCTGCGAATGTTGTAGAGCATGAACCTACAGGATCGGGTCACCACTTTGATGTTAGCGGAGAACGACAGGGTGTTGTCCAGGGTCACACCAAGGTTCTGTGCACTCTGGGAGGAGGACACAACAGAGTTGTCAACCGTGATGGCAAGATCATTGAGCGGGCAGTCCTTCCCCGGGAGGAAGAGCAGCTCCGTCTTGCCGAGGTTCAGATTGAGGTGGTGATCCGACATCCACACAGATATGTCTGCCAGACATGCAGAGATGCGATTCGCCACTTGGTTATCAGAAGAGGGAAAGGAGAAGATTAATTGTGTGTCGTCTGCGTAGCAATGATAGGAGAGACCATGTGAGGATATGACAGAGCCAAGTGACTTGGTGTATAGCGAGAATAGGAGAGGGCCTAGAACTGAGCCCTGGGGGACACCAGTGGTGAGAGCACATGGTGCGGAGACAGATTCTCGCCACGCCACCTGGTAGGAGCGACCTGTCAGGTAGGACGCAATCCAAGAGTGAGCCACGCCGGAGATGCCCAACTCGGAGAGGGTGGAGAGGAGGATCTGATGGTTCACAGTATCAAAGGCAGCAGATAGGTCTAGAAGGATGAGAGCAGAGGAGAGAGAGTTAGCTTTAGCAGTGCGGAGAGCCTCCGTGACACAGAGAAGAGCAGTCTCAGTTGAATGACCAGTCTTGAAACCTGACTGGTTTGGATCAAGAAGGTAATTCTGAGAGAGATAGCAAGAGAGTTGGCTAAAGATGGCACACTCAAGAGTTTTGGAGAGAAAAGAAAGAAGGGATACTGGTCTGTAGTTGTTGACATCGGAGGGATCGAGTGTAGGTTTTTTGAGAAGGGGTGCAACTCTCGCTCTCTTGAAGACGAAAGGGACATAGCCAGCGGTCAAGGATGAGTTGATGAGCGAGGTGAGGTAAGGGAGAAGGTCTCCGGAAATGGTCTGGAGAAGAGAGGAGGGGATAGGGTCAAGCGGGCAGGTTGTTGGGCGGCCGGCCGTCACAAGTCGCAAGATTTCATCTGGAGAGAGAGGGGAGAAAGAAGTCAAAGCATAGGGTAGGGCAGTGTGAGCAGGACCAGCGGTGTCATTTGACTTAATAAATTAGGATCGGATGTCGTCAATCTTCTTTTCAAATGGTTGACGAAGTCATCCACAGAGAGGGAGGAGGGAGGGGAAGGAGGAAGAGGATATAGCAGGGAGGAGAAGGTGGCAAAGAGCTTCCTAGGGTTAGAGGCAGAGGCTTGACATTTAGAGTGGTAGAAAGTGGCTTTAGCAGCAGAAACGGAGGAAGAGAATGTAGAGAGGAGGGAGTGAAAAGATGACAGGTCCGCAGGGAGTCTAGTTTTCTTCCATTTCCGCTCGGCTGCCCGGAGCCCTGTTCTGTGAGCTCGCAATGAATCGTCAAGCCACGGAGCAGGAGGGGAGGACCGAGCCGGCCGGGAGGATAGGGGACATAGAGTCAAAATACTCAGAGAGGGAGGAGAGGAGGGTTGAGGAGGCAGAATCAGGAGATTGGAGGGAGAAGGATTTAGCAGAGGGAAGAGATGATAGGATGGAAGAGGAGAGAGTAGCGGGAGAGAGAGAGCGAAGGTTGCGACGGCACATTACCATCTGAGTAGGGGCAGAGTGAGTAGTGTTGGAGGAGAGCGAGAGAGAAAAGGATACGAAGTAGTGGTCGGAGACTTGGAGGGGAGTTGCAGTGAGATTAGTAGAAGAACAGCATCTAGTAAAGATGAGGTCAAGCGTATTGCCTGCCTTGTGAATAGGGGGGGACGGTGTGAGGGTGAGGTCAAAAGAGGAAAGGAGTGGAAAGAAGGAGGCAGAGAGAAATGAGTCAAAGGCAGACGTAGGGAGGTTAAAGTCACCCAGAACTGTGAGGGGTGAGCCATCCTCAGGAAAGGAACTTATCAAGGCATCAAGCTCATTGATGAACTCTCCAAGGGAACCTGGAGGGCGATAAATTACAAGGATGTTAAGCTTGAATGGGCTAGTGACTGTGACAGCATGGAATTCAAATGAGGAGATAGACAGATGGGTCAGGGGGAAAAGAGAGAATGTCCACTTGGGAGAGATGAGGATTCCTGTGCCACCGCCGCGATGACCAGATGCTCTCGGGGTATGCGAGAACACATGATCAGACAAGGAAAGAGCAGTAGGAGTAGCAGTGTTTTCTGTGGTAATCCATGTTTCCGTCAGCGCCAAGAAGTCGAGGGACTGGAGGGTGGCATAGGCTGAGATGAACTCTGCCTTGTTGGCCGCAGAACGGCAGTTCCAGAGGCTACCGGAGACCTGGAACTCCACTCCAGCCGACACTTGGCATTGCACATGGTGATCTTAGGCTTGTATGCGGCTGCTCAGCCATGGAAACCCATTTCAGGAAGCTCCCGACGAACAGTTCTTGTGCTGACGTTGCTTCCAGAGGCAGTTTGGAACTTGGTAGTGAGTGTTGCAACCGAGGACAGACGATTTCTAAGCGCTATGCGCTTCAGCACTCGGTCGTCCCGTTCTGTGAGCTTGTATGGCCTACCACTTCACGGCTGAGCCGTTGTTGCTCCTCCAAAAGTTCTACAGCTGCACCATCGAGAGCATCCTGACTGGTTGCATCACCGCCTGGTATGGCAAGTACTCGGCCTCCGACCGCAAGGCACTACAGAGGGTAGTGCGTACGGCCCAGTACATCACTGGGGCCAAGCTTCCTGCCATCCAGGACCTCTATACCAGGCGGTGTCAGAGGAAGGCCCTAAAAATGATCAAAGACTCCAGCCACCCTAGTCATAGACTGTTCTCTCTGCCACCGCACGGCAAGTGTTACCGGAGCGCCAAGTCTAGGTCCAAAAGGCTTCTTAACAGCTTCTACCCCCAAGCCATAAGACTCCTGAACAGCTAATCATGGCTAGAAGTGATTTATAGATGACCTGGAGCCAGTGGGTTTGGCGACAAATATGTAGTGAGGGCCAGCCAACGAGAGCGTACAGGTCACAATGGTGGGTAGTATATATGGCTTTGGTGACAAAGCGTATGGCACTGTGATAGACTACATCCAATTTTCTGAGTAGAGTGTTGGAAGCTATTTTGTAAATGACATCGCCGAAGTCAAGGATCGGTAGGATAGTCAGTTTTACGAGGGCATGTTTAGCAACATGAGTGAAGGAGGCTTTGTTGCGAAATAGGAAGCCGATTCTAGATTTAACTTTGTATTGGAGATGCTTAATGTGAGTCTGGAAGGAGAGTTTACGGTCTAACCAGACACCTAGGTATTTGTAGTTGTCCACATATTCTAAGTCAGACCCGCCGAGAGTAGTGATTCTAGTCGGGCGGGCGGGTGCCAGCAGCGTTCGATTGAAGAGCATGCATTTAGTTTTACTAGCGTTTAAGAGCAGTTGGAGCTCATTTGGAGGTTTGTTAACAGTGTCCAATGAAGGGCCAGATGTATACAAAATGGTGTCGTCTGCGTAGATGTGGATCTGAGAGTCACCAGCAGCAAGAGCGACATCATTGATATACACAGAGAATAGAGTCGGCCCGAGAATTGAACCCTGTGGCACCCCCATAGAGACTGCCAAAGGTCCAGACAACAGGCCCTCCGATTTGACACATTGAACTTTATCTGAGAAGTAGTTGGTGAACCAGACGAGGCAGTCATTTGAGAAACCAAGGCTATTTAGTCTGCCAATAAGAATGCGGTGATTGACAGAGTCAAAAGCCTTGGCCAGGTCGATGAAGACGGCTGCACAGTACTGTCTTTTATCGATCGCGGTTATAATATCGTTTAGGACCTTGAGCGTGGCTGAGGTGCACCCATGACCAGCTCGGAAACCAGATTGCATAGCGGAGAAGGTACAGTGGGCTTCGAAATGGTCGGTGATCTGTTTGTTAACTTGGCTTTCAAATAATTTTCGAAAGGCAGGGCAGGATGGATATAGGTCTGTAACAGTTTGGATCTAGAGTGTCACCCCCTTTGAAGAGGGGGATGACCGCGGCAGCTTTCCAATCTCTGGGGATCTCAGATGATACGAACAGGCTAGTAATAGGGGTTGCGACAATTTCAGCGGCTAATTTTAGAAAGAAAGGGTCCAGATTGTCTAGCCCAGCTGATTTGTAGGGGTCCAGATTTTGCAGCTCTTTCAGGACATCAGCTATCTGAATTTGGGTGAAGGAGAAGCGGGGGGGGGGGGGGGGGGCATGGGCAAGTTGCAGCGGAGGGTGCAGAGCTGGTGGCCGGGGTAGGGGTAGCCAGGTGGACAGCATGGCCAGCCGTAGCAAAATGCTTATTGAAATTCTCTGTGGTGACAGTGTTTCCTAGCCTCAGTGCAGTGGGTAGCAGGGAGGAGGTGCTCTTATTCTCCATGGACTTAACAGTGTTGTCACGCTCTGGCTCCGGGACTGTGTATTTTGAGCCAGGGTGTGTTCATTTGGTTGTGTTTGGTATTGGTTGTGTTGTATTTGGTTGTGTTGCCTTGTTTGGTCGTGTGACTCCCAATCAGTGGTAACGAGTGTCAGCTGTCGGCTCGTTATCTCTGATTGGGAGCCATATTTAAACTGTCAGTGTTCACCTTAGTGTTGTGGGTTTTTGCTCCGTATCAGTCATTGTAACTGAGGACTTCACGATTCGTCATTGTTTGTTGTTTTTGTATTGAGTACTTTAATTAAATAAAGTCATGTTCGTATCGCACGCTGCGCCTTGGTCCACTCACTTAGTAGACGTTCGTGACAGAAAAACCCACCGTACCAGGACCAAGCAGCGTGTCCAGGAGCCAAGGGTCTGGACATGGGAGGAGATTTTGGATGGTAAAGGGTCTTGGACTTGGGAGGAAATCCTGGATGGGATGGATCGCCGGCCATGGAGTAAAACAGTGGAGAGGCGACTGAGAGAGGAGCAACGGCGTCAGCAGGGCCATCGTCGGAAGGACGAGAGGCAACCCCAAAACGTTTTTTGGGGGGGGCACATGGCTTGGGCGGCTGGGCAGCAGGAGGCTGCCACAGGGAGACGTGGAGAGAAGGCTACCGGATTACGGGAGCCATTGGCGAGTAGAGGGAGGGAAGTAGTTGAGGCACGGCGTGAGAGACTGAGGTGTGTTACCAGTCCGGTCCGGCCCGTTCCTGATCCTCGGTTAAGGCCAGTGGTGTGTGTTCCCAGTACGGACCGGTCTGTTCCTGCTCCACGCACCAAGCCCACGGTGTGCGTCGCCAGTCCAGCCCGGCCGGTTCCTGTTCCACGCACTAAGCCTGCGGTGTGCGTCACCAGCCCTGCCCGGCCGGTTCCTGCTCCACGCACTAAGCCTACGGTGTGCGTCGCCAGCCCAGCCCGGCCTGTCCCTGCTCCACGCACAAAGCCTACGGTGTGCGTCGCCAGCCCAGCCCGGCCTGTTCCTGCTCCACGCACAAAGCCTACGGTGTGCGTCGCCAGCCCAGCCCGGCCTGTTCCTGCTCCACGCACAAAGCCTACGGTGTGCGTCGCCAGCCCAGCCCGGCCTGTTCCTGCTCCACGCACAAAGCCTACGGTGTGCGTCGCCAGCCCAGCCCGGCCTGTTCCTGCTCCACGCACAAAGCCTACGGTGTGCGTCGCCAGCCCAGCCCGGCCTGTCCCTGCTCCACGCACAAAGCCTACGGTGTGCGTCGCCAGCCCGACCCGGCCTGTCCTGCTCCACGCACAAAGCCTACGGTGTGCGTCGCCAGCCCAGCCCGGCCTGTTCCTGCTCCACGCACAAAGCCTACGGTGTGCGTCGCCAGCCCAGCCCGGCCTGTCCCTGCTCCACGCACAAAGCCTACGGTGTGCGTCGCCAGCCCGACCCGGCCTGTTCCTGCTCCACGCACAAAGCCTACGGTGTGCGTCGCCAGCCCAGCCCGGCCTGTCCCTGCTCTACGCACAAAGCCTACGGTGTGCGTCGTCGGCCTGGTCCAGCCCGTTCCTGCTACTCGCACCAAGCCAAGGGTGCGAGTCGTCAGCCTGGTCCAGCCCGTTCCTGCTACTCGCACCAAGCCAGGGGTACGAGTCGTCGGCCTGGTCCAGCCCGTTCCTGCTACTCGCACCAAGCCAAGGGTGCGAGTCGTCAGCCTGGTTCAGCTCGTCCCTGCTACTCGCACCAAGCCAAGGGTGCGAGCCGTCAGCCTGATCCAGCCCATTCCTGCTACTCGCACCAAGCCAGGGATGCGAGTCGTCAGCCTGGTGAGGCCCGTTCCGGCTCCACGCATCAAGCCTACGGTGTGCGTCGCCAGCCCAGCCCGGCCTGTTCCTGCTCCACGCACAAAGCCTACGGTGTGCGTCGCCAGCCCAGCCCGGCCTGTCCCTGCTCCACGCACAAAGCCTACGGTGTGCGTCGCCAGCCCGACCCGGCCTGTTCCTGCTCCACGCACAAAGCCTACGGTGTGCGTCGCCAGCCCGACCCGGCCTGTTCCTGCTCCACGCACAAAGCCTACGGTGTGCGTCGCCAGCCCAGCCCGGCCTGTTCCTGCTCCACGCACAAAGCCTACGGTGTGCGTCGCCAGCCCAGCCCGGCCTGTCCCTGCTCCACGCACAAAGCCTACGGTGTGCGTCGCCAGCCCGACCCGGCCTGTTCCTGCTCCACGCACAAAGCCTACGGTGTGCGTCGCCAGCCCAGCCCGGCCTGTCCCTGCTCTACGCACAAAGCCTACGGTGTGCGTCGTCGGCCTGGTCCAGCCCGTTCCTGCTACTCGCACCAAGCCAAGGGTGCGAGTCGTCAGCCTGGTCCAGCCCGTTCCTGCTACTCGCACCAAGCCAGGGGTACGAGTCGTCGGCCTGGTCCAGCCCGTTCCTGCTACTCGTACCAAGCCAAGGGTGCGAGTCGTCAGCCTGGTTCAGCTCGTCCCTGCTACTCGCACCAAGCCAAGGGTGCGAGCCGTCAGCCTGATCCAGCCCATTCCTGCTACTCGCACCAAGCCAGGGATGCGAGTCGTCAGCCTGGTGAGGCCCGTTCCGGCTCCACGCATCAAGCCTAGGGTGCGTATCGTCAGCCAGGTCCGGTCCGTTCCTGCCTCACGCGCCAAGCCAGGGGTGCGCGTCGTCAGTCCAGATCCTACCAGCTGGGTCAGATCGGACCGGGGGCGCTACGGGGGGATTGAAGAAGGGTGGTGGTCAAGGCCGGAGCCGGAGCCGCCTCCGAGGAGCAACACCCACCCAGCCCTCCCCTATTTGGGGTGTAGGCGCGGTCGGAGTCCGCGCCTTTAGGGGGGGGTACTGTCACGCTCTGGCTCCGGGACTGTGTATTTTGAGCCAGGGTGTGTTCATTTGGTTGTGTTTGGTATTGGTTGTGTTGTATTTGGTTGTGTTGCCTTGTTTGGTCGTGTGACTCCCAATCAGTGGTAATGAGTGTCAGCTGTCGGCTCGTTATCTCTGATTGGGAGCCATATTTAAACTGTCAGTGTTCACCTTAGTGTTGTGGGTTTTTGTTCCGTATCAGTCATTGTAACTGAGGACTTCACGATTCGTCATTGTTTGTTGTTTTTGTATTGAGTACTTTAATTAAATAAAGTCATGTTCGTATCGCACGCTGCGCCTTGGTCCACTCACTTAGTAGACGTTCGTGACAAGTGTCCCAAACTTTTTGGAGTTAGTGCTACAGGATGCAAATTTCTGTTTGAAAAAGCTAGCCTTTGCTTTCCTAACTGCTTGTGTATATTGGTTCCTGACTACCCTGAAAAGTTGCATATCGCGGGGGCAGTTCGATGCTAATGCAGTACGCCACAGGATGTTTTTGTGCTGGTCAAGGGCAGTCAAGTCTGGGGTGAACCAGGGGCTATATCTGTTCTTAGTTCTGAATTTTTTGAATGGGGCATGCTTATTTAAGATGGAGAGGAAAGCACTTTTGAAGAACATCCAGGCATCATCTACTGACGGAATGAGGTCAATATCCATCCAGGATACCCGGGCCAGGTCAATTAGAAAGGCCTGCTCGCTGAAGTGTTTTAGGGAGCGTTTGACAGTGATGAGGGGTGGTCGTTTGACTGCGGACCATTACGGATGCAGGCAATGAGGCAGTGATCGCTGAGATCCTGGTTGAAGACAGCGGAGGTGTATTTAGAGGGTCAATTAGTCAGGATGATATCTATGAGGGTGCCCATGTTTACGGATTTAGGGTTGTACCTGGTAGGTTCCTTGATAATTTGTGTGAGATTGAGGGCATCTAGTTTAGATTGTAGGACGGCCGGGGTGTTAAGCATATCCCAGTTTAGGTCACCAAAAAGTACGAACTCTGAGAATAGATGGGGGGCAAGCAATTCACATATGGTGTCCAGGGCACAACTGGGGGCTGAGGGGGGTCTGTAGCAAGCGGCAACAGTGAGAGACTTATTTCTGGAAAGGTGGATTTTTAGAAGTAGAAGCTCAAACTGTTTGGGCACAGACCTGGATAGTATGATAGAGCTCTGCAGGCTATCTCTACAGTAGATTGCAACTCCGCCCCCTTTGGCAGTTCTATCTAGACAGAAAATGTTGTAGTTCGGGATGGACATTTCTGAATTTTTGGTGGCCTTCCTAAGCCAGGATTCAGACACTGCTAGAACATCAGGGTTGGCGGAGTGTGCTAACGCAGTGAATAACTCAAACTTGGGGAGGAGGCTTCTGATGTTAACATGCAAGAAACCAAGGCTTTTACGGTTACAGAAGTCAACAAATGATAGTGCCTGGGGAGTAGGAGTGATACTGGGGGCTACAGGGCCTGGGTTAACCTCTACATCACCAGAGGAACAGAGGAAGAATAGAATAAGGATCCGGCTAAAGGCTTTAAGAACTGGTCTTCTAGTGCGTTGGGTACAGAGAATAAAAGTGGCAGATTTCCGGGCGTTGTAGAATAGATTCAGGGCATTATGTACAGACAAGGATATGGAAGGATATGAGTACAGTGGAGGTACACCTAAGCATTGGGTAACGATGAAAGAGATAGCATCACTGGTAGTACCGATTGAGCCGGTCTCCGCGTGTATGGGGGGTGGGACAAAGGAGCTCTCTGAGGCAGGTTGAGCGGGACTGGGGGCTCTACAATGAAATAGTACAATATTAACTAACCCAAACAGCAATAGGCTAGGCATATTGACATGGGAGAGAGGCATAACGCAATCACAGGTGTTATTCGAGAGGGCTAAGACAACAACTGGTAATGGCGACGAAAGTTTGGGCTGAGGCTAAACAGATTAACAGGATGGGGTACCGTGTAAAGGAACAGTCCAGCAGGCATCAGCTGTGTAGCTGAGTGATCATAAAGTACAGTGAACAGCAATAGGTGAGTCCGGGAGCAGTTCGTAGGCTGCTACAGCACAGGCGAGCAGGAGGCACGGCTGTTGATTGTGCGTGCTAGCGGGCCGGGGCTAGCAGATGGATCTTCGTGGTCTAACTGGTGCGTCGGGACAGTGGTGATTAGCCAACAACAGCCATTCGGTTGCAGCTAGCTGGTGCTTCGGGACAGTGGTGATTAGCCAACAACAGCCATTCGGTTGAAGCTAGCTAGTTGCGATGATCCGGTGTTACGGTCCAGTGATTCAGTGATTCCAGCAGAAAATCCGATATGCTCTGGGTCGATAGCACGCTGTGCAGACTGGCCGATAATTGTCCAGGCTATAGCTGGCTGGTAGGTAGTGCAGGCCACGGACAGTGGTGAAGACCGCTAATGGTGGCTAATAGCAAGTAGCTAGTTAGCTGGCTAGCTGGCTAGTTTCAGCCGTAGGTTCTTGATAAAAGGTATAAAGAAATAATATAATCCGTTCCACATTGGGTGAGGCGGGTTGCAGGAAAGTATATTTAGTTAAAGGATGGAAAGTGAGATAGAGAAATATATACGAAAAAATACAAAAAACTGGCTATTTACACGAGGACACAACAGAATAGACGACCACACTGCTACGCCATCTTCGATCAATGTACTTATCTATTTTCTACTTAACTTTTTTTCTATTTTTTTCCTTAAAAACTGCATTGTTGGTTAAGGGCTTGTAAGTAAGCATTTCACTGTAATGTCTACACCTGTTGTATTCGGCGCATGTGGCAAATATAATTTGATTTGATTTGATTAGACGTTTCCACTTCACAATAACAGCACTTACAGTTGACCGGGGCAGCTCTAGCAGGACATAAATTACTTTTGTATATATAGTGTATATCATATCTTGGGGAAGCTGGGGTGCATCTTGTACAAGAAGAGCTCACACTCATTGACCTACACAACCTTTAAACTTATCGCTCCCTCTCTTCACATTCCAAGAGGGGATGTGAGAATGTGATAGTGAGCTGGAAGGGAGGAAGGAGTGACACATCACTCCCCACAGTGCGGACTACCCTGCGTACACACATCTGCACGTATAATTAAAGTGAGACCAGCGTGTTTACAACACCCTGCCGTATAAGATTGTCTAGCCCAGTGGGCCAACTTCCGAACATTAAACCTCCAGGAAAGTTAATATGAGTTTGGCAGAGAGGTGAAATATAACAAGTAGGATAAAATAAGAGACAATCAACAGTATAGTAGTAAACTGCAACCTGAAAAAACTGATGGAAATGGAGCCACTTTCTCAGGGTCTATTTCAAGGTAGCCAGCTAGCTTACAAATAAGAATTGAAACATCAATGTGGGAACCCCATAAGTGTCAAAAATATCTACATTTGGCACTCACAGGAGTCAATGTGTGATTTGCAACCTTCCTAAAAGAACAATGACCAGGCTGAGGGGAGTCTAGTGTACTAGGGGGGCTTAGAGTAGCACCTGGATCAGGAGCACCTGACGCATGAGAATGAGGAAGGAATGACCCTTCAAGCTGTTCCTGGAACTCAGGGTTACAAATTACATGGACACCTGTTTTGTATTTGTGGACATTTTTGAGAGTCGAGAAGAACAGTGGGTAGCAGCAGATGTGAAATTTAGGGAGATTGACAATGTTAAAATAAATGTGAGTAGGTTCTGTAGAAGGAGGAGGAGAGATGGGGAATATTGAGTGCATAGATCAGGGCCGGCCAGACAGGCAGAGGGACAGGACAGAGGGACAGGACAGAGGGACAGGAGATAGGTGCGGGGGTACAGGGCCAGTGGCTAAGGAGTGTTGGTAGATTGCTGGTGGGTTGGCAGGGGGATGCAGTGTGAAGGCTGCTCTGCATGCAGCCAGGCAGGGCCGGATTACCGAACGGGCACGCAGGGGCCCCCCAGATAGCAGATGAACACGTCATAAGCAATGGCAAAATTTGTAGAATTGCAGGAAATTAGCTTTAAAACTGCAACATTTTCTCTCATCCTCTCACAGATGAGCTGTTTTCCTAAGATAATAGTTTTCCCTTTTTTGGGAGGGTTGGGGAGGTAGTTGCCCCGGGGCCCCAAATGCAGTAATCCGGCTCTGCAGCCAGGGAGACACCAGCCCAGCCTGCTGGGCCTAGGGCCTAAAACAGACAGCAGTTATTTATAGCCTTTAATCACCTAACAAATTCACACTGGCCCCAGAGTCCGAATACTTCAGTCAGCCAGTCAGTCAGTACCCCCGTTGTTTATTTCACTAGTGCCCTGAATGTTTTTATGGGGCCTAGTATAGCCTTCACACAGACATCATCTTCTAATACAAGGCCTCAAAATTCAGTGACAAGGTGTGCGTGGGTACGCATGTGTGCGTGTGTGAGAGATAATAAGTGATATACAGTGATGTTAATTCAACCTACAGCAAAGACAGGGTGGCCAAACAGTAAATTCCATTTTTTATTCTGTCAATTCAGCAAGCTAATTGAAATTTGATTCATGAATCGTATCCACATTGAATTAGAGTGAATTGAAAATGGAATTGACCCTAACCCTGGTATTGAGTACTTCATGTCCTGTGACTGTTCTACAGTGTGGTGAAACAGGGCATCCAATAGGGAGCCTGTGTTTTGACTGTCCATGAGAATGAGGGGCTTGTCATGAGAAAGTGAGGTATGGGTCGCGTTCCCCTGCTCAGACGTTGCATGCATCAACCAATGGTTGCGTGCCACGTCATTGACTGTGTCATCAACTGACAGATTGCTATAATATATTATGTGTTTAGCTAATATGTTAAATACCTATCTAAGCGTTGTAAGATCTGCCAGGCGTCAGCAACACCTGGGCAGAGAAACGCACCCAAAGCTGACAACACATCCCAGCAACAGGGATGTGGGGACATGGGGTTGAGAAGAGGGAGGCTAATCTCAACAGAGACACCTATAGGCAAAGCCAGGGCCCAGTTTTTCAAAAGTTATCTGGATTTTGCCTATCGGATAGGATTAAATGCATAAAAATATGAATAGAACGGACAAATCATTGACTTGAATGGGGACTTCGGTTCTATTCATTCGATTTCTATGGATTTAATCTTATCCGATAAGCAAAATCCAGATAGATAACTTTTGAAAAACTCTGTTTGAGCGAGAGAGCTATGTGTGTGTTTCCATACATCCCCCAAATAAGGATAGGTCATCCTAAATGTAACTTAATCCACCCCCAACAACCCTTTGTTGAGAGCCAGCCTTTAAAACCAGCTTCTCAAGGTTACGGGGCTTTGTTATGAAGGTGGACACTGTCCTGTCCATCAAAGATAATCCAGGTATTTTCAGCACCTCTTTGGGCCAATGGGAAGGACAAACTAAACCCTCCATAACTTACACAGGGAGCAAATAAGGCTGAGAAAACAGCTACACTATTGTGGAGTACTGACAATGAGAACCAAAAGCTCAACAAGTTGTCATGTGTTTCACTTTATTCCTCATTTCCATCTTTGCCCCTGGGCTTTTTTAATATTTCTTCACTGGGTCTGAGGCATGTGTTGGGAGCACAAAATGTTAGAAATGCAGTTGTCATCCATTCCACCCCCCCCATGGTCTGGTGCAGCTGTATGCTCTGCACCCCCCTCCCACTCTGTTGTTTTATAATTAAATGGCGACATTAGTTCATATCATGTGATTCTAAAAGAATTCATCACACATTAGAGGCTCTAATCACCACCTATAGTCTGCCCCTCGCCTGGGGCGCAGGGTTCGCCCACAGGACCCTGCTGAGCTCAGCGCTTCCTTTATGCCCCCTGAAAGAACCGGGGATTGAGCCCAAACAAAAAAAAAACACGAGAGTGAAAAATGTTTTTACACCCGGCCCGCTCTCTCGCAGGGCTGGCTGTGTGCGCACAGGGCCGTTTTAGCTTTAGATCAATGGGACAAGTTATTGGAGTCTGGCCAACTCTAACCGATAGAAAAGAAAGAAAAAAGCTGTCTCTTCAAAAAAAAAATAAAGAGAAAAAAATAATAATAAAGAAGGGTTTGTCATAAATGCTCATGATGAAATTGCCCGTTTTTTTTAAACACCTTAAGTTTATGCTTGACCCTTTAAAAGACTTCTAGATACATTTTACACTGATAATGCTTAGGCCTACACCCTGGTGGGAGGGGGGGGGGGGTTACAGGGGTCTATGACATACTAGTGGGATGGCTTTTAAGGCCTTACGTCAGTCACACACACGGGGGAAACACTGCAGCCCCTTTCAGACACCCCTGTCGTGGAGCTCAGCATAGCAGCGCTCATGTTGGGAATGATGGGTATTATTTTAACACAGCCTTTCGCTGTGATGTTAATGAATCAACAGTTTAGGCACCATATGGGCCTCTATGCATGGGTCAATGAAACATGTGCGCGCTCATGGCAATAGCGCCCCCCGATTGGGAACATATATTCAATACCATAAACACTAAACAGGAATAAGAATAACATATCATGGAAATCAATGGACAATTTTGAGTTCATTCATTTAATTTAAATTCACTTCCTGAGTCGACCCCAATCACTTTACAAGGATAATTTACCAGAATGTCATCCTCATGATGATACTGTATGGCAAGACATTAACATTTCAATTCAGTGAGAGAAAATAGGAATGGAATGCCAAGCTTTTCATGGAAAATCCTTACTGAATTTGATACTTTTCATAATTTTACATCATCACTTCCTGTCATACGATTCCCCAGCCTCTTCTCCTGGGCGAGTCTCAATAGTCTAACATGGCTTCCACTAATTGGCTCCTCCTCAGGTGTTGGTTTTAGACTATTGAGATGCACCCCCAGAGTTGTTGACATGCAACACCCCTTTATGACCCCTCTATCTGCCATCTAACAGATATGGGCCTTCATCAGTAGCCTGTGTTTGCCTGTCACCTTGTAACTGAAGGGGTCTCTGACCAACGCCTACGCACCTGCTCTACTGAGCCTGTGTCTGGCACAGACATCCAAGCTGTCTGGTTCTGTGAAAAGAGGACGCTGCAACTAACCACTGAAAAAAAACCTTCAGCTAGAAGATGCTTACTTCTCCCTTATGAAATGTCGAATGTCACAAGATGATATTGCCCAGTTCCTGTATGAGAAGTCAAGTATCGGTCAAACCCATGTTCTTGAAGCTATTAAAATACTGACAAGATGATTGGCACTTACAGGGATAGGTAGATGTATTAAGCTGTTGTTGTTAGGGGAAGTCAAGCTAGGAAGGGTTGGGGAGGCTTTATAAGTTACAGGATCTCTTAGACAACTCGCAGAACTTGGGGAGAGCTATCAATATCGTACTCTGTACTAACTTCTGCCTGCAATTGCATTAACTAAAGAATAATCTGAATACTTTGACGAAGTGTCTGTGTTTCCTTCTTACCACCACATATTGATTTGAGCATCATTACACCTGATCATCAGTTGAAGAATTTGAGCCAACATAACCCAGGAAATGAGTTACCGTGACTACAGGCAAGGGCCCCTCTGTTACGCCATAGACAAAGCCAGTGATGTCTCACTCACATGGACACATCACACAGCTTCACAAACGTGAGCGCCATCATCCACATAGAGAACTTCAGAACTTTGTAACTCATGTAAGAGAAATATAAGCAATGTAAGAGCAATGTAAAACATCTAAGAAATTAAATGATTTATTTTTAACAATTTGGCAGATCAGCCCACACACTGAATTAACCTCTCGTGAAGTTACACACACTTTCAGTACACACAGGCACATTCACATTAGGCTTTGGAGCCAGCCGGCCAGTCACAGAACCAACTGTGACTCCTTTCCTTGACAGGCTTCATCCCGACATACTCCAGCCTTGAAGCGTAGTCTACAGACAGTACATGGAAGGCAAGGCAGGTGCCATTCAAAGAAAAATCAAACAAAATCCTATTCAGAAGTCAACTTAAAAACAAGGTATTCGCTTGTAATTTATTGATAGAAAATAATACAAATAAAACTTAAAAGGGTAACAGTAAAAAAACATAAATAAGTTAAGGATAAATGCAGAGCTTTCTAGTGTAATTTGGATGCCTAGAGATGGAGTGAATTTGGGAAACGTCACTAGGCATGTCTATACTGTGCTAATCCAGAAAGAGATCTGTCCACCCTAGTTACAACACAAACAGTTTCAGTTGTTGCCGTGTTAACAGAATATCACTCATTAGCTGAGAGTAATACAACACCCATTGCTACATTTACAACTAAATAATCAACATCAAATAGCTTCAAGGAGACAAAACAAAATACACTGGGATTAAAACGGACAAAATATAGTCTTTCAAAATGTAGTCTTTAGGCAGGATACCATCTCCTTCATACTTGTACCGGCAACTTGGTCAAGTAGATGGGATACAGCTTTTGTCAAATTTGATGTCAAAAGTAGATTTGTTTTGCATTTTCGCTAACCCTAACCATTTTCATAACCTTAACCTAAATCTCCTAACCTGCTACGTTAATTCTCCTAACCTGCAGCGTAATTTCCCTTAAACCTGCTACGAAAAGTCAATTTTGACAAAAGCTGTATCCCCTCTAGACAAAACCCTGCAGGTCCTCTGAAGCCCCACACAGTACCCCGGCACCCACCTCTACCGCTCCCCTCGGAACAAAGAGAAGGGAAAGACAGAGACACAGGACAGCTCCAGGCTGCAGCAGGTTTAATTCATCAACTAATTAATGCTCTTAACGGAGGAGAGAAAAATGGCACACGCAGCACAATGGAACACGCATCCCATCCCGGCGTACAAATAGAACCAAGACCAATCGATCAACCGCAATAAATAAATGTCTTATCTTTAAAAGGCTTCTGGGGGTCAAAGCTGAGGAGGATTCAGTGGGATGAATTCTGGTGGATGTCTATCTGTCTCTTCCTGTCACCTACTTAACTTTCAGAAATATTTACACAGCATAGCAGCCCAATCTGGGCTTAGTAAGTAATGCTACATCACATGAACGGAGTTCCCCTATGGAAGGAAGGAAGGGCAGCAGTTCATGGGGAATTGCCTTTTCACATGTCACACTCCCAATATCACCCCTAGCTACTCGCAGACTGAGTCCCCTTCCTTAGCCCTTCAGTGAAACGCTTTCCTCCGATCAGCTCTGGACATGTGCAGCATAGAAATAGAATGAATAGAACGGGCTTGGAACCTCTAACCCTAACAATTTGACTGGTAAACGCCACCAGTCCACCCATTAAGCCATTATTGACTTAAATGGGGATGCCCGTTCTATTCATTCTATTTCTACGATGTGCAGTTCCTTCTCACCTGACATCCAATGTACGCTCACAGCTGGCCTGAGATCGGTGTATAATGGTGGAGTAATGGTGTAAAAGATAGAGAATGCAGCAACCCAGTTGTAATGTTGTTGAGGATGGGACTGGATGGAGGAAAAGAGAGGACCCTAATCCTCCTCTTTTCTGAGATGGAGAGGAAGAGTGGACTCTATTCCCCGCCTCCCTCCTCCTCCTCTTCTAGATGGCGCTCTCTGTAGATGTCTTTGACCAGGAGGAGAGGGGTGAGGATGCTCTCCAGGACGCTGCGGTCCAGAGGAGTAGAGGAGAACCACAGGGAGCTGTCACTGTCACAGCTGCTGCCCGATGCCTCTGGCTGCACATAGAACACATCCATACGCTGCCTCAACAACCCTGGGCTGCAGAGAGAGGAATTACCACATTAACCACAAATGAAATTATAGCTTTGTAGCTAAATTTGGGCCAATACATTTGATGCAGGTTGACATTTATTGGGATGAGTCTTGTCCTGGAGGCAGAACTGAGCGATTTCTACTAGATGGGACAGCTGCAAAGTCAAAATTGGCTATATTGTAAAAATTCATAGAAACAAAAGCTTTTTGATCTTAATTTAAGTCTAGGTTAATTTAAGGTTAGGGTTAGGCATTAGGGTTAGCAGTGTGGTTAAGGTTAGGTTTAAACTAAGATTGTATGACTTTATGTCTGTACCAGCTAGTGACCACTCTGCAGACCTGCCTCCAGAACAAGATTCATGATGAAAAACCCTAACCTGCATATTTGTTGTGCAGTGGTCCCTGACAATTAACAAATAAATGAGCACAATGTAGTAAGGGAAGTTGAAATTGACCACTTGAGGAAGTCGAAGTCATAGAAGAGAAAAGTGGCTCACCACTTGGAACGGTAGAGCTCGTAGAGTCTGCACTCGTGCTTCTTGACTGGACAGTGTGTGGAGCTTCCTGAGCCGTCGTCTGGCTCGTAGGCCAGGTCACTGTCCTCTTTACGTTTCCTCTTCCTGGACCCTGTTTGTACTGTTCACAGAGTAAAACAGACAGGGAGGATTAACAACATGACAGGCGCACACAAAAATAGGCACATCTAAAGAAATGCTGATAAAAAGATGCACTTGACCACAACAGTGTGTGTGTTTTGTGTGGTGTGTGTGTGTCTTAGTGGTCAGGCTCACAGTGGTGGTCCTGTGAGGAGATGGAGGGGACTCGGATGCAGACAGTGGTTTCCTGTGTGGTTGGGTCTGTGTGGTCGGGCCCGTAGACGTTACTGAAGGAGAGGCACAGGTGCTGCTCCACGGTGCGCAGGCCAAAGTACTTGGTGTTGAGATAGACCAGGGAGCGCAGCAATGCCGCAGGACTCTGCTCCCCCAGCAGCTTACAGCTCCACAGGCACTTCTCCTCCACACAGCCCCACCGAGAGCCTGGGGGCACAGACAGACAGCTGTTAACAACACTGATCACAATACAGTACCTCTGGATATAACATTAACACAAACACTGATCCACACAAAAGGTACACAGTATGAACCCTGCTACAAATGAATGTGGTTTTAAATTGATAATGTCTACAGTGTCCTCATATCATATATATAGTACAATCACTATTATTTCAGAATGTGAACAGCAAAAATAGTTATAATCATTGGACACTGCGGGTAGGTCTTCTATGGAGTTGCAGTTAAAAATATACACTTCCATTAAAGAGCATAGATGGAGTGTATGCTGAAGATAATTCAGGTGATCGACATGTGAATTGAGCAGTGATAAAGTGTGAGTGTATATATTTACCATCAGGCATCACGCTGGGCTGCCAGTCTTTGAGGACCTTGTTGAGCTCCTCTCCAAACGGCTCGTAACATGGGTCACTGAACAGTTCATCTTTCCTGCCTTTGGCCTGCAGATGCTACAGACAAACAAACAAGTAATAAGTCACCAGTAGAGAATAATTGGACTAGGGGAAACTCTTGTGGGAAGCCACACCTAGACCTGGTTATAAGATTGTGAAGAATATAGATGGTGTCCTCATATTTTAAATAGTCAACACCATGTTTCAGGATGTGAACAGCAAAAGTTCTAATCATCGGACACGTCTTAAAAAATATGAAAGGAGAGCGGTGGGAAATAGAGGGGTCTCTTATGATTGATGAGAATTTATGAGAATGAGAACCTGTATGCCACATCGCCATGGTTACACTGTAAATGTATCAGTCAGAACCAAGGCCTCTTCCATCAATCATAAAGGCAGCCCTCTGAGAACTATGACATCATCAGCCAGTCTGACTGACTCCCAGTCCCAACCCTGTATCTCGTCACAAACACCTAGTGCTGCCTGAGGCTATAACAGCCCTCTCCTTTCATGACTGCAGAGAGAAAGATATAGGGGGGCCTGGAGCCATTCTGATCCCTAGCACCTATTCAGTCGATGTTCATAGATCTGTATAGTAGTGGATCAGCCTTACGACAGAAGCTCCATCAGCATATTGCTTTCACCTATACAAGTCTTGTCAGATCTGTGAACACTGTCTGATGGGGGAGGAGCAAAGGGCTGAAAAGCTAAATGGAACCAGGCTACAGAAGGTGACTGAGGAGGAGGAAACTAAACAGGGAGGTGACTGACCTGCTGGATGCCCAGGCAGAGGTAGAGGACGCTGTCGGGGGCGTAGCGCTCTCCGTTGGGCCGCCGTACCTCATGGACGAATCGGGACAGGGCCAGGCTGAGCTCTGACGCTTTCAGAGAGAGCGGGTTACTCTTTGACCGGGCCGGTGGAGATTCTGAGGGAAAATAATTACAATCTCTTACCAACTTAATTATATAGCACCTTTCATTCAGAATGTCCAGTGGTTCCAAGTGCTGTACGATAATAGTTGCTGTGGGCGGAGCTTACTCACCCTGCTTGAGGCCATCTTTCCCTTTAGCGTCGCCTGATTGGTCAGCCGAGGACAGCGCCCACCGTTTCCAGGCGTTGACCCCGTAGCGAGACCTCAGGGGTAGCGAGCGGCCCTCCGTGGGGCCATCTGTCATAGGGGGAGAGGGGGAAGAGGGGTCTCCCGCTACAGCTCGCCTCTTGTGTCCCTGAAACAAACACACAGCTCCTATGATTGGAAATGTATCGGTAGAAGCCTTCGTGTGGGAGATCTTATCCACTCCACCATCTTAGATGTTTATCTTCATAAGAACATCATTCATGGTTTATTATTTCATGTCCTCGTATGAAAAATACCAATCACAGAGTTTTAGTTTATTTCTATTTTTACAGGGACAGTGCACATTAATCAACATTTCAGTAAAAGTGCCGGTTTTAGCCAGCCGGCTCATTTTCAACTGCAGTCCCTGGGCAGGTTGTGAACAGCAATAGAGTTCTAATCGTCGGACACACTTCTGCTTCCAACCGGAGCTATATGAAAGGTTAGCTAGATGAAAGGGGTCAGGGTGGGTAGAGTACCTGTCTCCTGGCTCTGGGTACCTCCTCCTTCTCCTCAGCCAGGAGAGGGGGTAGGGTGATCCCCATATCCACATACAGGCCCTTCAGCGCAGGAACAGGGTCTGGGGCGACAACAGGACACACAGACACAGGTAAGGGATGAGCCAAGTCAAAGCCCACCAGACTGAGTTGGACAAAGGTAGGCAGAGCTAAAGTGAGCCGGACTGAGCTGAACTTATCTGGACCGAACTGTGCTGTGCCAAAGCGAGCCAGACAGATGGAGAGGGAGGTGAATGAGTGAATTAGCAACTGCCCTTATCCGTAAGGGTGGGGGTGAATTGAATCCTCAAACAGCTGTTGTTACATAACTAGCTTCTCTCTAATGAACAAGTAGTCCAGTGCTGCTGGTCACTGGCTCAGTTAGCTAGGTTCTTAGTTGTATTATTATTGTATTCCTATATTATGTAGGTTCTTTATTGTATTATTAGTGTATTCATGTATTAGCTAGGTATGGTAATGTAATTCTACACCTGGCCTTCTGAATGCACTTCTGATTATAAATACACCAAAATAAATCCCTTAGTCCGATAGGAGTGAGGAGTATGACAAGCAGGCAGTCCAGAAATAACCCCTGAGGAATTTTAATCCGAATGACTATATTGTTCCATAATATATAAAAACACACCCATGTGACCTGGTGATATTTTGTAGCACCTCTCCACTGTACTGAGAGACAGAGAGCAGTCAAATAAAATATTTACCGGTCAAAAGTTTTAGAACACCTACTCATTCAAGTTTTTTTGTTTTTGTTGTTGCTATTTTCTACATTGTAGAATAATAGTGAAGACATCAAAACTATGAAACAACACATATGGAATCATATAACCAAAAAAGTGTTAAAACAAATTTGAGATTCTTCAAATAGCCACCCTTTGCCTTGATGACAGCTTTGCACACTCTTGGCATTCTCTCAACCAGCTTCACCTGGAATGCTTTTCCAACAGTCTTGAAGTAGTTCCCACATATGCTGAGCACTTGTTGGCTGCTTTTCCTTCACTCTGCGGTCCGACTCATCCCAAACCATCTCAATTTGGTTGAGGTTAGGGGATTGTGGAGGCCAGGTCATCTGATGCAGCACTCCATAACTCTCCTTCTTTGTAAAATAGCCCTTACACAGCCTGGAGGTCTGTTGGGTCATTGTCCTGTTGAAAAACAAATTAAAGTCCCACTAAGCGCAACAAGATGGGATGGCGTATCGCTGCAGAATGCTGTGTTAGCCATGCTGGTTAAGTGTGCTTTGAATTCTAAATAAATCACAGACAGTGTCACCAGCAAAGCACCCCCACACCATCACACCTCCTCCTCCATGCTTTACGGTGGGAACTACACATGCGGAGATCATCCGTTCACCCACACTGTGTCTCACAAAGACACAGCGGCTGGAACCAAAAATCTCAAATTTGGAATCCAGACCAAAGGACACATTTCCACCGGTCTAATGTCCATTGCTTGTGTTTCTTGGCCCAAGCAAGTCTCTTCTTCTTATTGGTGTCCTTTAGTAGTGGTTTCTTTGCTGCAATTCAACCATGAAGGCCTGATTCACACAGTCTCCTCTGAACAGTTGATGTTGAGATGTGTCTGTTACTTGAACTCCGTGAAGCATTTATTTGGGTTGCAATTTCTGAGGCTGGTAACTCTAATGAACTTATCCTCTGCAGCAGAGGTAACTCTGGGTCTTCCATTCCTGTGGCGGTCCTCATGAGAGCCAGTTTCATCACAGCGCTTGATGGTTTTTGCGACTGCACTTGAAGAAACCTTCAAAGTTCTTGACATTTTCCGGGTTGACTGACCTTCATGTCTTAAAAGTAATGATGGACTGTCGTTTCTCTTTGATTATTTGAGATGTTCTTGCCATAATATGGACTTGGTCTTTTACCAAATAGGGCTATCTTCTGTATACCACCACTACCTTGTCACAACACAACTGATTGGCTCAAACGCATTAAGAAGGAAATAAATTCCACAAATTAACTTTTAAGAAGGCACATCTGTTAATTGAAATGCATTCCCGGTGACTACCTCATGAAGCTGATTGAGAGAATGCCAAGAGTGTGCAAAGCTGTTATCAAGGCAAAGGGTGGCTAATTGAAGAATCTCAAATATAAAATATATATTTTTTGTTTAACACTTTTTTGGTTACTACATGATTTCATATGTGTTATTTCATACTTTTGATGTCTTCACTATTATTCTACAATGTAGAAAATAGTACAAATAAAGAAAAACCCTTGAATGAGTGGGTGTTCTAAAACTTTTGACCGGTAGTGTAATTTTCCACAATAGAGGACAGGACTAGAAAGTGTCTCACAGTGTCAGGGTGGTCAAATGTTGCTCAGTAGTCGTACCTTGAGGAAAGTCTTTCTCCAGGTCCAGATCTGGTTCATACTTCTCCTCCTCAGCCTCTGATTCAGAGCTGCTGCTACTGGAGCTGCTGGACCTGGCCTCTCCTTCTCCTCGCTCCCTCTTCACCTTCACATCTGAAACAGTCACACAACAATCAACCTTTTATCTGTGGCAGCTTGCAGTGATGTGGAAGAGAGGTGCTTCCCGTTCAGGTAGACAAAGATGCATACCGGTAGCCATGGATAAAGAAGCTCCATGGTTTGTTTCATGTCCTCATATAACAAAATACCAATCACAGAGTTTCAGGATGTGAACAGCAATAGAGTTCTAATCATCGGACACACTTAAAAGTATTTGAGTCACGCTTGATTTGGTTCAGAGTTTGCAATTTTGGAACTGGGGATGTGTAGCTCAGCTGGTAGAGCATGGTGCTTGTAACGCCAGGGTAGTCGGTTCGATTCCCGGGACCACACACATACAAAATGTATTCACGCATGATTCTAAGACGCAGAGTTTGCTAAATGGCATATATTAAGTCAGTACCTGGCTTTCTGTGTGTGTGTGTGTACCTGGCTTCTGGTCCTCTGCAATCATGTCAGCCTCATGGGGGTCAGTGGGGACTTTGGCCTTCAGCTTGTTGATGGTCTGGACAATCTGCTCTGTACCCTGCAGTGTGGTGGGCAGGAACACCGGCACTGGAACCTGAGGGATGGACAGAGACCACTGGTTGGTTAGCGACTGTTCATATGTTAAATACTTGAAAGACTAATTTGAGAGTAAATATCTGCTCCACCTTGTTATTTTCATAACAAGAGCATTATCCATGGTTGTCCTCATATTTACAAAATACCAATCACAGAGTTTCAGGATGTGAACAGCAATGGAGTTCTAATCATCGGACACACTTCTGCATACAATTATTCCGGATTTGCACTTTTGGGACTATTCCATTGGCTTCTTACCGGGATGGGTAGTGTGATGGGAATGGGTGTGATCTGGGCGTAGAGGTTCATGGGGACTGGGATGAACACGGGTACAGGGATGGGCACGGGAATGTACTCCCTCTTCACCCCGTCATCCTCATCTGGAGACAGACACACAGGTCAAAGGTCAAACCAAGGACATACTACTTCGTGGGAGATGTCATGTGCTGTACATTTCAAACTACAATTTCTCAAACAGTAATATTGTGGTGTGTACCTGTCTGTAGGAGCTTGCTCTGCATGTGTGGTTTGCAGTAGGTGGCCTTGGTCATAGTGAGAGGCTTGCAGAGTACAGCTTTATTCTTCACATCCTTTAGGATCCCTCCACCAGTGTACGGCTGACTCAACATCTAGTAGATAGGAAGGATAACAGATGATACTTGTTAAAGAAGGAGAATTATATTCTTTACCTAACAGTCAGCTGTGCTGTAACGATTATAGGGTTCAAACATGAAGTACTTTTTTCTCACCGCAATGTTGGTTGCCTCAGTTTGTATTCCAAATCCTGTCAATAGAAAACATGGTTCCGTAAGTCAAACACACAGATGCACTTGTTTTAAAAAAGACTAAATGCACAAAAATTAGTACCAAGTCTGGTGTTCTCTGGGCCCTTCTGCGTTGCCAGGTTGGGTTCGTTCTGCTGGCAGTAAAAGCGGAGGAGACAATGCTGGTCACAGAAGTGCTTCATCTCTGCTCTCCACTGCACCGACTCAGTCAGGTTCCCTTGCACCTTACAGCAGTCACAGCGTGCCGCCTGGTGGACATAATGGGAAACACACACAAATCAAATCACCTCCTGGAGGCACAATTTTGAGAAATATGATTTTTCATAGTGAGACTGATTTAGGTACGCGCTCTGACCTTGTAGTACCACTCGTGGAACTTCTTGGCGCAGGTTTCACTGCAGAAGTCCCTGGACACCCCGGCCAGCTGCCTGGTCACCCCTCTCTTACACAGCTGAGTGCAGTAGTTACAGGTGACACACTTCAGACCCAGCCGCTTGGCAAAGTCCTGCTTGAACAGCAGCTTACAACCTGAGGGGAAATAGGGACAACAACGTTTAGAGGTTACACGATGTCAAGTGACAAACTGTAGCTCAACTCATGTGTTGTGTGGGTAAAGTAGGGCTGGGCGATATGGCAAGTTTTTTCAAACTTCTGGGCGATTCATGATATATATCTACTTTTTAAAAATGTTTTCTCTAAATACGCTTTGTTGTACAATTAAAGGTCAAATATACTGCATTTCAAACAAACTAATGAATTCAGGGCCTGTGAAGTTATACCCAGGCTAAATATAAGCCTTCCACAACCATAAGACCCACTAATAATGTAATTATTTCATCAAAATAGATCAACTTGCTTTTTTGCAATAATCACTGATCTGGCTTTCAAGTCTGTCTATTAAAATGCAATTTTTTGTTACAAATTTAACCAGAACCATGCATTATGCACATTCACTAATAATGACTAACTTCTTCTAGCAGGCATTAAGCTATAGAAAAGTAACCCAGATCTCAAACAATGCCACGCGACAACCTGAGCATTCATTTTCCAGAATCAATGTTCATTGAACTCTCGTTTTAGTAGTGTCTGCTCTGCACGTAATTTGACTAGTTGAGACATAAAAACGGTATCGTTAGAAAGGTTAACTTCTCCTCTATTACAGTAAAATAATGTCTCAATGTGTTTCGGTCTCCATATGACCGATTCTGTTGGACCAAACGTCAAATGCAAATAGCGAGTTGAAACCGTTTGTCAGAGAGGAAGAAGTGATCTCTCATCTTTGTTGTTGTGAGTGGCAGAGGGAAGGGCTTGGTGTGTGGGGGAGGAGCTTGGTGTGTTTGTGTAAACTAGAGGAAGAGGCAAAGCGAGATGTTTCACTCTCGCTAAAATATTTCCAAAATAAGCCCAATGCGTTTCTATGGGCTTATTTTGGACCTAAGCTTGTCGCCTGCCTTCCCGCCTTTGGGACAACGACTGCCATTGTTAGGAAGGAAGCATGTGCATCTCGTCATTATATACAGATCTCTGGTGTAAATGGGAAGGTGCACAGCACAGAAGGAGCGAAGGAGACGAGACCAAAAAGACAACAAGCGGACATAAAATAAAACTTGATTCTTGCGATACAGGCATTTGGAATATCACGCAAAAAAAACAAAAATTAGAATGAATCGAATTCATTCTATATATCGCCCAGCCCTAGGGTAAAGTGCCCCAGCTAGTGGCAAAACATGTCAAGAACAGGGAGAAATATGGGATGAGGACAAGTATTATTCACTCTGGGTTCTCTCACTCTCCCAATCAAAACAGACTAGCTGACAAGGACACAGATTAGGGAGTGAGAGCATTGTCGGACCTTCGCTGCAGAAAGGCCTCTTGACCCCGGAAAACTTGACCGTCTCGTGGAGCGTCTTCTCCTCCTGGCAGTACTCGCAGAAGGTGACGATGCAGTGCAGCTTCTTGTAGTCCTCACAACATATCTTACTGCAGAACTGGTACACTTTATCCTGCGGGGAAAAATAGATACCCACACAATGTTGAATGCTCCTGCATATTTAATTGAGGTTTGACCACTTGATATTTATCCTGGACACAGAGGGAGAGGTGGAGCATGTACACTCACAGGCTTCAACAGAAAGGTGTACAATTAACTTTGATGCTAAATTTTTGTGTTATATTTTACATTTACATTTTAGTCATTTAGCAGACGCTCTTATCCAGAGCGACTTACAGTTGAAAAATATATATATATTTTACCTTTATTTAACTAGGCAAGTCAGTTAAGAACAAATTCTTATTTACAATGACGGCCTTAGTGAGTGCATACATTTTATATAAACCAAGTTCATGACCACAAAGTTAATTTACCTCCCACTCCAAGGTTTCAGGCTTTAGGCTGAATGCTCCTCGACAGTAATTACATTTGAGCTGGATGTTGTGGTTCATTGTAGACAGGGGAGCCTGTCCATTGGTTACTGTTTGAATGGTTGCATTCTGAAGAGAGAAATAAACATTTCCTTGAGCTGCAGGAAACTAGATAAGGTACCCAGAAAGTCAGGGAGTTTTTAATTGTTTAGTTGCAATGCATGCACTAAACATGTTCTTTCTAACTTGAAACCTAACTGTCAGTAGGCTTTTAGAATTCTTATTCAAATGTTTTTTCCTGGTTAACAAGGTGATATTTTAAATAATAAAGAAAGGAGTCAGTACATACCTGAAACTTGGTGACACACGTTGAGCTGCAGAAGTTTAGTACATTCCCCTCAAGCAGCGTGGCCTGGTACTGAGGTAACGATGTCTTGTTACAGAAGTGACACGTGGGCTCCGAGTCTGCAAAGGAACAAAAACACCCCTTGACACATAACCTTCCTACACACAGTATGATTAACTCCCGAGTGGCGCAGTGGTCTAAGGCACTGCATCGCAGTGCTAGCTGTGCCACTAGAGACCCTGGTTCGAATCCAGGCTCTGCTGTAGCCGGCCGCAACCGGGAGACCAATGGGGCAGCGCACAATTGGCCCAGCGTCGTCCAGGGTAGGGGAGGGAATGGCAGGCAGGGAGGTAGCTCAGTTGATAGAGCATGGCGTTTGCAACGCCAGGGTTGTGGGTTCGTTTCCCACGGGGGGCCAGTATGAAAAATAATAATGTATGCACTAACTGTAAGTCGCTCTGGATAAGAGCGTCAGCTAAATGACGTAAATGTAAATGTATGATCAAATGTAGGTACTGTAAGTCCCAGCACCTTCATAATTGTACTTGCTGTCCTGCACCCACACACCCATGCATATGTACACAGAAGAAAATTATACAACTTCGACTACCACATATACCACATCCCACACATCAAAGCAACCACACCATCAGTCAGTGTGAATGACGTAAGATGTGGGCTCACTGGAGAGTGAGAGTGGCAGTGCTCTAATATGTGGCAGGTAGCCTTGCTGTTAAGAGCGTTGGGCCAGCAACCGAAAAGTTGCTGGTTCGAATCCCCGAGCCGACTAGGTGAAAAATCTATCATTGTGCATTTGAGCAAGGCACAACCCTAATTGCTCCTGTAAGTCGCTCTGGATAAGAGTGTTTGCTAAATTACTAAAATGTAAATGTGTGAGACGGGGTTCAATTCAGAAAGTGAAACTATAATCCAAGTAATAAAGTGAAAATTGAGGACAGTGATGCACTGATGGTGAGGTATAAACAAATACTAACTGAGGACAGTGGTAGAGGCGCTGGCAATCTTGGTCTTGTTCATGCAGGCTGTGGAGCAGTATGGTTCCATGGTGCCGCTGGCCCCGATACAGTGAGTGACTTCACTAGACCTGACCATGGCACTACAGCCAGTACACGTCGTCATCTTAGAGTGGGGCTAGAGGAATAAGGGAATACAAATACATTGCCTTCAGAAAGTATTCATACCCCTTGACTTTTTCCACATTTTGTTGTGTTACAGCCTGAATTTAAAATTGATTAAATTGAGATTTGTTTGTCACTAGCCTACACACAATACCCCATAATGTCAAAGTGTCATATTTTGGGGGGGAATTTTTACAAATTAATTAAGAGTGAAAAGCTGAAATCTAAGTATTCAACCCCTTTGTTATGGCAATAATAAATACATTCAGGAGTAATAATTAACTTAACAAGCCACATAATAAGTTGCATGGACTCACTCTGTGTGCAATAATAGTGTTTAACATGATTTTTGAACACATACAATTATCTGTAAGGTCTCTCAGTCGAGCAGTGAATTTCAAACACAGATTCAACCACAAAGACCAGGGAGATTTTCCAATGCCTTGCAAAGAAGGGCACATATTGGTAGATGAGTAAAAAAAAAAGCTGACATTGAATATACCTTTGAGCATGGTGAAGTTATTCATTACACATTGGATGGTGTATCAATACACCCAGTCAGTATAAAGATGCAGGCGTCCTTCCTAACTCTGTTGCTGGAGAGGAAGGAAACCTCTCAGGGATTTCACCATGAGGGCAATTGTGACTTTAAAACAGTTACAGAGTTTAATGGCTGTGATAAGAGAAAACTGATGATGGATCAACAACATCGTTTGCAACAACGCACTAAAGTAATACTGCAAATAAATGTGGCAAAGCAATTCACTTTTTGTCCTGAATACAAAGTGTTATGTTTGGGGCAAATCCAATACAACACATTACTGAGTACCACTCTCCATATTTTCAAGCATAGTGGTGGCTGCATCATGTTATGGGTATGCTTGTAATTGTTAAGGACTGGAGAGTTTTTCAGGATAAAAAATAAACTAAATGGAGCTCTGCACAGGCAAAATCCTAGAGGAAAATCTGGTTTAGTCTGCTTTCCACCAGACACTGGGAGATGAATTCACCTTTCAGCAGGACAATAACCTAAAACACAATGTAAAATCTACACTGGTGTTGTTTACCACTAATACAGTGAATGTTCCTGAGTGGCCGAGTTAGAGAATTGACTCTTAAATCTACTTGAAACTATATGGCAAAACCTGAAAATGGTTGTCTAGCAATGATCAACAACCAATTTGACAGAGCTTGAAGAATTCTGAAAATAATAAATGGGCAAATGTTGCACAATCCAGGTGTGGCAAGACTCACAGCTGTAATCACTGCCAAAGGTGCTTCTACAAAGTATTGACTCAGGGGTGTGAATACTTATGTAAATGAGATATTTCTGTATTTCATCTTCAATACATTTGCGAAAAGAATATTAAACATGTTTTCACTTTGTCATTATGGGGTATTGTGTGTAGAGGGGTGAGAGAAAAATAAATATTTAATCCACTTTGTATTCAGGCTGTAACACAACAACATGTGGAATAAGTCAAGGGGTATGAATACTTTCTGAAGGCACTGTATTTGTAGACATGTGACATAACTTTATGAATAACATCCAAGACAGATACTACTGTTAACAAATATCAATGTGTCCTGTTGCCACAAGGGGACACAAAACTTGTGAATTGGGCCGTCATCGCAGTGTTAACTTTGCCACTATTTTTTTTATTTAGTCTAGTCTTAGTCATTTTCACAAAAATATACTTAAGTCATATGTTTATCATTTGAATAATGATTTAGTGTAGTTATTGTCAAACTGACTAAAACAGTGGGACATTTTAGTCAAAAGAGAGAGAAAGAGTAGCACAATCACCAGAGTGTGCAGAAAAATATTGGCAAAGTAGTATAGGTTGCACCTCCATCACTCGGTCGCGTCATTGCCATTGTTATCAACGTTCCACAGACACCACAGCCACATTGATGTCCAAAAGAAGAACGGGAGCTAATGACTGTTTCGCCCGGTGATGTAGTCGAGTCACTAAACCTTGAGTCCGAATCGAGTCCCAAGTCCCCTGTGCTCGAGTTCCAGTCACGAGTCCCTAGGCTGAAGTCATGTCTGAGTCACTGGGTCCACATTAACTCAAAATAAAAAAGTTATTTACCCAGTCAGATATAGTGTAGTGACAAGAGGAATGTAGTCAATAAATCGTTTGCTATCCCTTTTCCCTTCTGCCTGTACCACCAAATGTTTGCTTTTAGGCTACTGGTAATGTTACCAGGAAAACGCTCAGTTGAAAAACGCTCTCGAACGTTGCAGATAGAAATTCCATGAATTAGGCCGACGTTATTCCTTATTCACACATTAGAGAGGCATGTTTGTTCTACATAGCATATTTCTATCTGAACGTTTCAAAACATTCCGTCCTGCTGAACGAGCCCCAGGTCGATAGCTATAGCTAGCTAATGAGGTAACATGACTGAACAAGGTGTAGCCTAAACAAATGGTTAATGGTCCGGTCTGCAAGTAGCCTAGTTTTACGGCAGAAATCTATCTAGCATGTTGGGGGTGATGAAACAACGGAGCCCCATTCATTTTCAATGAAGGGAAGCTAAGTGGGAGGGGGGAATGAAGGGAAGCTAAGTGGGCGGGGGGAATGAAGGGAAGCTAAGTGGGCGGGGGGAATGAAGGGAAGCTAAGTGGGCGGGGGGAATGAAGGGAAGCTAAGTGGGAGGGTGGACCGTTTGGCGATGCGAGCATGGGCGAGGGAGCATGAACAGGGCGGGACCAAAGCTGGGAAAAGCTTAACTTTTGTTGCGTACTCCGCGACATTGTGCTGCTATTGAGTAATCAAAGCTCACTACTGGATTGGCTGTTGATACCTAGCATTACCTAGCCTGTTTGCTAGCACCGACATGAGAGCGGAGCTAGAGTGGCTATCCTTATAGTGGATCACTGCTGTTAAATTGGCTCACGATATGCTTTATGAATGTAAAATGCGGCCAGCTTCTTAACCAGGCAAAGGGTAGCTAACTTGAAGGCTGGTGGTGACTGGTTAGCTTAGGTGAAGCAAGAGAGTCGCCTACGCAATGTGTATTATCGGAGGCGGAGCCGGAGCGGTGCCTGTCTGCCCACACTCCAACGCTTACTTCCCCGCAGCTCACCAGCTGATGTAGGCTGTGTTTGCTGGGTGTGACGCGTCCTTCCCACTGCTGAACAGAACTGCGTTGCGCATCTGTGCTGCTAATATTAATTGTGCTTATCACTGAAAAGCTCTCAATCTCTCCAAAATGAGTAAACTGAAATGAAAAAGCATTTTTTTATTTAGTCAGTTATAGTCTTGTCAATTGCCACTTAAAAATAGGTGTTTGACAAATATTTTAGTCACTATTTTTGTTGACGAAATTAACACTGCGTCATCATCATGTTACACTCTCAGCGGGATGCGTAAGGGAACACCAGGGAAAGGCTGGTTGGTGCAGCCTGGCTTTTAACCTGCTTGTAATCCCTGATAAAGTTCTGACTGTCTGTTATGTGCTTGTAGTCCCTGACACATTCTAGCTGTTACCTGCTTGTAATCCCTGATATAGTTCTTACTGTCTGTTACCTGCTTGTAATCCCTGATACATTCTAGCTGTTACCTGCTTGTAATCCCTGATACACTTCTGACTGTCTTTTACCTGCTTGTAATCCCTGATACATTCTAGCTGTTACCTGCTTGTAATCCCTGATACACTTCTGACTGTCTGTTATGTGCTTGTAGTCCCTGACACATTCTAGCTGTTACCTGCTTGTAATCCCTGATATAGTTCTTACTGTCTGTTACCTGCTTGTAATCCCTGATACATTCTAGCTGTTACCTGCTTGTAATCCCTGATACACTTCTGACTGTCTTTTACCTGCTTGTAATCCCTGATACATTCTAGCTGTTACCTGCTTGTAATCCCTGATACACTTCTGACTGTCTGTTACCTGCTTGTAATCCCTGATACACTTATGACTGGCTGTTACCTGCATGTAATCCCGCATACAGTTCTGACTGACTGTTACCTACTTGTAATCCCTGATACTGTTCTGACTGGCTGTTACCTGTTTGTAATCCCGCATACAGTTCTGACAAGCTCTTACCTGCTTGTAATCCCGCATACAGTTCTGGCAGCAGAAGCGTTTCTGCTTGCCGTCGATGATGAGAAAGTGGTTGGCAGTGGCGCGGCTGGGCAGGTATTCACCACACTGCTCACAGCAGTTCACGATGAGCCCGTTGGCCATGCGGTAACGGTTGAAACAGGCATCGCTGCATATCTTATGGGTGACCGTCTTGAAGCTCACCTCATGGCGGATCTGTTATGAGGAAAGAAAGAATGATTTATAATAATGTGTGTGAAAATTCAATCATATTGAATGAATACACTGGCAAGGGGTGAGATCGGTGTGAGATTCTAGCTGGTGGCTGGCTGATGTTGTTGTGGTTGTTTATAAACGTTCCATTGTCAGATGGGAACCACCCTCCATTTTGATGCCAACTGTTTTCCATGCAGTAACCATGGACACCAGGCTCAAGGCCTGGACAGACACAGTGGATGAGAAACTGTGCCGTCGGCAGCCATGTTGGAGGGAGAGCGAGTGGAATGCGTCTCATATACTCAGTCCCAAATCGACCCCTACCCACTTCTGTTGATCTAAGACAGGGATGGCCCCCCTTTTTTAGGCCGGCGGATCAATTTCCCCCCTACAAAAAAAGAAAAAAAAAGTGTATTTTCAATTTTTAGGAACTCAGTCAGTGTCTCAACTTAACGTTGAGAGTTAGAATAGTAGAATACACAAGGTGCAATTTCGACATTCGGTTGTGCATCAGTAGTTTTTCTTAGGGGTGTGCCGAGTACCCAGACAAAACGAGTATCGTAAAAAGGTATCGTAACGGATATGGAGAATTTTCCGAATACGATTATGACACTAGTATTTATTTATTTATTTATCCTTGATCAGAAAAAAATATTTTCAGCTGCCAGCACGCATCTCTCTTCCACTCAAACAGTGTGAAGCGCTGTGTACTGTAACCCACTATTGGCTAGTTCATCTGTCTGTAAAGATACGGGAGGGGTATCGGTTGAGAAACAACATTTCACTTAGGGGCAGGCCTGGAATTTCGTGATTTTAGGGGCAAGGCCATTTGGCCTTCAAGAGGTGTCCAATCTGCCAGGGCACCAAGGCCATCTGCTAGGGCACCAAGGCCATTAACCAAAATAGCAACATGTAAAGTGTTGGTCGCATGTTTCATGAGCTGAAATAAAAGATCCCAGAAATGTTCCATGCGCTTTAAAAGCTATTTTTTTCTAAAATGTGGTGCACAAATATGTTTACATCCCTGTTAGTGAGCATTTCTCCTTTGCCAAGATAATCCATCCACCTGACAGGTTTGGCATATCAAGAAGCTGATTAAACTGAATGCTCATTACACAGGTGCACCTTGTGCAGGGGACAATAAAAGGCCACTAAAATGTTTTGTCACACAACACGTCACAGATCTCAAGTTTTGAGGGAGCGTGCAATTGGCATGCTGCAGGAATGTCCACCAGAGCTGTTGGCAGAGAATTGAATGTTAATTTCTCAACCATAAGCCGCCACCAACTTTTTTTTTAGAGGATTTGGCAGTACGTCCAACCGGCCTCATAAATGCTGACCACATGTAACCAGACCAGAACCTCCACATCCGGCTTCTTCACCTGCGGGATCGTCTGAGACCAGCCACCCGGACAGCTGATGAAACTGTGGGTTTGCACAACTGATTAATTTCTGCACAAACTGTCGGAAACCGTCTCAGGGAAGCTCATCTGCATGCTCGTCGTCCTCACCAGGGTCTTGACCTGACTGCAGTTCGGCGTCGTAACCGACTTCAGTGGGCAAATGCTCACCTTCAAAAGGGCACTGCACATGCGAGCGGTTTTATTTGACAGATGAAAATATCCATTCGAAATTTAGAAATAGGGGAGATCTAATATGCAACAACTAGCATTGGTTGCTAATATGACTAGGATTGTGCCTTTGGCTACTGGACAATGAAAGGAAATTGATATAAAATAATTGCCTCCAAGGATGTGGTCTGATTTTGGTTAGGCTACTTTGAAGCACGGTAAGACATGCCTCATAATATGTATTATAACATTCAGGTTTCAAACAATTACAGTGGGGGAAAAAATAATTTAGTCAGCCACCAATTGTGCAAGTTCTCCCACTTAAAAAGATGAGAGAGGCCTGTAATTTTCATCATAGGTACACGTCAACTATGACAGACAAATTGAGATTTTTTTTTCCAGAAAATCACATTGTAGGATTTTTAATGAATTTATTTGCAAATTATGGTGGAAAATAAGTATTTGGTGACCTACAAACAAGCAAGATTTCTGGCTCTCACAGACCTGTAACTTCTTCTTTAAGAGGCTCCTCTGTCCTCCACTCGTTACCTGTATTAATGGCACCTGTTTGAACTTGTTATCAGTATAAAAAGACACCTGTCCACAACCTCAAACAGTCACACTCCAAACTCCACTATGGCCAAGACCAAAGAGCTGTCAAAGGACACCAGAAACAAAATTGTAGACCTGCACCAGGCTGGGAAGACTGAATCTGCAATAGGTAAGCAGCTTGGTTTGAAGAAATCAACTGTGGGAGCAATTATTAGGAAATGGAAGACATACAAGACCACTGATAATCTCCCTCGATCTGGGGCTCCACGCAAGATCTCACCCCGTGGGGTCAAAATGATCACAAGAACGGTGAGCAAAAATTCCAGAACCACACGGGGGGACCTAGTGAATGACCTGCAGAGAGCTGGGACCAAAGTAACAAAGCCTACCATCAGTAACACACTACGCCGCCAGGGACTCAAATCCTGTAGTGCCAGACATGTCCCCCTGCTTAAGCCAGTACATGTTAGGGAGTGTGGAGCACGGGTGAGGTCGTCGGGTCGTCGGGTAAGCTTGGCTTTATACATAGTTTGGGCTTTGTCGAGTAAGGCTTAAACTATGTATTTAGATTGTAGTTAGGTATTGTAGTTAGGTATTGTAGGTAGTTATCGTGGGTTGTTGTATGTAATTATTGTAGGTTAGTATTGTATTCGGCTGAGCCCGGTGAAGCACGAAGCTAGCTGGCTAACCCACTACCTAGCGGGTAGCTACTGGCAACTATTAGCAACGGTATAGTTGTTTCACGCCTGAGAGTGCCTGTAATTACGCCAGCTGGCTGCCTACAATAATTACATACAATAATTGCCTACCATTCAGCTGTTTTCTAACCTCATTGTCTGAACTGTTAACGTTAGGTAGTAAGTGGCTACTGTGCTTGAACTTTAGCTAGCTTGTTGCTACCTGGATAGCAACTAGTAAACAATAGCTGGAACGACCTAGCGAACAGACGCGAACAGGCTGAGTCAATTCAGTGGCTAGCTTTGCACTTGGCTAGCTAACAGTAGCTGCTAGGGGTAAGTCATAACCTACATTTGTTTTATTTTTACATATTGGTAGCTAGAGTCGTTCAAGGAATTCGGGACATGGGTGACTAGTTAACGTTAGTTTGGCTCTCTCTGTGTGTTCGTGCCGTGAAAGGAGGGGTTTCTTCTTTGTCTGAAAGCAATGGCTAGCTAGTATGCTAACTATTCTAGCTAACTAACTGGCTGAATAAGTTGACGACGGAGTCGCTCAAGCTGTCGGGACTAACCCACAACGTTAGACACGGACACGAACGATCTGCTTGGCGTGTTGACACACTGGTGGTTTGTTGTGGCCGAGTATTGGTGCTAAACCGTGTTGTTGGAGTCCGGCATGCTAGCTGGCTGTGGCGTCTTATGACTAGGTGCCCTGGACAATTTTCACAGAAGAATACTGTACCTAGTTAGCTAGCTGAATAAACTAAGTTAGTCTATTCCTAGAAAACATTGAACCGCTGTAGTTTACAACAATTATAGTTTCTGAGGTGGAAGTTGGGAGAGCTATATTTGGGTGTTGTGGTGAGGGAGGCCCAGCTCTCTCCTTTCCCAGATGTTTAGTTCATTTCATTCCGATCTCCTTTGCATTATTGTAGCCATTTTCTGCAGCCTGTCAACTATGCCTCTGTCGATCCCTGTTCTCTCCTCTCCGCACAGGCTATACAAACGCCTCACACCACGTGGCTGCTACCTCTCTAACCTGGTGGTCCCTGCACGCACCACCCACGTGGAGTTCCAGGTCTCGGGCAGCCTCTGGAACTGCCGTTCTGCTGCCAACAAGGCAGAGTTCATCTCAGCCTATGCTACCCTCCAGTCCCTCGACTTCTTGGCGCTGACGGAAACATGGATTACCACTGAAAACACTGCTACTCCTACTGCTCTCTCCTCGTCTGACCATGTGTTCTCGCATACCCCGAGAGCATCTGGTCAGCGGGGTGGTGGCACAGGAATCCTCATCTCTCCCAAATGGACATTCTCTATTTTTCCCCTGACCCATCTGTCTATCTCCTCATTTGAATTCCATGCTGTCACAGTCACTAGCCCATTTAAGCTTAATATCCTTGTCATCTATCGCCCTCCAGGTTCCCTTGGAGAGTTCATCAATGAGCTTGATGCCTTGATAAGTTCCTTTCCTGAGGATGGCTCACCCCACAGAGTTCTGGGGGACGTCAACCTCCCTACGTCTACCTTTGACTCATTTCTCTCTGCCTCCTTCTTTCCACTCCTCTCCTCTTTTGACCTCACCCTCTCACCATCCCCCCCTACTCACAAGGCAGGCAATACGCTTGACCTCATCTTTACTAGATGCTGTTCTTCTACTAATCTCACTGCAACTCCCCTCCATGTCTCCGACCACTACTTTGTATCCTTTTCTCTCTCGCTCTCCTCCAACACTACTCACTCTGCCCCTACTCAGATGGTAATGCACCGTCGCAACCATCGCTCTCTCTCCCGCTACTCTCTCCTCTTCCATCCTATCATCTCTTCCCTCTGCTAAATCCTTCTCCCTCCAATCTCCTGATTCTGCCTCCTCAACCCTCCTCTCCTCCCTTTCTGCATCCTTTGACTCTCTATGTACCCTATCCTCCCGGCAGGCTCGGTCCTCCCCTCCAGCTCCGTGGCTTGATGACTCATTGCGAGCTCACAGAACAGGGCTCCGGGCAGCCGAGCGGAAATGGAGGAAAACTAGACTCCCTGCGGACCTGTCATCTTTTCACTCCCTCCTCTCTACATTTTCTTCATCTGTTTCTGCTGCTAAGGCCACTTTCTACCACTCTAAATTCCAAGCATCTGCCTCTAACCCTAGGAAGCTCTTTGCCACCTTCTCCTCCCTGCTGAATCCTCCTCCCCCCTCCTCCCTCTCTGTGGATGACTTCATCAACCATTTTGAAAAGAAGGTTGACAACATCCGATCCTCGTTTGTTAAGTCAAATGACACTGCTGGTCCTGCTCACACTGCCCTACCCTATGCTTTGACTTCTTTCTCCCCTCTCTCTCCAGATAAAATCTTGCGACTTGTGACGGCCGGCCGCCCAACAACCTGCCCGCTTGACCCTATCCCCTCCTCTCTTCTCCAGACCATCTCCGGTGACCTTCTCCCTTACCTCACCTCGCTGATCAACTCATCCTTGACCGCTGGATATGTCCCTTCCGTCTTCAAGAGAGCGAGAGTTGCACCCCTTCTCAAAAAACCAACACTCGATCCCTCTGATGTCAACAACTACAGACCAGTATCCCTTCTTTCTTTTCTCTCAAACTATTGAGCGTGCCGTCTTTAGCCAACTCTCTTGCTATCTCTCTCAGAATGACCTTCTTGATCCAAACCAGTCAGGTTTAAAGACTGGTCAACTGAGACTGCTCTTCTCTGTGTCACGGAGGCTCTCCGCACTGCTAAAGCTAACTCTCTCTCCTCTGCTCTTGTCCTTCTAGACCTATCTGCTGCCTTTGATACTGTGAACCATCAGATCCTCCTCTCCACCCTCTCCGAGCTGGGCATCTCCGGCGCGGCTCACTCTTGGATTGCGTCCTACCTGACCGGTCGCTCCTACCAAGTGGCGTGGCGAGAAGCTGTCTCCGCACCACGTGCTCTCACCACTGGTGTCCCCCAGGGCTCAGTTCTAGGCCCTCTCCTATTCTCGCTATACACCAAGTTACTTGGCCCTGTCATATCCTCACATGGCCTCTCCTATCATTGCTACGCAGACGACACACAACTAATCTTCTCCTTTCCCCCTTCTGATAACCAGGTGGTGAATCGCATCTCTGCATGTCTGGCAGACATATCAGTATGGATGACGGATCACCACCTCAAGCTGAACCTTGGCAAGACGGAGCTGCTCTTCCTCCCGGAGAAGGACTGCCCGTTCCATGATCTCGCCATCACGGTTGACAACTCCGTTGTGTCCTCCTCCCAGAGTGCGAAGAGCCTTGGCGTGACCCTGGACAACACCCTGTCGTTCTCCGCTAACATCAAGGCGGTGACCCAATCCTGTAGGTTCATGCTCTACAACATTCGGAGAGTACGACCCTGCCTTACACAGGAAGCGGCACAGGTCCTAATCCAGGCACTTGTCATCTCCCGTCTGGATTACTGCAACTCGCTGTTGGCTGGGCTCCCTGCCTGTGCCATTGAACCCCTACAACTCATCCAGAATGCCGCAGCCCGTCTGGTGTTCAACCTTCCCAAGTTCTTTCACGTCACCCCGCTCCTCCGCACACTACACTGGCTTCCAGTTGAAGCTCGCATCTGCTACAAGACCATGGTGCTTGCCTACGGAGCTGTGAGGGGAACGGCACCTCCGTACCTTCAGGCTCTGATCAGTCCCTACACCCAAACGAGGGCATTGCGTTCATCCACCTCTGGCCTGCTGGCTCCCCTATCTCTGCTGAAGCACAGTTCCCGCTCAGCCCAGTCAAAACTGTTCGCTGCTCTGGCACCCCAATGGTTATCCCACTGGCTATAAGGTGAATGCACCAATTTGTAAGTCGCTCTGGATAAGAGTGTCTGCTAAATGACGTAAATGTAAATGTAATGTCCAGGCCCATCTGAAGTTTGCTAGAGTGCATTTGGATGATCCAGAAGAGGATTGGGAGAATGTCATATGGTCAGATGAAACCAAAATAGAACTTTTTGGTAAAAACTCAACTCGTCGTGTTTGGAGGACAAAGAATGCTGAGTTGCATCCAAAGAACACCATACCTACTGTGAAGCATGGGGGTGGAAACATCATGCTTTGGGGCTGTTTTTCTGCAAAGGGACCAGGACGACTGATCCGTGTAAAGGAAAGAATGAATGGGGCCATGTATCGTGAGATTTTGTGAAAACCTCCTTCCATCAGCAAGGGCATTGAAGATGAAACGTGGCTGGGTCTTTCAGCATGACAATGATCCCAAACACACCGCCCGGGCAACGAAGGAGTGGCTTCGTAAGAAGCATTTCAAGGTCCTGGAGTGGCCTAGCCAGTCTCCAGATCTCAACCCCATAGAAAATCTTTGGAGGGAGTTGAAAGTCCGTGTTGCCCAGCGACAGCCCCAAAACATCACTGCTCTAGAGGAGATCTGCATGGAGGAATGGGCCAAAATACCAGCAACATTGTGTGAAAACCTTGTGAAGACTTACAGAAAACGTTTGACCTGTGTCATTGCCAACAATGGGTATATAACAAAGTATTGAGAAACTTTTGTTATTGACCAAATACTTATTTTCCACCATAATTTGCAAATAAATTCATTAAAAATCCTACAATGTGATTTTCTGGATTTTTTTTTCTCATTTTGTCTGTCATTGTTGACGTGTACCTATGATGAAAATTACAGGCCTCTCTCATCTTTTTAAGTGGGAGAACTTGCACAATTGGTGGCTGACTAAATACTTTTTTCCCCCACTGTAAGTATACGTTTTCTAAATCCATTCAGCCTCCAGCTCATTGCAAAGTGGTGTGTGACACCTTATATTTGACATTTTTGTCATTTAGCAGACGCTCTTATCCAGAGCGACTTACAAATTGGTGCATTCACCTTATGATAGCCAGTGGGACAACCACTTTACAATATATATAATTGTATATATGTTTAGGCTACACCATATTCTGTTGCCTATTGCCGCGTTCACGTGCTAGTCGGAACTAGGAAACTGACATTTCCGACTTGCTAACTGGTTGTAGTTCTACACGTGCCGCGTTCAACCAGTTAGAAAGTACAACATTTCCGAGTTCCGACTAGCACGTGAACGCGGCGTATGCATTTACTGTTTGAGATGCTGTAGCAGGAGCTCTAGCGCTGTCTGACAGATTTTCTGCTCAAGGGCTCTGTATCAGTATGCTAAACGCGTGTGATAAATAAGTTACATAATTAATATACTGTATACTGCCAATTTAATTCCACTAAATTATGCAAATTAACCTATAGACCGATAAGCATGACCAGTCAAATGTATTGGTATATCTATTGGTATTTCCATCAATGAATAGGCTAAAAAGCATTATTTCGCAATGGGATTTTTTCTTGTTCTCCCGGACAATTTGTCGGCGCCAAGTTTATTTATTGGCTTTCAATTCTTATTTTTTTCCGTTAGCTATCCCTGCCGCGAGCCACTGCAGCCCCTAATAATGAGTTCAGATTTTTTGTGGCCCCCGCCCCCATCAAATTTGCCCATCCCTAATCTAAGTAATCACGGTTGAATTACCGGCCGGGGGACCCCATTCATTTTGTTAGTCAGTCTCACTCAGATATCATATTCTCTTCACGTCTCCTGAGTGGCGCAGTGGTCTAAGGCACCGCATCGCAGTACTAACTGTGCCACTAGAGATCCTGGTTCGAATCCAGGCTCTGTCGCAGCCGGCCGCGACCGGGAGACTCATGGGCGGCGCACAATTGGCCCAGCGTCGTCCAGGGTAGGGGAGGGAATGGCCGGCAGGGATGTAGCTCAGTTGATAGAGCATGGCGTTTGCAACGCCAGGGTTGTGGGTTCGATTCCCACGGGGGCCAGTATAAAAAATACAAAAAATAAAAATTGTATTCACTAACTGTAAGTCGCTCTGGATAAGAGCGTCTGCTAAATGACTAAAATGTAAATGTAAATGTATATTAAAACCTGCAAACATTTCTCTCCACCCTATGGAAAACTTTGTAGAATTGCAGGAAATTAGCTGTAAAACAGCACATTTTTCTCTACCCCCCATGGCAAAATGTGTAGAATTGCACAAAATTAACTCTAAAACGTAAAAAATGTATCTCCGCTGTCAAGAGGGGGGCTGCCCAAATGTTTTGCTCGCAATGTGGTGGAGTGGTACGCACATGTGGGTAAACAGACCCGCGAGCAACTGCGGCCCCTGATGATAAATTCAGATTTTTTGTGGCCCCCACCCCCATCAAAGTTGCCCATCCCTGGTGTAATGTGTTGCACTGACCTCAGTGAGCTTGCCGCAGACAGTGCACTTGGTTTTGAGGGAGGACTTGGGTGGGTTCTGTTTGTTCTCGTAGGCTCCCAGACAGCCTGTACTGCAGAACTCCTGGAACGACTCACTGGAGTCCACCTGGGCCACGATTGTGCCCTTCATTGTAGTGATGTCCCTGGAAGACACACGTTAACACACACAGACATTAGAAATAAAGTAGCAAATTAGATATATCAACACACACACACACAGCGACACTTCTTACTTTTTGCACATGGTGCAGCTCTTCTTGGGGGTGGGTTTGTGTGAGAAGGCAGAGAGGCAGGTGGTGGAACAGAACAGGTGTGTGGATCCTTTCCGCTGGTAGGCCGTCTGTCCTTTCTTCAGAGGCTTCTTACAATTGGCACAGGTCACCTTGACAGTGCGAGGGGAGTTCTGGGAGCCCGAGGGGGAGGGGCCAGGTGGTTTGGGCAGAGAGGCGGTTGGCGACGGAGAGTCCACCCCCGTCTGTTTCTGGTTCCGTGGGAACGAGGCCGACTGGGAGATCCACAAATCTGTGGAGAGAAAAAACACGTACAAACAAACTTTAGCAGACCTGAAGAAACAACGTAACAGGTGCAATGTGAAAAGAAGCTGTAAACCAGCATAGAATGGTTCAGCACAATAGTGTTAAAACCATATGAGTTTGTGTTTACTACCAGGCCTCTGGTGGGTCCCTGTGTCTCCGTTCTGTACAGGCTGGCTAGTGGTGGAGGTGTTGCTGACCCGGCCAGGGTTGAAAGTGGGCGGGGGCCTGGTGGTGCTGATAGAGCTCCGGGCCTCAGGGTTCAGACTGAAGGTGCTGCTGATCTGCAAGCCCTTCTCCGCTACACCCGACCCCACGACCCCCACCCCACCTTGCAGCGACGTCACACTGGTGATCATCAGGTTCATGTCCCTCTCTGCCACTGGCTCTGCTGCTGTAGCTGCCGTGGCTAAGGCAGAGGGCCCCAGCGTTGTGACGTTGCCGATCTTTATCTCCGAGTCCGGCTCCGTGCTGCTCAGAATACCTCCGCTGTACGAAGAGGAGGGGCCTCCGGCTGTGGCCAGTGAGGAAGAGCCTCTGTGCCCGGGATCCTCCTCATCGTCAATGACAATGGGCTCTGTGGATGGTGCTGATGAAGTGGCGGGTGGACTGGGTTTTTTGAAGGGAGCTGTTGCTGCTGTGGCGGTTGTCGTGTTTACTATTGCCATGGTTTCTATTTCTGAGGGGTGGGGCTCAGTGCAGTCTGTGAGGGTGTAAGATGCGGGTGCGCCAGCTTGGGAAGGGGGAGTAGCAGAGGGGGTGGGGGGCTGTTTCCCTGAGGGAGGTGGGGCCTCTTCCACCAGCACCACATCATCATCATTGTCATTGTTCTCCGGAACCCTGGAGGATTCCTCTGTTACCGTGGTGACGGGAGCCTGGGTTCCCGTGGGGTGTGTGGTTTTCTCTGAGGAGGGAGTGATGTCTGTGTCCATGGGTTCCTCTTCTGTGGCTGGGGTTGTGCTCCCCTCCACTACCCCAGGCTTGGGCTCCAATTCCCCATCCATCATTTAGGCTGCTACCACCTGTCCTGCACCTACACAAACACAGCACAGGTTATTAGGAGTGACCTACCATAAGCCTAGTCCATGGTAAACATGTTGAGTGCAGGTATCCCAGGTACAAGCTGTGTGTATGTGAAGAAATAGGAACACAGCCAACCTCTGTTTAGGCTACCTGGTTGATTACAAAATAATCATTAATGAGCTCAGGTAAAGCCCAGTTAAGAGACTGTGATTTCTTTCCAGACACACAATACCACTGACTGTCCAAGGGACCCACTGTCCTGCAAGAATACCAACCTCTATACATGTTCCCTCTTATCCTTTCCCTCTTCCCTTGTCCCTTCACCCCTTTTAGTCTCCATCTACTCCTTCTGTCCAGGTTCTCCTCTCCTCATTCAAACCTCTAACCCCCCCTACAAACAGTTAAGCTACAGGACTGTTTTGCTAGCACAGACTGGAATATGTTCCGGGATTCTTCAGATAGCATTGAGGAGTACACCACATCAGTCACTGGCTTCATCAATAAGTGCATCGATGACGTTGTCCCCACAGTGACCGTACGTACATACAATGGGGACATTTTTTATTTCGTCAGCCACCAATTGTGCAAGTTCTCCCACTTAAAAAGATGAGAGAGGCCTGTAATACACGTCAACTATGACAGACAAATTGAGAAAAAAAAATCCAGAAAATCACATTGTAGGATTTTTAATGAATTTATTTGCAAATTATGGTGGAAAATAAGTATTTGGTCAATAACAAAAGTTTCTCAATACTTTGTTATATACTCTTTGTTGGCAATGACACAGGTCAAACGTTTTCTGTAAGTCTTCACAAGGTTTTCACACACTGTTGCTGGTATTTTGGCCCATTCCTCCATGCAGATCTCCTCTAGAGCAGTGATGTTTTGGGGCTGTTGCTGGGCAACACGGACTTTCAACTCCCTCCAAAGATTTTCTATGGGGTTGAGATCTGGAGACTGGCTAGGCCACTCCAGGACCTTGAAATGCTTCTTACGAAGCCACTCCTTCATTGCCCGGGCGGTGTGTTTGGGATCATTGTCATGCTGAAAGACCCAGCCACGTTTCATCTTCAATGCCCTCGCTGATGGAAGGAGGTTTTCACTCAAAATCTCACGATACATGGCCCTATTCATTCTTTCCTTTACACGGATCAGTCGTCCTGGTCCCTTTGCAGAAAAACAGCCCCAAAGCATGATGTTTCCACCCCCATGCTTCACAGTAGGTATGGTGTTCTTTGGATGCAACTCAGCATTCTTTGTCCTCCAAACACGACGAGTTGAGTTTTTACCAAAAAGTTCTATTTTGGTTTCATCTGACCATATGACATTCTCCCAATCCTCTTCTGGATCATCCAAATGCACTCTAGCAAACTTCAGACGGGCCTGGACATGTACTGGCTTAAGCAGGGGGACACGTCTGGCACTGCAGGATTTGAGTCCCTGGCGGCGTAGTGTGTTACTGATGGTAGGCTTTGTTACTTTGGTCCCAGCTCTCTGCAGGTCATTCACTAGGTCCCCCCGTGTGGTTCTGGGATTTTTGCTCACCGTTCTTGTGATCATTTTGACCCCACAGGGTGAGATCTTGCGTGGAGCCCCAGATCGAGGGAGATTATCAGTGGTCTTGTATGTCTTCCATTTCCTAATAATTGCTCCCACAGTTGATTTCTTCAAACCAAGCTGCTTACCTATTGCAGATTCACTCTTCCCAGCCTGGTGCAGGTCTACAATTTTGTTTCTGGTGTCCTTTGACAGCTCTTTGATCTTGGCCATAGTGGAGTTTGGAGTGTGACTGTTTGAGGTTGTGGACAGGTGTCTTTTATACTGATAACAAGTTCAAACAGGTGCCATTAATACAGGTAACGAGTGGAGCACAGAGGAGCCTCTTAAAGAAGAAGTTACAGGTCTGTGAGAGCCAGAAATCTTGCTTGTTTGTAGGTGACCAAATACTTATTTTCCACCATAATTTGCAAATAAATTCATTAAAAATCCTACAATGTGATTTTCTGGAAAAGAAATTCTCAATTTGTCTGTCATAGTTGACGTGTACCTATGATGAAAATTACAGGCCTCTCTCATCTTTTTAAGTGGGAGAACTTGCACAATTGGTGGCTGACTAAATACTTTTTTTCCCCACTGTACCCCAACCAGAAGCCATAGATTACAGGCAACATCCGCACTGAGCTAAAGGGTAGAGCCGCCGCTTTCAAGGAGCGGGACTCTAACCCGGAAGCTTATAAGAAATCCCGCTATGCCCTCCGACGAACCATCAAACAGGCAAAGAGTCAATACAGGACTAAGATTGAATTGTACTACACCGGCTCTGACGCTCGTCGGATGTGGCAGGGCTTGAAAACTATTACAGACTGCAAAGGGAAGCACAGCCGCGAACTGCCCAGTGACACAAGCCTACCAGACGAGCTAAATCACTTCTATGCTCGCTTCGAGGCAAGCAACACTGAAGCATGCATGAGAGCATCAGCTGTTCCGGATGACTATGTGATCACGCTCTCCGTAGCCGATGTGAGGAAGACTTTTAAGCAGGTCAACATTCACAAGGCCGCAGGGCCAGACGGATTACCAGGACGTGTACTCCGAGCATGTGCTGACCAACTACAAGTGTCTTCACTGATATTTTCAACATGTCCCTGACTGAGTCTGTAATACCAACATGTTTCAAGCACGACAAAACCTATTCCCCCTCAGGAGACTGAAAAGATTTGGCATGGGTCCTCAGATCCTCAAAAAGTTATACAGCTGCACCATCGAGAGCATCCTGATTGGTTTCATCACCGCCTGGTATGGCAACTGCTCGGCCTCCGACCGCAAGGCACTACAGAGGGTAGTGCGTACGGTCCAGTACATCACTGGGGCCAAGCTTCCTGCCATCCAGGACCTCTATACCAGGCGGTGTCAGAGGAAGGCCCTAAAAATTGTCAAAGACTTAAGCCACTCTAGTCATAGACTGTTCTCTCTGCTACCGCACGGCAAGCGGTACCGGAGCGCCAAGTCTAGGTCCAAAAGGCTTCTCAACAGCTTCTACCCCCAAGCCATAAGACTCCTGAACAGCTAATCATGGCTACCCGGACTATTTGCACTGCCCCCCCACCCCACCTCATCCCCTTCTTTTACACTGCTGCTACTCTGTTTATTATTTATGCATAGTCACTTTAACTCTACCCACATGTACATATGACCTCAATTACCTCGACTAACCGGTGCCCCCGCACATTGACTCTGTACCGGTACCTCCCTACTGTTCTTTTATTTTACTGCTGCTCTTTAGTTATTTGCTTTTATTTTTATTTAATTTATTTAATTAACACTTCTTTTATTTTATTTTACATTTTTATTTAAAAAACTGCATTGTTGGTTAAGGGCTTGTAAGTAAGCATTTCACTGTAATGTCTACACCTGTTGTATTCGGCACATACGGTCCAGTACATCACTGGGGCCAAGCTTCCTGCCATCCAGGACCTCTATACCAGGCGGTGTCAGAGGAAGGCCCTAAAAATTGTCAAAGACTTAAGCCACTCTAGTCATAGACTGTTCTCTCTGCTACCGCACGGCAAGCGGTACCGGAGCGCCAAGTCTAGGTCCAAAAGGCTTCTCAACAGCTTCTACCCCCAAGCCATAAGACTCCTGAACAGCTAATCATGGCTACCCGGACTATTTGCACTGCCCCCCCACCCCACCTCATCCCCTTCTTTTACACTGCTGCTACTCTGTTTATTATTTATGCATAGTCACTTTAACTCTACCCACATGTACATATGACCTCAATTACCTCGACTAACCGGTGCCCCCGCACATTGACTCTGTACCGGTACCTCCCTACTGTTCTTTTATTTTACTGCTGCTCTTTAGTTATTTGCTTTTATTTTTATTTAATTAACACTTCTTTTATTTTACATTTTTATTTAAAAAACTGCATTGTTGGTTAAGGGCTTGTAAGTAAGCATTTCACTGTAATGTCTACACCTGTTGTATTCGGCACATGGGGCAAATAAAATTTGATTTGATTTGATCTATCCTCGATCTCAACTAGAGCCCGACCGATAAAAATGTTGACGGATATTAGCCTTTCACAGAAATATTTGTATCGGTCTTTATTCCACAGATAAAGCGCTGATATTATATACATAGAATGAACAAATACGTCTGCTCATTTGCGGTTATTTTAAAAAAAATTTCAATGGTTGCCAGAAGAGGGCGCGCTACGATCTGTTTATTGAACATCATTCAGCCCTAAGTCACGACGGGAGAGAGAGTAGGCATGGTGGTTTGACTGTGAGTAGCATGCCACAGCCAGCCACAGCGTATTTGAATAAAATAAAATAGTATTTGTCACATGCGCCGAATACAACAGGTGTAGACCTTACCGTGAAATGCTTACTTACAAACCCTTAACCAAAAATGCAGTTCAAGAAATAGAGTTAATATTGACTAAATAACTAAAGTACAAAATAAAATAAAAAGTTACACAATAAAATAACAATAACAAGGCTATATAAGTAAATAATCCAAAGTACACTTCACCAAGCAAGCCGCCCTGTCCTCATCACATTCTCACTTAGTTAACGTTAGCTGGCTAGCTAACCAGCAATGTAGTTAAGCTCTATCTAGCCAGCAAGGTAGTTAGCCTAGCTAACGTTAGCTAACAATCTGTGCTATGTGTGAACACTGGACTGGCGCCAAAGTGAAAACCCTTGATACAAAAATAACACCATTACTGTCTGAGCCTATTATGTTAGTGGGCTTATTTAGTTAGTTTTCCGAAATATGCTATCTACAAAAAGCACAACAATTGGTGCATATCTATCATTCAGGCCAGGTGCTTGCATTCATGATGAGATAAGATTGTTGTTAGCTAGCTAGATAGCTAAATTAGAATGTGTGTGACTAAAACCAGTGCAGAAATCATTTTCCTGCATGTTCGTTTTCAGTCATCAGTGCATGCCATTTGCTGTTGAAATATATAGCCAATACATTTTGTATTAAATAACAGCGTAATTTACATGATGGTTTCAGTAAGAAAACACTGTCGTAATAAACAGCTAGCGTGCGCTTGTCATAACAATCTCTCATTGCGAGATTAACATAATGTGTTTCTTTATATGACTGTTGTAAAGCACTGCAGTGAATCTACTCAATACAAATGCTGACATCTAGTGGTGACTTTACGAACTGCAAGTTACTGTATTTCACTCCATAGGTTGTAGGGATGGGCATGAGTAATCAAGTACTACAATGGACGTCAAAGCGCGATCTTTAACCAACTATCTTTTTTTATATATACTGTAAAACTATTTGCTGGAATGTGATTTGTGGTTGCTCGAACGGGCAAGTTACATTTTCTTTAAGACAGTGTTAATTTGCTTTGACTCTAGTGTTCCATTTATACATGTGCATTTTCTGGGCACAACAAAAAAGAATTGCGTTCCAACCGCTCCCTCCACACGCACATGCTGAGTGCGCACACAAGCTCTAGATAGGCCTACAGAACTAAATGGCTATAAAAATGTACAGTGCCTTCAGAAAGTATTCATTCACCTTGACTAATTCGACATTTTGTTGTGTTACAGCCTGAATTCAAAATGGATTCAATCGTTTTTTTCTACACACAATACCCCATAATGACAAAGTGAAAACATGTTTTTAGAAATTGTAGCACATTTTTGGAAAATGAAATACAGAAATCTCATTTACACTGAACAAAAATATAAACGAAACATGCAACAATTTCAAAGATTTTACTAAGTTACAGTTCATATAAGGAAATCAGTCAATTAAAATAAAAAAATGAGGCCCTAATCAATGGATTTCACATGACTGGGAATACAGATATGCATCTGTTGGTTACAGATACCTTAAAAAAAAGCAGGGGTGTAGATCAGAAAACCAGTCAGCATCTGGTGTGACCACCATTTGCCTCATGCAGCGCGACGCATCTACTTTGCATAGAGTTGATCAGGCTGTTGATTGTGGCCTGTGGAATGTTGTCCCACTCCTCTTCAATGGCTGTGCAAAGTTGCTGGATATTGGCGGGAACTGGAACACGCTGTCGTACACATCGATCCAGAGCATCCCCCCAAACATGCTCAATGGGAGACATGTCTGGTGAGTATGTAGGCCATGGAAGAACTGGGACATTTTTCAGCTTCCAGGAATTGTGTACAGATCCTTGCAACATGGGGCCGTGCATTATCATGCTGAAACATGACGCCTGCCCGGTACAGTTGAAACCGGGATTCATTCCTGAAGAGCACACTTCTCCAACGTGTCAGCAGCCATCGAAGCTGAGCTTTGCCCACTGAAATTGGTTATGACGCCGAACAGGTCAAGACCCTGGTGAGGCTGACGAGCACGCACATGAGCTTCCCTGAGACGGTTTATGACAGTTTGTGCAGAAATGCTTTGGTTGTGCAAAGAAATAAGCTTTTTGTGCGTATGGGACATTTCTGGGATCTTTTATTTCAGCTCATGAAACATGGGACCAACACTTTACATGTTGCGTTTATATCAATTTGTTCAGTATACATAAGTATTCACACCCCTGAGTCAATACCAGTGGAGGCTCCTCAGAGGAGGAAGGACCATCCTCCTCAGTGATTTTTTTTATTTTTATTATCATAGTGAAACATTAAAAAGGTTATCCTTGATTAAAATACACTGTTTAGCAATGAAGGTCTACAGTAACTTCAACAGCAATGTCTGGGGAAGCACCATGGTGTAGCCGGAGGACAGCTAGCTTCTGTCCTCCTCTGGCTAAATTGACTTCAATACAAAACCTAGGAGGCTCGTAGGCCTCATCCCCTTCCATAGACATACATGGTAATTATGACCACTTCCGGAGGACGTCCTCCAACCAATCAAAGCTTTTGCAGTATGAACTGACATGTTGTCCATCCAATCATAGAATTAGGATCAGAGAATGAACCTAGTGTGTTGTATTGGGATTGTGCCACAAAGCATAATAATAATAATAATAATAATAATAATATGCCATTTAGCAGACGCTTTTATCCAAAGCGACTTACAGTCATGCGTGCATACATTTTTGTGTATGGGAGGTCCCGGGGATCGAACCCACTACCTTGGCGTTACAAGCGCCGTGCTCTACCAGTTGAGCTACAGAGGACCACATTATGGGGGTTCTATGTGTTGAGAAGCTTTATTTTTTCAAATTACAGGAGACGGAGGAGGTATATTCTAAATTGTTTTCTTGGTTTTAGAACTTTATTTTTGTGTCCAGTTAGTGCAATTATTTAAATTTGCCTTGCTAACTTCAGTAGCTAGCTAGCTATCAGCGCGAGTGTACCGTTTTCTCCGGCAGAATGGTAGAATGGCCAACGCTGCCGAAAATGTTGTGGACTTTTTTTAAAGAACCCCTTTCATTCTCTGGGGTACGCGGAAAAGGTGCGAATTAAAAGCGAGGGTCGACCTCTGCCTGAGATCAGTTTCATGAAGAAGGATGAAAAGGTGAGGGCGTTCAATACCAACTGGTATCAAAAGTATAGCTGGTTAACAGGGAGCCTTTCATCAAGCCACCTGTATTGCTGGCCTTGCCTGCTTTTGGAAAGTCTGAGCCTTGGTCGAAAGGTGGGTACAGTGACCCGAAGAACATATATCGTTCAGCTAAACAGCAAAACAAAAGCAGGTAGCATATAAATGGCCACATCAGATTCAAGCTTCTGGGAAAAAGCTGCATCGATTATGACGAAGGTCTGCGTATTCAAACTGCGCAACACAACAAGAAAGTAAGAAGAAACAGGGATGTTCTCAAGGAAAGTTCAGATAACAAGGAGCTTGCAGAGGTAATTGCACATTACGATGCTTTACTTGCTGAACATATCAAACTTTCGACTGTCTTTTTTGGGATGTCGAAAATAATTCAGAATGATTTGATAGCTTCCATCGCAACATCCATTAAAAATTAGATTAAAGAGAGAGGTTGACGCATCCAAATTGAGTAACGATTGAAAGCCATAGCGTATCTGAACATTGTTGCTGACCAAAGCCAATAGAGCATATTTGGGATGAGATGGAACGGGCTGTTCGCAGCATGATGCCATCGCAACTTTGTGATGTCATCGCATCAGCATGGACCAACATCCCTGTGGAACATTTCCAACACCTTATAGAATCCATACCCCAAAGAATTCAGGCTGTTTAGGTACACCCAACCAGGTACTAGATGGGTGTACCTAAAAAAACTGGCCACTGAGTGTATATTTTGTAACAAAAGTTTGGACACACCTACTCATTCAAGGGTTTGTCTTTGGGTTGAGGTCGGGTGATTGTGGAGGCCAGGTCATCTGATGCAGTACTCCATCACTCTCCTTCTTGGTCAGAGAGCTGTTTTGTCCCACCCCCCATACACGCGGAGACCGGCTCAATCGGTACCTCCAGTGATGCTATCTCTTTCATAGTTACCCAATGCTTAGGTGTACCTCCACTGTACTCATATCCTTCCATATCCTTGTCTGTACATAATGCCCTGAATCTATTCTACAACGCCCGGAAATCTGCTCCTCTTCTCTGTACCCAACGCACTAGAAGACCAGTTCTTAAAGCCTTTAGCCGTATCCTTATTGTATTCCTCCTCTGTTCCTCTGGTGATGTAGAGGTTAACCCAGGCCCTGTAGCCCCCAGTATCACTCCTACCCCCCAGGCGCTATCATTTGTTGACTTCTGTAACCGTAAAAGCCTTGGTTTCTTGCATGTTAACATCAGAAGTCTCCTCCCCAAGTTTGAGTTATTCACTGCGTTAGCACACTCTGCCAACCCTGATGTTCTAGCAGTGTCTGAATCTTGGCTTAGGGAGGCCACGAAAAATTCAGAAATGTCCATCCCGAACTACAACATTTTCCATCTAGATAGAACTGCCAAAGGGGGCGGAGTTGCAATCTACTGTAGAGATAGCCTGCAGAGCTCTATCATACTATCCAGGTCTGTGCCCAAACAGTTTGAGCTTCTACTTCTAAAAATCCACCTTTCCAGAAATAAGTCTCTCACTGTTGCCGCTTGCTACAGACCCCCCTCAGCCCCCAGTTGTGCCCTGGACACCATATGTGAATTGCTTGCCCCCCATCTATCTCAGAGTTTGTACTGCTTGGTGACCTAAACTGGGATATGCTTAACACCCCAGCCGTCCTACAATCTAAACTAGATGCCCTCAATCTCACACAAATTATCAGGAACCTACCAGGTACAACCCTAAATCCGTAAACATGGGCACCCTCATAGATATCATCCTGACTAATTGACCCTCTAAATACACCTCTGCTGTCTTCAACCAGGATCTCAGTGATCACTGCCTCATTGCCTGCGTCCGTAATGGGTCCGCGGTCAAACGACCACACCTCATCACTGTCAAACGCTCCCTAAAACACTTCAGCGAGCAGGCCTTTCTAATTGACCTGGCCAGGGTATCCTGGATGGATATTGACCTCATTCCGTCAGTAGAGGATGCCTGGATGTTTTTCAAAAGTGCTTTCCTCTCCATCTTAAATAAGCATGCCCCCATTCAAAAAATTCAGAACTAAGAACAGATATAGCCCCTGGTTCACCCCAGACTTGACTGCCCTTGACCAGGACAAGAACATCCTGTGGCATACTGCATTAGCATCGAACAGCCCCTGCGATATGCAACTTTTCAAGGAAGTCAGGAACCAATATACACAAGCAGTTAGGAAAGCAAAGGCTAGCTTTTTCAAACAGAAATTTGCATCCTGTAGCACTAACTCCAAAAAGTTTTGGACACTGTAAAATCCATGGAGAATAAGAGCACCTCCTCCCAGCTACCCACTGCACTGAGGCTAGGAAACACTGTCACCTCCGATAAATCTACGATAATTTCTTTCTAAAATTAGCCGCCAAAATTGTCGCAACCCCTATTACTAGCCTGTTCAAACTCTCTTTCGTATCGTCTGAGATCCCCAGAGATTGGAAAGCTGCCGCGGTCATCCCCCTCTTCAAAGGGGGTGACACTCTAGATCCAAACTGTTACAGACCTATATCCATCCTGCCCTGCCTTTCGAAAGTATTTGAAAGCCAAGTTAACAAACAGATCACCGACCATTTCGAATCCCACCATACCTTCTCCGCTATGCAATCTGGTTTCCGAGCTGGTCATGGGTATACCTCAGTCACGCTCAAGGTCCTAAACGATATAATAACCGCAATCGATAAAAGACAGTACTGTGCAGCCGTATTCATCGACCTGGCCAAGGCTTTTGACTCTGTCAATCACCGCATTCTTCTTGGCAGACTAAATAGCCTTGGTTTCTCAAATGACTGCCTCGCCTGGTTCACCAACTACTTCTCAGATAGAGTTCAATGTGTCAAATCGGAGGGCCTGTTGTCTGGACCTCTGGCAGTCTATGGGGATGCCACAGGGTTCAATTCTCGGACCGACTCTATTCTCTGTGTATATCAATGATGTCACTCTTGCTGCTGGTGACTCTCAGATCCACCTCTACGCAGACGACACCATTTTGTTTACATCTGGCCCTTCATTGGACACTGTGTTAACAAACCTCCAAACGAGCTTCAATGCCATACAACACTCCTTCAGTAGCCTCCAACTGCTCTTAAACACTAGTAAAACTAAATGCATGCTCTTCAATCGAACGCTGCTTGCACCCGCCCGCCCGACTAGAATCACTACTGTCGGCGGATCTGACTTAGAATATGTGGACAACTACAAATACCTAGATGTCTGGTTAGACCGTAAACTCTCCTTCCAGACTCACATTAAGAATCTCCAATCCAAAGTTACATCTAGAATTGGCTTCCTATTTCGCAACAAAGCCTCCTTAACTCATGCTGCTAAACATGCCCTCGTAAAACTGACTATCCTACCGATCCTTGACTTCGGCGATGTCATTTACAAAATAGCTTCCAACACTCTACTCAGCAAATTGGATGTAGTCTATCACAGTGCCATGCGTTTTGTCACCAAAGCCCCATATACTACCCACCATTGTGACCTGTACGCTCTCATTGGCTCGCCCTCACTACATATTCATCGCCAAACCCACTGGCTCCAGGTCATCTATAAATCATTTCTAGGCAAATCCCCGCCTTATCTTAAATCATTGGTCACCATAGCAACACCTACCCGTAGTATGCGTTCCAGCTGGTATATCTCACTGGTCATCCCCAAAGCCAACACCTCCTTTAGCCGCCACTCCTTCCAGTTCTCTGCTGCAAATGACTGGAACGAACTGCAAAAATCTCTGAAGCTGGAGACACTTAGCTCCCTCACTAACTTTAAGCATCAGTTGTCAGAGCAGTTTACCGATCACTGCACCTGTACACAGCCCATCTGAAATTAGCCCACCCAACTACCTCATTCCCATATTGTTATTTACATTGTTATATATTTTGCTCATTTGCACCCCAGTATCTCTATTTGTACATCATCTTCTGCACATCTATCACTCCAGTGTTAATACTAAATTGTAATTATTTTGCACTATGGCCTATTTATTGCCTTACCTCCATAACTTACTACATTTGCACACACTGTATATAGATTTTCTATTGTGTTATTGACTGTACGTTTTGTTTATTCCATTTGTAACTCTGTGTTGTTGTTTTTTTTATCACACTGCTTTGCTTTATCTTGGCCAGGTCGCAGTTGTAAATGAGAACTTGTTCTCAACTGGCTTACCTGGTTAAATAAAGGTTAAATAAAAATAAAAAAAATAAAAAATAACCCTTACACAGCCTGGAGGTGTGTTTTGGGTCGTTGTTCTGTTGAAAAACAAATTAAAGTCCCACTAAGCGCAACCAGATGGGATGGCGTATCGCTGCAGAATGCTGTGTTAGCCATGCTGGTTAAGTGTGCTTTGAATTCTAAATACATCACAGACAGTGTCACCAGCAAAGCACCCCCACACCATCACACCTCCTCCTCCATGCTTCACGGTGGGAACAACACATGCAGAGATCATCAGTTCACCTACTCTGTGTCTCACAAAGACACGGCGGCTGGAACAAAAAACCTCCAATTTGGACTCATCAGACCAAAGGACAGATTTCCACCGGTCTAATGTCCATTGCTTTTGTTTCTTGGCAAGTCTCTTCTTATTATTGGTGTCCTTTAGTAGTGTTCTTTTTGCAGCAATTCGACCATGAAGGCCTGATTCACGCAGTCTCCTCTGAACAGTTGATGTTGAGATGTGTCTGTTACTTAAACTCTGTGAAGCATTTATTTGGGCTGCAATTTCTGAGGCTGGTAACTCTAATGAACTTATCCTCTGCAGCAGAGGTAGCTCTGGGTCTTCCTTTCCTGTGGCGGTCCTCATGAGAGCCAGTTTCATCATAGCGCTTGATGTTTTTTGCGACTGCACTTGAAGAAACTTTTCCGCATTGACTGACCTTCATGTCTTAAAGTAAATATGGACTGTCGTTTCTCTTTGCTTATTTGAGCTGGTCTTGCCATAATATGGACTTGGTCTTTTACCAAATAGGGCTATCTTCTGTATACCACCCCTTTCTTGTCACAACACAACTGATTGGCTCAAATGCATTAAGAAGGAAATAAATTCCACAAATTAACTTTTAACAAGGCACACCTGTTAATTGAAATGCATTCCAGGTGACTACCTCATGAAGCTGGTTGAGAGAATGCCAAGAGTGTGCAAAGCTGTCATCAAGGCAAAGGGTGGCTACTTTGAAGAATCTCAAATATAAAATATATTTTGATTTGTTTAACACTTTTTTGGTTACTACATGATTCCATATGTGTTATTTCATAGTTTTGATGTCTTCACTATTATTCTACAATGCAGAAAATAGTAAAAACAAAGAAAAACCCTTGAACGAGTAGGTGTGTCCAAACTTTTGACTGGTACTGTATATTTTTTAAATAACAATCACAACTTGGGTGCTGCCCCTAACACCTTAATGGGAGGGGCGCTGCTGCTTTGTAACCAATTATCCACAGTTGCTAATAGTTACCGGTAGCTAGCTAGCTTTATTGGTCCAGGGAGTAGCTAGGTTACCTAACCTCTAGCTTTGCTGGTAAAACTCCAGTATTACCGCTAAACTCTGTATTCATCCTTCATCATTCAATTCTGTTGCAGAAGAGGGAGGAGGAGAGTGGATGGTCCTTCGCCATGTCGTAGCTAACATTACCATTAACTGTGCTGTGCTCCATAGCTAAGCTACCCTGAGCCTGGCTGTTTGGTTTGTTTACAAATCGTGGAGTGTGGGCTGTGCCAGAGACCATAGGGGCAGTGCACATGTTGGAAGATGGAGATGTGCACGCCCGATTAATCAATATTTGTAAGGAGCCATACGTCGGTGTTCGGAGGGTGGAACTAAATGAGCATTTCTACACTAGGACAGGAATTAGGTCGATATAGTGGCAGCAACTTCCTCTGGAGGGGGCCTTCAAAAAAAGGTATGTTTTTCATTCCACCTCTAAAAAACAATATTATGGCAGATATATCGGTAACTTTAGCCTCCCTAAAATCGGTCGCGCTCTAGTCTCAACTGTCTCTCTCCTCGCCCCTTGTCTGCCTTTACCAACTCTGTTGCCAAGAGATACAACACCTTGGTTACTGACCCGTAGTGATCAGGAGACTACCATGGAGGTTGGTTGTGCTCTGTAGACATCAGGGTCACGTTCAGTACAAGGCAGTAGGCGCCAAACGGGAGCCGAGATGCAGCACTACCTGGCCACGCTCATTCTCCAGTTTGGGTCCATGTACAGAGTATACCAAACATTTGGAAAACATTCCTAATATTGAATTGCACTCAGCCCTTTTTCCCTCAGAACAGACTCAATTCGTCGGGGCATGGACTCTACAAGGTGTCGAAAGCGTTCCACAGGGATGGTGGCCGGTGTTGACTCCAATGCTTCCCACAGTTGTGTCAAGTTGGCTGGATGTCCTTTGGGTGGTGGACCATTCTTGATACACATGGGAAACTGTTGAGAGTGAAAAACCCAGCAGCGTTGCAGTTCTTGGCACACTCAAACCAGTGCACCTGGCACATACTACCATACCCCGTTCAAAGGCACTTAAATTTTTTGTCTTGCCCATTCACCCTCTGAATGGCACACATACACAATCCATCTCTCAATTATCTCATGGCTTAAAAATCCATCTTTAACCTGGCTCCTCCCATTAATCTACACTGATTGAGGTGGATTTAACCAGTGACATCAACAAGGGATCATAGCGTTCACTAGGGTTGCACAATATTGGAAATAACTGACATTGCGATATTTTGTTTTTCTGTGATACAGTGAGGGAAAAAAGTATTTGATCCCCTGCTGATTTTGTAAGTTTGCCCACTGACAAAGACATGATCAGTCTATAATTTTAATGGTAGGTTTATTTGAACAGTGAGAGACAGAATAACAACAAAAAAATCCAGAAAAACGCATGTTAAAAATGTTATAAATTGATTTGCATTTTAATGAGGGAAATAAGTATTTGACCCCTCTGCAAAACATGACTTAGTACTTGGTGGCAAAACCCTTGTTAGCAATCACAGAGGTCAGACGTTTCTTGTAGTTGGCCACCAGGTTTGCACACATCTCAGGAGGGATTTTGTCCCACTCCTCTTTGCAGATCTCCAAGTCATTAAGGTTTCGAGGCTGACGTTTGGCAACTCGAACCTTCAGCTCCCTCCACAGATTTTCTATGGGATTAAGGTCTGGAGACTGGCTAGGCCACTCCAGGACCTTTATGTGCTTCTTCTTGAGCCACTCCTTTGTTGCCTTGGCCGTGTGTTTTGGGTCATTGTCATGCTGGAATACCCATCCACGACCCATTTTCAATGCCCTGGCTGAGGGAAGGAGGTTCTCACCCAAGATTTGACGGTACATGGCCCCGTCCATCGTCCCTTTGATGCGGTGAAGTTGTCCTGTCCCCTTAGCAGAAAAACACCCCCAAAGCATAATGTTTCCACCTCCATGTTTGACGGTGGGGATGGTGTTCTTGGGGTCATAGGCAGAATTCCTCCTCCTCCAAACACGGCGAGTTGAGTTGATGCCAAAGAGCTCGATTTTGATCTCATCTGACCACAACACTTTCACCCAGTTCTCCTCTGAATCATTCAGATGTTCATTGGCAAACTTCAAACTGGCCTGTTATGTGCTTTCTTGAGCAGGGGGACCTTGCGGGCGCTGCAGGATTTCAGTCCTTCACGGCGTAGTGTGTTACCAATTGTTTTCTTGGTGACTATGGTCCCAGCTGCCTTGAGATCATTGACAAGATCCTCCCGTGTAGTTCTGGGCTGATTCCTCACCATTCTCATGATCATTGCAACTCCACGAGGTGAGATCTTGCATGGAGCCCCAGGCCGAGGGAGATTGACAGGTCTTTTGTGTTTCTTTCATTTGCGAATAATCGCACCAACTGTTGTCACCTTCTCACCAAGCTGCTTGGCGATGGTCTTGTAGCCCATTCCAGCCTTGTGTAGGTCTACAATCTTGTCCCTGACATCCTTGGAGAGCTCTTTGGTCTTGGCCATGGTGGAGAGTTTGGAATCTGATTGATTGCTTCTGTGGACAGGTGTCTTTTATACAGGTAACAAGCTGAGATTAGGAGCACTCCCTTTAAGAGTGTGCTCCTAATCTCAGCTCGTTACCTGTATAAAAGACACCTGGGAGCCAGAAATCTTTCTGTTTGAGATCAAATATTTATTTCCCTAATTAAAATGCAAATCAATTTATAACATTTTTGACATGCATTTTTCTGGATTTTTTTGTTGTTATTCTGTCTCTCACTGTTCAAATAAACCTACCATTAAAATTATAGACTGATAATTTCTTTGTCAGTGGGCAAACATACAAAATCAGCAGGGGATCAAATACTTTTTTCGCTCACTGTATATATTGCCATTTGAAAAAATACAGGATGTCTTCACCAGATGACTTGAAAAGCTCTATTTGAGAATAATTAATTATTCTAGAATGATTGGGTTGATTTTGTAGGGAACTGCATCTTCATGGAAAATAAAAATAAAAAAATGAAACTGAAAATGACTTTTTACCTTTCGACTTATTTTGGGTAGTTTAATTTATTATATTAATTAATACACAGTTTAATTCACCATGGTTCTATTGTATTCATGTAATACTCTTCTATCAATTCAGGCTAAAGTCAATGATCTAACATGTTATGATATTAATAATGCATGTTGCTTACCCTAAAATAAAGGGGCTCCTTTGTGAATAAAGAGGTGTGGTGTCTATAAGGGATCCAGGAGATTACAGGAGGCTTTATCTCAGTACTCCAACCAGGTTAAAACAGAGCATTCTCTACGGAGGAAGTTTCATTATCACAATAGGGAATTAATGTGAATAACAAAATCAAATCAAAAAGTAATTTAACATTTTATTACATTACAAATTAAATTAAACCTCCTTTTTGAAAAATGAAAAAGTGCAGCTATACACCAATCCTGAGTGGTTTACAAAAACATAATACAGTGTTTATAAAACAAATAATTTGTAATAATAAAAGCAAAACCTAACTAATAAATACCAATGAACTTAACATGAATAACAAATATCAACACTGTTGAGACTTCTAGCTCACTCAGGAAAAAAAAAAAATATATATAAATAGATAAAAGAGAAGCAAATGGGTCTGATGTGTTCAATTAAATGGGGAACGAGTGATTTCTTTAAGTTTCTTAGATGCTCAGATATGTTACGTTATGTGCGCATAAGCAGCTTCACTAGAGACTTAAATTATGGCAGCTGGTAATCATTTCACCGCAGACAATCATCAGGAGCACACAGCCCGTTGGTATGTAACTGTGAACTACTCACAGTCTAGCATTAAATGTTTAAGTCACTTATATGTATGAGCACTGAACGTTTACCTCACTGTGTCGGTGTTAGTTGGCCGAGAGTAACTTGTAGCTCGCTGGGTGCGGTAGCTCAGCGACCCAGATGCTGTATAGCATTAGGCTATCATTCTCAGCCATTTGCGTTGTGCTGATTGTTCGGAGCACTCTGCTGGTTTCTGGTGGCGGTGGTGATAGCGGTGGTTTGGTTCGGTGATCCATGGTGGAGTGCCGCGTTATGTTGCGTTTGTGCGTGTGTAAATCCTTTGGACGAGGCATGTGGTGGCATGGGTTCTATGTCCTGTGACAGCGTCCATAGCAACCAGTGACTGCAGAGTCACTGTGCGCATGCTCCTCTGGCGCTAGGCATTCTGGGTGATGTAGTCAATGTTGTTTTAAGCCAGATTTGCCACATTTTTTATGGTGTTGCAGGCTTATTTGATTTTCATTATTTACATTATATATTATTATATTATATTATTTGAATAATATATTTACATTATATATTTGAATAATATATTGTCATTATTTGTTTGTTGTATTTCAGGTTTATGACCTGTGGTCATTTGATTTAAAATAAAATTAAGGACAAAACACGAGTCATGACATTGTGTGCTTCCTGGTGAGCCTTTTCGGAGGGCTAAATAACGAAAAATCCGAACAGTCATAAACCACGGTTCTCCTTTTACATGGATAATGCAAGGACTAGAACATTCGTCATGAGACTAACTTCTGATAAGCTAACAGTCCACCCATAAAGCTGTCTGCTCATCTGCTGACTTACTAGGCAAATCATTAATGAGTGAAAGCCAAGAAGAGGATAGAGTCTACAGTTAAAGGACTACTTAAAACCCAGTTGGCGGAAAACACTTGAACTTGAGTTAAACGCTAGAAAAGTTGGCAAGATGGCAGCATCAGAGGAGGAGCTGGAGAGGCTAAAACAGAAGCGGTCAGCAGCCCAGACTGCGTTCACTAGAAGAGCCAATTACCTCGCCTCCAGAGCTAGTGCACTGGGGGAAAGTGAAATGAGAAGTGAGTGGAGGAACTTTAAAGTGGATCACTCCAGAGTCAGAGATGCAGGGTTTGAGTATGCCACGGCCCTGAGAGAAGTGGACGACGATGAAGTCAAAAAGAAGGCGGAAAACATTGATGGAAAAACAGCAGAATGTGACTAAGTTTGATGAAACTGAACAAATCATCCTGATCAGCTTCTGGACAAGGTTCGCTGAGGCGGAAATTACCACCCTCACTGAAGAGGCTGGATCAGCCATGGACCAGGCCGAGGCAACCGATCACCACCATATGACCAGGAGGGAATGTGAATTGATTCATAGGAACCTGGAACGGGAGGTCTACAACTTCGAACGAGGATTGGATGAGTGGAATGATTTGATCCCTCGGTCCAAGGCAACAGAGTCAAAGGACCAGATCCGGAAGTTGAAGAAAAGGCGTGAAAAACTGTGGGATGAGTGGGCATGGAAAGGCGGTTCTCAATCCGACGACGAAGAGAAACTGGGAAAAGTGAAAATTGTGAAGCAGGAGGAGCCAGTTGGGGCTTACAACTACAGGCCCCAGATCAGCCTAGAACGTGCACGCTTGCCCATGTTTGCTGGTAATATGAGGGATTACTACCGCTGGAAAGCTGAATGGGAGGACTTGCAACGTCTGGGAAACCCTCATGGATTGGAAAATGTGAGGAAATTCCATCTCTTGAGAAGCCTAGATAAAAAAGTCAAGAGGGACCTCGTATTGTCCAGCTGTGGATCCGCCAACGACGTGTTCAGGCTCCTGGACAACAAGTACGGAAATAAGCCGAAAATAGTGCTGCTGATTGCACAAGAAGTGCAAGGACTTTTCCCCATCAAAGGAAACCATCAGAGGAAGACAATCGAACTGATTCAAGCCGTGGAGAGAGCTCTTCGTGACCTACAAGTCTTAGGGGAGGAAGATGCTGTAAAGAACCGAGTGGTTGTGCAGTCGATTGAAAGTAAGCTTCCTGACTCCCTGAAAGAAAAACGACCCTGGAAGCGGGTTTTCACCACGCAACCACTTCGACTGTCTACTGCAATACTTGAAAAAGCAGGAGGACATTCTTGAGGAGCTAGACCAGCTACAGCCTAGCCCGGCGGACAATACTGAGAGGTCAAGCGAAAATAAAAAAGAAAGGAGGGCATTCACCAGAGCCACATCAGGAAACACCCTAAAGGGCTCTCAACCAAGCTCATGCATCACATGTGGAGACAACGAGCATGGAGGTAGGCTGTTCGCCTGCAAGGTCTTCAAGAAGCTCAATCTGACAGGCAAGAAGGCTCAGTTTAGGAGAGCAGGAGCATGCTTTAAGTGCTTGCGCCTTCATGGTGACGATGGCGGCTGCACACAAAAGTATCTATGCTCAAAGGATGACTGTCAGAAAGAGGGCTCTTCAGACCACAATTAATTGTTCTGTCCAAAGCCACAGATCAAGAAGAAAGAGGAAAAGAGCGGAGAGCAGAGTGATGCAAAATTGGGGGAAAGGGGGCTTGGACTAACCAACAAACAGGAGGAGCTCCTTGCCAAACTTTCTCCAGAGCTGCGAGCAGAGTTCAAAGAAGCCTTTTCAAATAAGATCACGACAAAAGTGTGTGCTAGCACTGGTTGTGAGCCTAAAGAGTGCACTGTCATAATGATGCTGTTGGATGTGACGACAAACTCTGGCCAGCTAGTCGGTACGTTGATTGATCTCGCTTCAGATACTAATTATATCTCTAATAAAGCAGCAGAGCGTCTCAAGCTAAATGGTGAGAACATTAAGTTGATTGTCCAAGGTGTTGGAGGGATGGAGAAAACCATTACTACCAAGAAGTATACCCTGAGGCTGAGAGTAAAAACTCCCAAAGGTACAATAGCAGAGCACAAACTCCTTTGTTACAGCTTGGAAGATGTTGTGAAGGTGAACCAAGCTGTCACGCCACAGCAACTGCAGAAGTTCTTTCCAAATGTTCCACTCAAGGACTTGGTCCGGCCCGAAAAGATCGACCTGTTGATTAGCCACAGGGAGGGTCGCCTGGTCCCACAGCCAGTCAGAGTAGTTGGAGACCTCGTCCTCTGGGATGGCCCCCTTGGGAAGACTGTTGGTGGAACGGATCCTGACCTCTTTGAAGTGATAGACCTAGCAGTGTACAGGTCTGAAACACATTTCGCTAGGCCAATGAGAACAGCTTCAAGGGCGTACAAAGAGATTCTCGTGAAGACAGAAGGACCCAGTGGAGTTTCGGTGGAAGAAGAAGACGCAATCCTCCGAAACACTGCAACTACCAACAAATACGTTTTTGAATGGTTCAAGTGGGACAGTATTGGCGCCGCCTGTGATCCTCAGTGTGGTGGCTGCAGATGCGGTAGGTGCCCCCCTGGAGGCAAGGAAATGACCCTAGGAGAGGAAAGAGACTTGGAGAAAATAAAGGAATGTCTCACCTACGTGCAAGCTGACAAGCACAGCGAATCCCCTCACTGGGATGCAGCTTACCCGTGGAAAGGAGACCCCGCAACGCTACCTGACAATCGACGTGCAGTGGAAGCGACTTTTTTAAACAATGAGAAACGACTGTAGAGGGAGCCGGAATGGAAGGCTGCGTACAGAGAGCAAATCCACGATATGGTCTCAAGAGGGGCTGCCGTTAAAGTCACCCAAGAGGAAATCGAGAGCTGGAAGGGACCTACAGTGAGGGAAAAATGTATTTAATCCCCTGCTGATTTTGTACGTTTGCCCACTGACAAAGAAATGATCAGTCTATAATTTTAATGGTAGGTTTATTTGAACAGTGAGAGACAGAATAACAACAAAAAAATCCAGAAAAACGCATGTCAAAAATGTTATAAAAAATGTTATAAATTGATTTGCATTTTAATTAGGGAAATAAGTATTTGACCCCTCTGCAAAACATGACTTAGTACTTGGTGGCAAAACCCTTGTTGGCAATCACAGAGGTCAGACGTTTCTTGTAGTTGGCCACCAGGTTTGCACACATCTCAGGAAGGATTTTGTCCCACTCCTCTTTGCATATCTTCTCCAAGTCATTAAGGTTTCGAGGCTGACGTTTGGCAACTCGAACCTTGAGCTCCCTCCACAGATTTCCTATGGGATTAAGGTCTGGAGACTGGCTACGCCACTCCAGGACCTTAATGTGCTTCTTCTTGAACCACTCCTTTGTTGCCTTGGCCGTGTGTTTTGGGTCATTGTCATGCTGGAATACCCATCCACGACACATTTTCAATGCCCTGGCTGAGGGAAGGAGGTTCTCTCCCAAGATTTGACAGTACATGGCCCCGTCCATCGTCCCTTTGATGCGGTGAAGTTGTCCTGTCCCCTTAGCAGAAAAACACCCCCAAAGCATAATGTTTCCACCTCCATGTTTGACGGTGGGGATGGTGTTCTTGGGGTCATAGGCAGGATTCCTCCTCCTCCAAACACGGCGAGTTGAGTTGATGCCAAAGAGCTCGATTTTTGTCTCATCTGACCACAACACTTTCACCCAGTTCTTCTCTGAATCATTCAGATGTTCATTGGCAAACTTCAGACGGGCCTGTATATGTGCTTTCTTGAGCAGGGGGACCTTGAGGGCGCTGCAGGATTTCAGTTTTTCACGGCGTAGTGTGTTACCAATTGTTTTCTTGGTGACTATGGTCCCAGCTGCCTTGAGATCATTGACAAGATCCTCCCGTATAGTTCTGGGCTGATTCCTCACCGTTCTCATGATCATTGCAACTCCACGAGGTGAGATCTTGCATGGAGCCCCAGGCCGAGGGAGATTGACAGTTATTTTGTGTTTCTTCCATTTGCGAATAATCGCACCAACTGTTGTCACCTTCTCACCAAGCTGCTTGGCGATGGTCTTGTAGCCCATTCCAGCCTTGTGTAGGTCTACAGTCTTGTCCCTGACATCCTTGGAGAGCTCTTTGGTCTTGGCCATGGTGGAGAGTTTGGAATCTGATTGATTGATTGCTTCTGTGGACAGGTGTCTTTTATACAGGTAACAAACTGAGATTAGGAGCACTCCCTTTAAGAGTGTGCTCCTAATCTCAGCTCGTTACCTGTATAAAAGACACCTGGGAGCCAGAAATCTTTCTGATTGAGAGGGGGTCAAATACTTATTTCCCTCATTAAAATGCAAATCAATTTATAACATTTTTGACATGTGTTTTTCTGGATTGTTTTGTTGTTATTCTGTCTCTCACTGTTTAAATAAACCTACCATTAAAATGATAGACTGATCATTTCTTTGTCAGTGGGCAAACGTACAAAATCAGCAGGGGATCAAATACTTTATATGGCCTGTGTTTGGTCTAATGAACGAAATCCTGAATTAATGTAATAAATAACTGATAATTAACTGAATTATCGAAAACAAATAGGCCTACCTTCTTGCACTTTGTGCAGGCTGTGTATTTATCTACCCTGTTGTTGTCCTTCCAAACTGGGGATTTCACTCACGCAGCACCTGTTTCCACGATGGTGTTGTAGCCTATTCCCTGATCATTACCTTTCTTTTTATTTCTCTGGTTAGGCCTATGTTAGCCATTGTCGCGTGAGCTAGGCTATCCAGGGAAGGTAAACATGGCAATGTGTCATATTCTCACGTGGGGAGAGGGAACATAAGCTATGCGCGTGGACAAATTATAAACGTTTTAGCACCACACAAATAGGGGACAGTTCCCGGCTCCACATCTCAATGTGTGCGTGGCTGGTAGCCTTATGTCTGCCTCGCCAAGCACAGAATAGAATTCGCATCACAATGCAAAACAACAAGCTCCTGGGTTTTTAAAAAGTGTATTATCTTGATTTAAAATGTAATTATTCTAAACTGCGAGCCGACCCACGGGTTGAAATAATGTTTTAATTCCACCCGCCAGCTGATTTTTTTGCGGCTCACCCATGGGTATCTGACCCGATGTAGGACTCTACTAATGATTAAAAGAATAGGGTAAATGCAGGTAGGCAACCCCATGCTTCAGCCTATTTATTATAGACACTATGCTGATTCAGTTGGGCTACAGGTGGTAATGCTTATTACTAATAGCATACCTGATAATATGGACCATATCCTTTAAAAAAGTAACCAATTGGGGGCTAAATCAAGTAGCCTAGTTTAATCTAATGTGACACGTTGACAAAAATCCCATTTAATTCCACTCAGGTAAAAAGAGCTGTAATAAGCTGTAACTCTTTTCCATTTGATAAATTCAATTCCAAAATGTGTTTGTTTGCTTGCTTGATGACATCAGAAATTCTGACCAATCTCTCTGCTGTAATTAGCAACAGGGAAATGAAGTGGGGTGGTGTTCAAGATCCCTAATCGGTTTATTAATGTTTTGAAAAAGGTTTCTACAAATGCCATATAGGACAGTGGGGGCTCTACTCCACATCCTTATAAAGCCAATCTACCAGTTATGCTCAATACTTTTGCAATAGTGGTTGAAGGGGTGGACAGGTGTTAAATAGTATCCATAAGGTTGTTGTGGGTTCTATACATTAAAAGTAACAAGATGCATTATTCATATCAAAATGGCAAAAATAAATAGCAAAATAACCCATATGTTGATATGTGCTAGAACCAAGTCACTGATACAGATACAGCAAGGAGAAAATAGACTCCAGACTGCAGTGCAGCACTGTGAATGTAGTCTTCATTCACGTGTCTCCTTCCTGCAAAGAGCTTGGACAGGCAATGTTCCACCAACAAGACTAATCAGATGATGCCTCTACCCTCATAACAGAGGTGTGGTTAGAGACATTCGGGATTCGAACTGAACACTGAAGCACTGCATTACACAGACTGTACACAGGCCACAATGTCATACATTATCTGCAAACTGGCAACACAGCATACAGCTAAAACGGCATAATTGTCATTAGATCATGGAGAGTGACTTAGGTATGATGTAATTACGACAAGCACATGCCCATGCCATCATCAAACCCCGGGTGGTCCCTGGTACTCTTCTGCGCTCAACATAATTACCATTTGGTCATATTATATAATGCTCAAGCCACTGTTTATGACTGATGCGTGATGCACAGTGAAGCAGCTACCAGACACCTGAATATGCCAAATTACAAACTATTTTATTCCTGCTGCTAGACTGCGAATGCAACTCATATCATTTATATAATTTCTTGCCATCAAGACCCATGTTTAGGGCTACTAATGATCCCTAATGATGTGACTCAGTACATGAAAAAGCCTACCACATATGGCCCAAAGCTCTCCCTCTCTCCCCATCAGGCCGTGCCTTTGACTACACAAACTGGGTAAAACCTCCGTTCCATCGCGAGGACCACAGCTCCTCCGGCTCCACTCAAGGCAACCGGATTACGATGTCAACCCGCCCTGCTATCATTTTTATTTAGAAAACTTAGAGCGAATGTTCCAAAACTTTAGGTGGACAATAGACCGATGACAAATATAATTCATTGATACCCGATAAGCCGCTCTGACGAACAGACGAGCGGGAGAGATTGGGTCTGTGAGCTAACTTGAGGACCACAAAACGTGGTTCAGTTCCGTTCCCACCCCTGCTACCCCGGCCTTCCACGGAATGGATTAGCGGCGAACTGGAGGGAGAGCCAACGAGACTGCGCCATTGTTATTACAGAAAAAAATATCCCAAGTTATTCGCGACTATTCGTGACCCATGTGATGTTTAGTCGCATAAGCAACAAAAATCCTACAGAGCAACGTATTATTCACGTTTCTACAGTACCCTCGCAACCCTGCTTCAAATGTCAGTGTGATGATAGGCTACATCGCTAGCTAGAAGAAAAAAAAATCACCGTGCTCAGATGCTAACACACATTATTATTCAGTGGACATTACTTGTTTTCACAACACTGTCTGAAAACCAAAACAAATGTCTTGTTTTTGTGATACCTGTGTAATGTAAACGTTTAATTGCCCCAGAGACTACCCGGGGCAATCACAAAAAAGACACGTTCAGTTGCCACCCGAAAGGGGGCGCTATAGTGTTACATATCTAAAAACTGCCCTGTTTGTGTCAATAAAATAGTTGACAGACCTAAAAACATATGTAATCTCAGTATGTCATTTTTACAACACAATCCAAACCTGAGGGGGTAACTGAACATTTTTAACAAGGCAGGGGCAAAAATTTGCCCCCCTTCCGTCAGCAAGCAGCACTGCCTCACGTCCGCCATTAGAGAGCGAGCGAAACAATACGAGAAAGCGGAGGCAATATAGCTAGTACCCTGCCACGGCAGAGAGGGGGAGGAAATCTCAAGCGGGGTAAAAATGTTGACTTTATAGCATAGCAGGAGACTCAAGGGAGCCCATGGACATATACCTAGTTGCTGAAACTTTGACTAACTAACCGTAACATTTCAATCAAAAGTATCTGAAATTCTTACCCGAGTAGAGCTTGAAACGATATAGCGCCACTTTTGTGCCTTGACATAAATCGGGGAACGCATGCGCCCCAATGTAAAGACCAGAGATGGTGGATAAATGAAGATATCCCATAAAGGCCGTTTACAATTGAGAAAAATGGCCAGAGTTCCGGGCTACTTAAGGGGTGGCTCTCCCATAGGCACCAATGCGATAGCAGCTGGGTCTGATCTACTTAGGTCACTGACTGTATATGAACCAGAAAAAAGGAACCTATGAAATGTCTCGATTTCTCTTCCGTCTCTGGTAAAGACGTTCTAGTCCGCGCGTAGGATACTGCCAACGGAATCCTTCTGTTTTTTCATCGTCGCGCAAGCGCACAATGTTCAATCAGAAGTGGTGCTGTTGACAATTAAATTGGTCTCGAATAATTCATCTACCTGAAACTCATATATAAATAGCTGCACTTTACCATAAACCATCCGCATAATGAATGTGGCAATGACTAAGCATTTTACTTTGCCATCTGGCGTGTTTACGGTTGGACCGCAATCGAGGTCGCATTGACCACACTAGTGAGATCCAATCATCATTCACTCGGTCACGGTTGCGTTCAGGTCTAACACACGTCTACCTACCGGTGGTTCAATGCATTACATCATACTTTTCCAATATAAGAATACGATATGTCAAATGTTTCATGAATAAAATACATGTTTAAACGGTTGAAAATTATGTCAAACGACACCCTTGAAATGTTGTAGCATATGGGGAGATATGAAAAACCGAGTCATATACTCTTGAACATCTGGTTGCTCAAAAATATCCTATGAATTTATTCAAACCATCCTCTTTACACTTTGGTCAGAGTGTCTGTGCTCATTGAGCTGTACGGTAGCCAAAACAATGTTCTCTACAACAATTTCGGAACCATCTTGCAACGGTGTGGGACCATCCTCACATGTTGAGAGAGAGAGCACAGGGCACCTTTTATACAATGTACACAGGACTAGAGGGCGTCTGAAAATGGCGGATCAGGTGTGTTTGCTTGAGTTAAAATGTGGTCCTGAGTCAAGTATGGGCTAATAAAAAATAATAACCTACATCTGCAAACTTACCGAATTAAGACGACCCAAGGACATAACATTCATGGTGATGATGCTATAACGGCAATATCTGTCAAAGTTTGCTCATGTACTGAATGATTCAGGATCAGCTTGCTCTGACCTAGCTCCAAACCTTATTAATACGTAACGTTAAAAAAAAGTTGGTCACACAAGCGCATCCTAAATCAGTGCTTATTATACAATTATGATCCTTTATAGTCAATAGGCCATTACTAGATATACATTATCAATAGAGATTTGATGGACCTATTTAAAAAATACTCTATAGATGTACAGTGGGGAGAACAAGTATTTGATACACTGCCGATTTTGCAGGTTTTCCTACTTACAAAGCACCTAGAGGTCTGTAATTTTTATCATAGGTACACTTCAACTGTGAGAGACGGAATCTAAAACAAAAATCCAGAAAATCACATTGTATGATTTTTAAGTAATTAATTTGCATTTTATTGCATGACATAAGTATTTGATACATCAGAAAAGCAGAACTTAATATTTGGTACAGAAACCTTTGTTTGCAATTACAGATATCATACGTTTCCTGTAGGTCTTGACCAGGTTTGCACACACTGCAGCAGGGATTTTGGCCCACTCCTCCATACAGACCTTCTCCAGATCTTTCAGGTTTCGGGGCTGTCGCTGGGCAATACGGACTTTCAGCTCCCTCCAAAGATGTTCTATTGGGTTCAGGTCTGGAGATTGGCTAGGCCACTCCAGGACCTTTAGATGCTTCTTACGGAGCCACTCCTTAGTTGCCCTGGCTGTGTGTTTCGGGTCGTTGTTATGCTGGAAGACCCAGCCACGACCCATCTTCAATGCTCTTACTGAGGGAAGGAGGTTGTTGGCCAAGATCTCGTGATACATGGCCCCATCCATCCTCCCCTCAATACGGTGCAGTCGTCCTGTCCCCTTTGCAGAAAAGCATCCCCAAAGAATGGTTTCCACCTCCATGCTTCACGGTTGGGATGGTGTTCTTGGGGTTGTACTCATCCTTCTTCTTCCTCCAAACACGGCGAGTGGAGTTTAGACCAAAAAGCTATATTTTTGTCTCAACAGACCACATGACCTTCTCCCATTCCTCCTCTGGATCATCCAGATGGTCATTGGCAAACTTCAGACAAGCCTGGACATGCGCTGGCTTGAGCAGGGGGACCTTGCGTGCGCTGCAGGATTTTAATCCATGACAGCGTAGTGTGTCACTAATTGTTTTCTTTGAGACTGTGGTCCCAGCTCTCTTCAGGTCATTGACCAGGTCCTGCTGTGTAGTTCTGGGCTGATCCCTCACCTTCCTCATGATCATTGATGCCCCACGAGGTGAGATCTTGCATGGAGCCCCAGACCGAGGGTGATTGACCGTCATCTTGAACTTCTTCCATTTTCTAATAATTGCGCCAACAGTTGTTGCCTTCTCACCAAGCTGCTTGCCTATTGTACTGTAGCCCATCCCAGCCTTGTGCAGGTCTACAATTTTATCCCTGATGTCCTTACACAGCTCTCTGGTCTTGGCCATTGTGGAGAGGTTGGAGTCTGTTTGATTTAGTGTGTGGACAGGTGTCTTTTATACAGGTAACGAGTTCAAACAGGTGCAGTTAATACAGGTAATGAGTGGAGAACAGGAGGGCTTCTTAAAGAAAAACGAACAGGTCTGTGAGAGCCAGAATTCTTACTGGTTGGTAGGTGATCAAATACTTATGTCATGCAATAAAATGCAAATTAATTACTTTAAAATCATACATTGTGATTTTCTGGATTTTTGTTTTAGATTTCGTCTCTCACAGTTGAAGTGTACATATGATAAAAATTACAGACCTCTACATGCTTTGTAAGTAGGAAAACCTGCAAAATCGGCAGTGTATCAAATACTTGTTCTCCCCACTGTACATGGGTGTATGGTGTATATATAACCTAATTCCAAACCATTCACAAGCACGTGTCCTTTTTTGCAGTCGCTCCAATTCTATTGCAACAAATGGGCAACACAGACTTGAATGGTTGGTCAAGATTGTGATGTAATCTGGCTTGTGTAGTTCATCAACAGGATTTGCTGTCATGAGCCCTCTCACTCCACCGGGTTACCACCTTAATTTGTTTCCACTATCTTCCACTTTGCTCACCACTCTCTCTCTACTCAGCCTAACTAGCTCCACCTGTCCCTGCTCTGCTCGGCTCTAATTACTCTGCCAGCTGCGCTGCATTACCCACTAACCTCTCCCAGTATTTAAAGTCCTGTCTTTCAGCTCTCCTTTGTCAGATCGTCTGCAAAGCTCACACCCGGAACCTGTTTGCTCGCGCTTCTGGCTCACCCTTGTTTTGTGACCCCGGACCTGCCTGATTCTTGGATACTCTTCGGCCCCAGGAAAACCAGACCTGCTTTCTGCCATTACGACTCCTGACTACTCTTCGACCCCGGTAACTCTGACCAGCCTTCTGCCTTGCTACAACGTGTTTGGATTTCCCTTGAACTGTACTTCTGCCTTGTTTCATCCGCCCCGTTGTGTCTGTGTTTCCTCCCCCCCAGGACTTCTGGACCACCAACCACCGGCGTCATCGGACGCATCGCTGCCACTGGGGGGGGGCACAGACCCAGCACATTGGACGGAATAACCCCTGGAGCCTTCACTCACTCCCTACTTCCCTTTTCCCTTAAGTTTAATAAACTTTCTGGTGTGACGCAATTGTGGTCCTCTTGTCGTCTGTCTGAACCGTGACAGTACGATCTGACCATTATGGACTCAGCGCACACCTCCCCCGACATGGAAACCGAAGAACCTGAGCAACCCACCGCCATGCTACGCCTGGAACACACTGAGAGAGAGCTAGGCCGCATGAGCGGCGACATCACCTCTCTGCTTCAGGTCGGCCACCAACAGCATCAGCAGTTCCAGCAGCACCAGCAGCAGTCCCAGCAGCAGCAACAACAACTCGCCATGATCATCCAACTCCTCACCAACCTTACCCCAGCCAGTCTGCCCACCAGCCCTGCCTCCGAGTTACCTGCCCCGGTCATTGCAGCCGCTGCCCCGGAACCCAAGATTGGAAACCCCGAGCGGTTCAACGGCGATTCTACCCAGGTCCGGCCATTCCTGACTAGCTGCCGACTTCAGTTCTCCTTGCAGCCAAGGACCTTCGCCACGGAGGGGGCTAAGGTCGGGTATGCCATCACTCACCTGACGGGCCGAGCTCGACTCTGGGGAACAGCAGAGTTCGAACGTCAAACCCCCGCATGTGCAACCTTCGACCTGTTTGCTGAGGAGATGCTGAAGGTGTTTGACCTGGATTCACCAACCGCAGAGGCGTCTCGTGAACTGTTCAGTATTCGACAAGGCAGACGTACAGTCGCAGACCATTCCATCGACTTCCGAACCCTGGCAAGACGAAGTTCTTGGAACACACCATCGTTGGTGGACGCGTTCTTCCATAGCTTGGCTGACTATATCAAGGACGAGTTGGTCTCCCATGAACTGCCTTCCACTCTTGATGAAGCCATCGCACTGACTGTCCGGATCGACAGAAGGATACAGACCCGTCGTCGTGAGAGGGGGCGCCAAGGTCCACCAACTACCGGCATTCGGAGAGATCCGACTGGGCTCCTGTCAGCTACTGCCACTCACCCAAGTCAGCTTGATCAGTCTGAGCCTATGGAGATTGGGCGAGCCTCTCTCACTCCTGCAGAGCGCCAGCGCCGCTTCACCTCAAACCTCTGCCTCTATTGTGGAGGTGATGGACATCGTGTGGTAACCTGCCCTTTAAAAGCCGAAGCTCACCGGGCATAGGGGGAGTCCGGTTGAGCTCAATGACCATCCAGTCCTCCGACCGCAAACCCCTGCTGCAAGTTCACCTCCGCCTCTCTGACTCAACTCACACCCTGGCTGCTCTGGTGGATTCTGGCGCCGAAGCCAACATAATGGACATCAAGCTGGCACGCCAACTGGGACTGGAGAACCTCCGTTTGACACCTCCTATTCCTGCCCGGGCACTGGACGGACACTTACTCGGATCGGTCACTCATGTCACGGCCCCGGTCTTGATGGGTCTGTCCGGAAACCATCAAGAAACTATCCAGTTTCACCTGCTCCCCTCTCCAGGCCAACCCCTCATCCTGGGTTACCCATGGCTCCGCCGGCACAACCCTCAGCTCGACTGGGTGACCGGGGTGATCAGGGAGTGGGGAGAGGACTGCCACCGAACCTGCCTGCTTGCTGCCGCACTACCCCCTCGGCCAGTACCTACTAACTCCGCTCCTGACCTCTCCCATGTCCCAGAATGCTACCATGGTCTCAGAGAAGTGTTTAACAAAGCAAGAGCCACATCTCTGCCCCCTCACCGACCGTACGACTGTGCCATCGACCTCCTCCCTGGAACAGCCCCTCCAAGGGGCCGTCTTTATTCGTTGTCTGCTCCTGAAAGAAAGTCCATGGAGGATTACATCAATGACTCGCTGTCCACAGGATTGATCCGTTCATCTTCATCTCCGGCTGGTGCTGGCTTCTTCTTTGTGGGGAAGAGGGACGGATCTCTTCGCCCCTGCATCGACTACAGGGGACTCAACGACATCACAGTGAAAAACCGTTACCCTCTCCCTCTGCTCACCTCTGCTTTTGAGTTGCTCCAGGGAGCCACTGTTTTTACCAAGTTGGATCTCAGAAACGCTTACCACCTAGTGCGGATCCGGGAGGGAGATGAATGGAAGACCGCATTCAATACACCAACAGGCCACTACGAGTATCTGGTTATGCCTTTTGGCCTCACCAATGCTCCTGCTGTGTTCCAGGCTCTAGTGAATGATGTACTGCGGGACATGTTAAACAAGTTTGTCTTCGTTTACCTGGATGACATCTTAATCTACTCCAGAAACCTGTCTGAACACACCCGCCATGTCCAGCAAGTCCTTCATCGTCTTCTGGAGAATTCCCTCTACGCCAAGGCAGAGAAATGTGAGTTTCACGTCAAGACAGTGGCCTTCCTGGGGTACATAGTGGCAGAGGGAAGTATCCAAATGGATCCTGCCAAAGTATCAGCAGTCACTTCATGGCCAGTTCCGGAGAACAGAAAGAAGCTGCAACAGTTTCTGGGGTTTGCTAACTTCTATAGAAAGTTTATCCGGAACTACAGTACCGTTGCTGCCCCTCTCACTGCTCTAACCAGCACCAAGCAACCCTTCACCTGGACCCCAGCAGCCGACAAGGCCTTCAGTACCCTCAAGGTAAGGTTCACCTCCGCTCCCATCCTCCAGATGCCTGATGTGGACCGGCAATTCATTGTGGAGGTGGACGCCTCGGATGTGGGAGTTGGTGCTGTGATTTCTCAGTGGGCTGCGGAGGATAGGAAGCTCCATCCCTGTGCCTTTTTCTCACGTCGGTTGTCCCCCTCTGAGTGCAATTACGACATAGGGAACCGAGAGCTGCTGGCTGTGAAGCTTGCCTTGGAGGAGTGGCGTCACTGGCTGGAGGGGTCCACCATTCCATTTCTCGTTTGGACCGATCATAAGAACTTGGAGTACATCCGCACGGCCAAACGGTTGAACTCCAGGCAGTCCCGCTGGGCCCTGTTCTTCACCAGGTTTAATTTCACTCTGTCATACCGGCCTGGATCACGCAACACCAAGCCAGACGCCCTCTCCCGTCAATTCCAGAAGGATGACAACCCCTCCAAGGATCCTGTGTCGATTCTGCCAAGTCCCTGCATCGTAGCAGCTCTGACCTGGGCTGTTGAGGAACAGGTGCTGGAAGCTCTCCGTAACCAGCCCGGTCCCAGCACTTGCCCAGCTGACCGCCTTTTTGTCCCCGAAAACCTGAGGTCCCAGGTCGTTCAGTGGGGACATGACTCCCGCCTAGCTTGTCACCCTGGCTCCACCCGCACTTACAACCTGCTCGCCCAGAGGTTCTGGTGGCCCTCTCTGAGAAAGGATGTACGGGAATTCGTCCAGGCCTGCCCCATCTGCAACCAACACAAGTCGTCCTGCCAGCCCCCAGCCGGATTGCTGCAGCCCCTGCCTGTGCCCAGACGTCCCTGGTCTCACATCGCCCTTGACTTTGTCACGGGGCTGCCCCCTTCAAGTGGCATGACCGTCATTCTCACCATAGTTGACCGATTCAGCAAGATGGCACACTTCATTCCCCTCCCCAAGCTCCCAACCGCCAAGGAGACCGCCCAGGTGGTCCTGGAACACGTCTTCCGGATCCACGGACTGCCAAAGGATGTAGTTTCTGACCGTGGTCCACAATTCTCCTCCGCTTTTTGGAAGGAGTTCTGTCACCTGCTGGGAGCCACAGTCAGTCTGACTTCCGGATTCCATCCCCAATCCAATGGGCAGTCAGAGCGGGCAAATCAGGAGCTCGAGAAGGCACTGCGATGCATGACTTCACGCAACCCCCACTCCTGGTCGCAGCAATTGACATGGGTGGAGTACGCACACAATTCTCTGACCTGCTCTGCCATCGGTATGTCCCCTTTCCAATGTGTTTATGGTTACCAGCCTCCTCTATTTGCCAGCCAGGAAGGGGAGGTTACTTGCCCATCTGCACTTGCTTTTGCCCGTCGATGTCGCCGCACCTGGTCACAAGCCCGAGCCACACTTCTCAGATCCGTTGCCAGCTACACTACCGGGGCCAACCGTCGGAGAATCCCTGCTCCCACCTACCATGTTGGTCAAAGGGTGTGGTTGTCGTCAAGGAACCTGCCACTCAGGGTGGAGTCGCAAAAGCTGGCACCTCGGTTCATTGGCCCATTCCCTATCATAAGAGTGATTAGCCCAACTGCTGTCCGGCTCCAACTGCCTAATTCCATGAGGGTGCACCCCACTTTCCATGTGTCTAAGATTAAGCCCATTCATGAGAGTCCGCTGGTCCCTGCTGCGCCTTGTCCTCCTCCTCCACAGCTCGTCGATGGTGGTCTGGTTTACACCGTCCGCCGCCTGCTTCGGTCCAGACGGAGGGGTAGGGGTCTCCAGTACCTCATTGACTGGGAGGGCTATGGACCTGAGGAAAGGACCTGGGTGCCAGCTAGTCGGATTGTGGATAGGACTCTCATCACCGCCTTCCACCAACGGCATCCTGATCAACCTGCAATCCGTAGGGGCCGCCCCAGAGGGATCCCTAACCGTCCTGCCCGCTCGGCTTCCTGTCCTGTGCCTGATCCTGTCTCGGGACCTGTCCCATCTCCCGACCACGGCCCTCCGGCTTCCTCCGAGGATGAGGACGTTCGCTCGGACCGTTCGGAGGAGTTCTAGCCCTCCTCCGGCTCCCCTCCTCCCGCCCGGCGTGGTGTTGCTCTTGGGACTTCTGGGGCCGTCCCTTGGGGGGGGGGTTCTGTCATGAGCCCTCTCACTCCACCGGGTTACCACCTTAATTTGTTTCCACTATCTTCCACTTTGCTCACCACTCTCTCTCTACTCAGCCTAACTAGCTCCACCTGTCCCTGCTCTGCTCGGCTCTAATTACTCTGCCAGCTGCGCTGCATTACCCACTAACCTCTCCCAGTATTTAAAGTCCTGTCTTTCAGCTCTCCTTTGTCAGATCGTCTGCAAAGCTCACACCCGGAACCTGTTTGCTCGCGCTTCTGGCTCACCCTTGTTTTGTGACCCCGGACCTGCCTGATTCTTGGATACTCTTCGGCCCCAGGAAAACCAGACCTGCTTTCTGCCATTACGACTCCTGACTACTCTTCGACCCCGGTAACTCTGACCAGCCTTCTGCCTTGCTACAACGTGTTTGGATTTCCCTTGAACTGTACTTCTGCCTTGTTTCATCCGCCCCGTTGTGTCTGTGTTTCCTCCCCCCCAGGACTTCTGGACCACCAACCACCGGCGTCATCGGACGCATCGCTGCCACTGGGGGGGGGCACAGACCCAGCACATTGGACGGAATAACCCCTGGAGCCTTCACTCACTCCCTACTTCCCTTTTCCCTTAAGTTTAATAAACTTTCTGGTGTGACGCAATTGTGGTCCTCTTGTCGTCTGTCTGAACCGTGACATTTGCATTCTAAAAACTTCCACACAAGCAGGGACAGCCACCTTGTTTCAAAATACTGCATTTCAGCTTTTTACTCTTCTCCCCAAAGTGTGCACTTGATCATTCCTCCTCATGGATTTAAAAGCATTGGATTGGTGTAAGAATGAGCCAGAAGGAGTTTCTACCATACTTCTTAGTCCATTTCTTTTTAATCCATGAGGGGAAGTGAACGAGTGCACAAGAAGGGGAGAGATTGGACCATAGCACTCTGAGTCTTGCAACTGTCACTCAATTCACTCCAGCTATTTTGTTCTTCCTCAAAGGACTCTCCGCTGATGATGTTAAGATAAAGGACCGTCCAGGGGCCTGTACAGGATATTGAAACGGTACAAGACGTTCAGATATAAATATATTGTGTAGAAAATATGATTTTGTGTCATTAGAATAGGATATAGAATCCTGTGTCAACTCTATACATTACATTTCTATCAGCAACATTCTGATTGAACATGTCACCTGACTGAATAGGACCCTGCTCAGCATTCAGATGACACTTGATTAGACAGGATGGATTTAACATTACTAGGGGGGTACATTGATAAACTAGTCACCAAAATACAACAAGTGCATGGCTTCCTAAGGCACTACTCTTTTCTGCTTCCATGCCATGGCGTTGGGTGAGATTGGGTGAGATTTCATCCAGATATACCAACTGTGTACATAATGGTATGATCTTTCCTTTGTGTGAGGGAAACAGAAACTAGTCTTCTCATGTTTAGAGTCTTTCTATTGGCGACTTGCCATTCAGGAAATAAAGGAGAACATTGTTATCCTGTTTCTCTGACAGCTTGAAGCTACCTTTGTGAACTCTTCAAAACACCTTAAATTCCCATTGCATTTAGTCATTTATCAATAATCTTTAAAAATGAAATTATTTTATATGGAAACATATGTACACTTTATTTATCATAGGCACAGACATAGCCTCAAGGTGTCAGGGGTATCAGACTGCAGCAGGGTCAGAAGAAGAACACACACACAGAGGAGTGAAAATAATTATCAACAAACCGGCAGACAGCATAGACAGAAATAAAACCGCACTATTTTCTTGAACTAGGCCTACAGTCTTCAGTATTATGCATGGGTTACAGATTTCATATGCAGATTCTTGTAAAAAGGCACTGTTTGAAGTCAAACAGAATGTATCGACATTCAACAAAGACGATGTCTGGAAAATGTTGACAGGCCAGTAATGTAATCAACTTACATAAGGACATACAGTTGAAGTCGTAAGTTTACATACACCTCAGCCAAATACATTTAAACTCAGTTTTTCACAATTCCTGACATTTAATCCTAGTAAAAATTCTCTGTCTTAGGTCAGTTAGGATCACCACTTTATTTTAAGAATGTGAAAAGTCAAAATAATAGTAGAGAGAATGATTTATTTCAGCTTTTATTTCTTTCATCACATTCCTAGTGGGTCAGAAGTTTACATACACTCAATTAGTATTTGGTAGCGTTGCCGTTAAATTGTTTAACTTGGGTCAAATGTTTCGCCTTCCACAAGCTTCCCAAAATAAGTTGGGTGAATTTTGGCCCATTCCTCCTGACAGAGCTGGTGTAACTGAGTCAGGTTTGTAGGCCTCCTTGCTCGCACACGCTTTTTCAGTTCTGCCCACAAATTTTCTATAGGATTGAGGTCAGGGCTTTGTGATGGCCACTCTAATACCTTGACTTTTGTCACGGTTTCGGCCGAGGCTGCTCCTCCTCCTTGTTCGGGCAGGTTTCGGCGGTCGTCGTCCCCGGAGTACTAGCTGCCACCGATCTATGTTTCATGTTCGTTTGGTTTTGTCTTGATGTTGTACACCTGTGTCTAGTTAGTCCTCATTAGTGTCCTATTTAGTTCTCGTTGTGTGTGTATGGTGTTGTGTGTGATTGCTCTTCTGTTTTGGTGTTCTGAGCTACGTACTCCCCTCCGTTGTTTGGAGAGGTTTTCGCACATGTTAGTGCGCCTTTTGTTTGACGCCTGTGTGCGCCTTTATTTCGCCTCCGGGCTGATTGTGCTCGTTTACTACGTGAATAACTCACTAAAGTCTTTTGGATTTAGCTTCTGCGTCCTGCTCTTGATTCCTGCACCACACCCACCTTCAGCACCCCTGACAACTTTGTTGTCCTTAAGCCATTTTCCATAACTTTGGAAGTATGCTTGGGGTCATTGTCCAATTGGAAGACCCATTTGCGACCAAGCTTTAACTTCCTGACTGATGTCTTGAGATGTTGCTTCAATATATCCACATAATTTTCCTTCCTCATGATGCCATCTATTTTGTGAAGTGCACCAGTCCCTCCTGCAGCAAAGCACTCCCACAGCATGATGCTGCCACCCCCGTGCTTCACGGTTGGGATGGTGTTCTTCGGCTTGGAAGCGTCCCCCTTTTTCCTCCAAACATAATGATGGTCATTATGGCCAAACAGTTCTATTTTTGTTTAATCAGACCAGAGGACATTTCTCCAAAAAGTACAATCTTTGTCCCCATGTGCAGTTGCAAACCGTAGTCTGTCTTTTTTATGGCGGTTTTGGAGCAGTAGCTTCTTCCTTGCTGAGCGGCCTTTCAGGTTATGTCGATATAGGACTCATTTTACTGTGGATATAGATACTTTTGTACCTGTTTCCTCAAGCATCTTCACAAGGTCCTTTGCTGTTGTTCTGGGATTGATTTGCACTTTACGCACCAAAGTACGTTCATCACTAGGAGACAGAACACGTCTCCTTCCTGAGCGGTATGACGGCTGCGTGGTCCCATGGTGTTTATACTTCCGTACTATTGTTTGTACAGATGAACCTTCAGGCGTTTGGAAATTCCTCCCAAGGATGAACCAGACTTGTGGAGGTCTACACATTTTTTTCTGAGGTCTTGGCTGATTTCTTTCGATTTTCCCATGATATCAAGCAAAGAGGTACTGAGTTTGAAGGTAGGCCTTGAAATACATCCACAGGTACACCTCCAATTGACTCAAATGATGGAATTTTCCAAGCTGTTTAAAGGCACAGTCAACTTAGTGTATGTAAACTTCTGACCCACTGGAATTGTGATACAGTGAATTATAAGTGAAATAATCTGTCTGTAAAATTTTTTGGAAAAATTACTTGTGTCATGCACAAAGTAGATGTCCTAAACGACTTGCCAAAACTATAGTTTGTTAACAATACATTTGTGGAGTGGTTGAAAAACAAGTTTTAATGACTCCAACCTAAGTGTACGTAAACTTCCGACTTCAACTGTATCTTCAGAATAAACTACAGATGGGTAGGTATCCTTGGTGATGTCACGATCGTCGTAATGAGTGGACCAAGGCACAGCGTGAAATGCGTACATCTTTTATTGAGTACTATAACAATAACAAAACAACAAAACGAAACGTGAAGTCCTCGGTCATAAACACAAACCTACACGGAACAAGATCCCACAAAAGACAAGTGCACAACAGGCTGCCTAAGTATGGTTCCCAAATCAGAGACAACAAGACACAGCTGCCTCCGATTGGGAACCACCCCCGGCCAACACAGAAACACACGATCTAGAAAAGAACACATAGAAAACAAAACATAGACACAACACATATAAACTAACACCCTGGCTCAACATATAAGAGTCCCCAGAGCCAGGGCGTGAGAGTACCCCCCCCCCCAAAGGCGCGGACTGCGACCGCGCCAACTAAACCCAACAGGGGAGGGGCCGGGTGGGCATTCCGCCTCGGAGGCGGATCCGGCTCCGGGCGTGACCACCACCCTCTAACTACCCCCCCGTAGCGCCCCTGGTCTGGTCCCGCTGGCTGGAGCTGGACTGGACATTGGTGGAGCGGATTGACCAGGCACCGGTGAAACAGGCACGGGCTGTGCCGGACTGACGACGCGCACCACAGGCTTGGTGCGGGGAGCAGGGACGGGCCGGACCGGGCTGGCGACGCGCACCACTGGCTTGGTGCGGGGAGCAGGAACGGGCCGGACCGGGCTGATGACGCGCACCACTGGCTTGGTGCGGGGAGCAGGAACGGGCCGGACCGGGCTGACGACGCGCACCACTGGCTTGGTGCGGGGAGCAGGAACAGGCCGGACCGGGCTGACGACGCGCACCACAGGCTTGGTGCGGGGAGCAGGAACAGGCCGGGCCGGGCTGGCGACGCGCACCACAGGCTTGGTGCGAGGGGCAGGAACAGGCCGGGCCGGGCTGGCGACGCGCACCACAGGCTTGGTGCGAGGGGCAGGAACAGGCCGGGCCGGGCTGGCGACGTGCACCACAGGCTTGGTGCGGGGAGCAGGAACAGGCCGGGCCGGGCTGGCGACGCGCACCACAGGCTTGGTGCGAGGGGCAGGAACAGGCCGGGCCGGGCTGGCGTCGCGCACCACAGGCTTGGTGCGAGGGGCAGGAACAGGCCGGGCCGGGCTGACGACGCGCACCACAGGCTTGGTGCGAGGGGCAGGAACAGGCCGGGCCGGGCTGGCGACGCGCACCACAGGCTTGGTGCGGGGAACAGGAACAGGCCGGACCGGGCTGTGGAGACGGACTGGAGGTCTGGAGCGAAGAGCTGACACAACCTGTCCTGGCTGAATGCCTATTTTTACACACTCTGTGTGAGGCATCAGCACAGGATGTACAGGGCTGTGTACTCGTACTGGCACTACAGCACGTGGCACTGCCGCAGGATATCCGGGACCGAGGAGGGGTACTGGAGGCCACTCCGTCCTGGCTGCATGCCCACCTTAGCACGACACGTGCGTGGTGCTAGCACAGGACGTACAGGACTGTGCCGGACCACTCGCGGCACAGTACGCAGCTCCGCATACCTCGGAACCTGCCCAGTCTCACGCTGCCTAGCCTGAGTACGGGGAGTTGGCTCTGCTCTTCCTCTAGGCTCCGCCAACCTCCCTTCCAGCCCCCCAAACCCGGTGGCCTCCTCTCCTAATCCACAAACTCGCCCTGTAGCTGCCTCCAGCAGCCCCGTCGTCCATGCCGTGTGCCCCCCCCCCCAAAATGTCTTGGGGTTGCCTCTTGCGTGTCCGACGTCGGCACGGTTGGCGCCGCTGCTCCTCTCTATGGCGCGCCTCCACCGTCTCCTCCCACGGACGGCGATCCATTCCGGCCTGGATTTCCTCCCAAGTCCAGGCTGTCTGCTCCTGGACACGCTGCTTGGTCCTGTTATGGTGGGATCTTCTGTCACGATCGTCGTAATGAGTGGACCAAGGCGCAGCGTGAAATGCGTACATCTTTTATTGAGTACTATAACAATAACAAAACGAAACGTGAAGTCCTCGGTCATAAACACAAACCTACACGGAACAAGATCCCACAAAAGACAAGTGCACAACAGGCTGCCTAAGTATACATTTATACATTTATACATTTACGTCATTTAGCAGACGCTCTTATCCAGAGCGACTTACAAATTGGTGCATTCACCCTATAGCCAGTGGGATAACCACTTTACAATTTTTTTAAATTTTTTAATTTACATTTTTTATTTTTTTTGGGGGGGGGGGGGGGTAGAAGGGTTACTTTATCCTATCCCAGTTATTCCTTAAAGAGGTCGGGTTTCAAATGTCTCCGGAAGGTGGTGAGTGACTCCGCTGTCCTGGCGTCGTGAGGGAGCTTGTTCCACCATTGGGGTGCCAGAGCAGCGAACAGTTTTGACTGGGCTGAGCGGGAACTATGCTTCCGCAGAGGAAGGGGAGCCAGCAGGCCAGAGGTGGATGAACGCAATGCCCTCGTTTGGGTGTAGGGACTGATCAGAGCCTGAAGGTACGGAGGTGCCGTTCCCCTCACAGCTCCATAGGCAAGCACCATGGTCTTGTAACAGATGCGAGCTTCAAATGGAAGCCAGTGGAGTGTGCGGAGGAGGGGGGTGACGTGAGAGAACTTGGGAAGGTTGAACACCAGACGGGCTGCGGCATTCTGGATGAGTTGTAGGGGTTTAATGGCACAGGCAGGGAGCCCAGCCAACAGCGAGTTGCAGTAATCCAGACGGGAGATGACAAGTGCCTGGATTAGGACCTGTGCCGCTTCCTGTGTAAGGCATTGTCGTACTCTCCGAATGTTGTAGAGCATGAACCTACAGGATCGGGTCACCGCCTTGATGTTAGCGGAGAACGACAGGGTGTTGTCCAGGGTCACGCCAAGGCTCTTCGCACTCTGGGAGGAGGACACAACGGAGTTGTCAACCGTGATGGCGAGATCATGGAACGGGCAGTCCTTCCCCGGGAAGAAGAGCAGCTCCGTCTTGCCAAGGTTCAGCTTGAGGTGGTGATCCGTCATCCATACTGATATGTCTGCCAGACATGCAGAGATGCGATTCGCCACCTGGTTATCAGAAGCGGGAAAGGAGAAGATTAATTGTGTATCGTCAGCGTAGCAATGATAGGAGAGGCCATGTGAGGATATGACAGAGCCAAGTGACTTGGTGTATAGCGAGAATAGGAGAGGGCCTAGAACTGAGCCCTGGGGGACACCAGTGGTGAGAGCACGTGGTGCGGAGACAGCTTCTCGCCACGCCACTTGGTAGGAGCGACCGGTCAGGTAGGACGCAATCCAAGAGTGAGCCGCGCCGGAGATGCCCAGCTCGGAGAGGGTGGAGAGGAGGATCTGATGGTTCACAGTATCAAAGGCAGCAGACAGGTCTAGAAGGACAAGAGCAGAGGAGAGAGAGTTAGCTTTAGCAGTGCGGAGAGCCTCCGTGACACAGAGAAGAGCAGTCTCAGTTGAATGACCAGTCCTGAAACCTGACTGGTTTGGATCAAGAAGGTCATTCTGAGAGAGATAGCAAGAGAGTTGGCTAAAGACGGCACGCTCAATAGTTTTGGAAAGAAAAGAAAGAAGGGATACTGGTCTGTAGTTGTTGACATCAGAGGGATCGAGTGTTGGTTTTTTGAGAAGGGGTGCAACTCTCGCTCTCTTGAAGACGGAAGGGACATAGCCAGCGGTCAAGGATGAGTTGATCAGCGAGGTGAGGTAGGGGAGAAGGTCACCGGAGATGGTCTGGAGAAGAGAGGAGGGGATAGGGTCAAGCGGGCAGGTTGTTGGGCGGCCTGCAGTCACAAGTCGCAAGATTTTATCTGGAGAGAGAGGGGAGAAAGAAGTCAAAGCATAGGGTAGGGCAGTGTGAGCAGGACCAGCAGTGTCATTTGACTTAACAAACGAGGATCGGATGTCGTCAACCTTCTTTTCAAAGTGGTTGACGAAGTCATCCACAGAGAGGGAGGAGGGGGGGGGGAGGAGGAGGATTCAGCAGGGAGGAGAATGTGGCAAAGAGCTTCCTAGGGTTAGAGGCAGATTCTTGGAATTTAGAGTGGTAGAAAGTGGCCTTAGTAGCAGAAACAGATGAAGAAAATGTAGAGAGGAGGGAGTGAAAAGATGCCAGGTCCGCAGGGAGTCTAGTTTTCTTCCATTTCCGCTCAGCTGCCCGGAGCTCTGTTCTGTGAGCTCGCAATGAGTCATCAAGCCACGGAGCTGGAGGGGAGGACCGAGCCGACCGGGAGGATAGGGGACATAGAGAGTCAAAGGATGCAGAAAGGGAGGAGAGGAGGGTTGAGGAGGCAGAATCAGGAGATTGGAGGGAGAAGGATTGAGCAGAGGGAAGAGATGATAGGATGGAAGAGGAGAGAGTAGCGGGAGAGAGAGAGCGAAGGTTGCGGCGGCGCATTACCATCTGTGTAGGGGCAGAGTGAGTAGTGTTGGAGGAGAGCGAGAGAGAAAAGGATACAAAGTAGTGGTCGGAGACATGGAGGGGAGTTGCAGTGAGATTAGTAGAAGAACAGCATCTAGTAAAGATGAGGTCAAGCGTATTGCCTGCCTTGTGAGTAGGGGGGGACGGTGAGAGTGTGAGGTCAAAAGAGGAGAGGAGTGGAAAGAAGGAGGCAGAGAGAAATGAGTCAAATGTAGACGTAGGGAGGTTGAAATCCCCCAAAACTGTGAGGGGTGAGCCATCCTCAGGAAAGGAACTTATCAAGGCGTCAAGCTCATTGATGAACTCTCCAAGGGAACCTGGAGGGCGATAGATGACAAGGATATTAAGCTTAAATGGGCTAGTGACTGTGACAGCATGGAATTCAAATGAGGAGATAGACAGATGGGTTAGGGGAAAAATTGAGAATGTCCACTTGGGAGAGATGAGGATTCCTGTGCCACCACCCCGCTGACCAGATGCTCTCGGGGTATGCGAGAACACATGGTCAGACGAGGAGAGAGCAGTAGGAGTAGCAGTGTTTTCAGTGGTATGGTTCCCAATCAGAGACAACAAGACACAGCTGCCTCCGATTGGGAACCACCCCCGGCCAACACAGAAACACACGATCTAGAAAAGAACACATAGAAAACAAAACATAGACACTACACATATAAACTAACACCCTGGCTCAACATATAAGAGTCCCCAGAGCCAGGGCGTGACAGGTGAATTTCAGCCTTTTTTATATTCAATGCCACAGTTTGAACAGCAGTTGACAAAAAAGGGGAAATTCATTCAATAATGTGGTTAAGGCAGAAGGAATTCTCACAAATGAATTCCCACATCAAATAAAACAAGGACAGCAATATTACAGTAGATTATCATTAATAAATGTTTATCCCATATCTATTGTATGTCAACAATGGCATGTCGTTGCCAGAAAGGCAAAATGCAGAAACTCAAAATTGTATAGTTTTTTTTGTAATTGTATAATTGGGCAAAGCATTAGATTGGTCCAAAGAATCCGACACTAACTCAATCTAACTTTATTCGTCACATGCTTCGTAAACAACAGGTGTGGACTAACAGTGAAACGCTTACAGGCCCTTCCCAAAAATGCAGAGAGAAAGAAAATAGAGAAATAATAGAAAAGTAAAACATGTAATAACAAAAGTAATACAATACACAATGAGTAACGATAACTTGGCTATATATACACAAGGGGTACCAGTACCGAGTCGATGTGAAGGGGTACGACGTAATTGAGGTAGATACAGTGCATTCGGAAAGTATTCAGACCCCTTCCCTTTTTCCACATTTTGTTACGTTACAGCCTTATTGTAAAATGGATTAAATAAATAAAAATCCTCATCAATCTAATAATATGCCATTTAGCAGACGCTTTTATCCAAAGCGACTTACAGTCATGTGCGCATACAATTTTACGTATGGGTGGTCCCGGGGATCAAACCCACTACTCTGGCGGTACAAGCGCCATGCTCTACCAATTGAGCTACAGAGGACCACACACAATACCCCATAATGACAAAGCGAAAACAGGTTTTTAGACATTTGTGCAAATAAAAAACAGAAATACCTTAATTACATAAGTATTCAAACCCTTTGCGATGAGACTCGAAATTGAGCTCAGGTGCATCCTGTCTCCATTGATTATCCTTGAGATGTTTCTACAACTTGATTGGAGTCCACCTGTGATAAATTAAATTGATTGGAAATGTTTTGGAAAGGCACACACTTGTCTATATAAGGTCCCACAGTTGACAGTGCAAAACCAAGCCATGAGGTCGAAGGAATTGTCCGTAGAGCTCCGAGACAGGATTGTGTCGAGGCACAGATCTGGGGAAGGGTACCAAAACATTTCTGCAGCTTTGGAGGTCCCCAAGAACACAGTGGCCTCCATCATTCTTAAATGGAAGAAGATTGGAACCACCAAGGCTCTTCCCAGAGTTGGCCGCCCGGCCAAACTGAGCAATTGGGGGAGAAGGGCCTTGGTCACTCTGACAGAGCTGCATCTCTCTGTGGAGATGGGAGAACCTTCCAGAAGGACAAACATCTCTGCAGCACTCCACCAATCAGGCCTTTATGGTAGAGTGGCCAGACGGAAGACACTCCTCAGTAAAAGGCACATGACAGCCCGCTTGGAGTTTGCCAAAAGGCACCTAGAGGACTCTCAGACCATGAGAAACAAGATTCTCTGGTCTGATGAAACCAAGATTGAACTCCTTGGCCTGAATGCCAAGCGTCACATCTGGAGGAAACCAGGCACCGCTCATCACCTGGCCAATACCATCCCTACGGTAAAGCATGGTGGTGGCAGCATCATGCTGTGGGGATGTTTTTCAGCGGCAGGGACTGGGAGACTAGTCAGGATCGAGGGAAAGATGAACGGAGCAAAGTACAGAGAGATCCTTGATGAAAACCTGCTCCAGAGCGCTCAGGACCTCAGACTGGGGCGAAGTTTCACCTTCCAACAGGATAACGACCATAAGCACACAGCCAAGACAACACAGTAGTGGCTTCGAACAAGTCTCTGAATGTCCCTGAGTGGCCAAGCTAGAGCCCAGACTTGAACCCGATCTAACATCTCAGGAGAGACCTGAAAATAGCTGTGCAGCGATGCTCCCCATCCAACCTGACAGAGCTTGAGAGGATCTGCAGAGAAGAATGGGAGAAACCCCCCAAATACATGTATGCCAAGCTTGTAGCGTCATACCCAAGAATACTTGAGGCTGTAATCGCTGCCAAAGGTGCTTCAGCAAAGTACTGAGTAAAGAGTCTGAATACTTATGTAAATGTGATATTTCAGCTTTTCATTTTTTATAAATGCGCAAAAATTTCTCAAAACCAGTTTTTGCTTTGTCATTATGGGGTATTGTTTGAAGATTGATGAGGGGGGAAAACTATTTAATCCATTTTAGAATAAGGCTGTAACGTTACAACATTTGGAAAAGGTAAAGGGAACTGAATACTTTCCGAATGCACTGTATGTACATATAACTAGGAATAAAGAGATAGTAAACAGTAGCATCAGCGTATGTGATGAGTCAAAAAATGCAAAAAGGTCAATGCAGATAGTTAAATAGTTAACCAAATAGCTACCCAGACTAACTATTTAGCAGTCTTATGGCTTGGGGGTAGGAGCTGTTCAGGGCCCTGTTGGTTCCAGACTTGTTGCATTGGTACCACTTACATTTACACTTGCCATGCAGTAGCAGAGAGAACAGTCTATGACTTCGGTGGCTGGACTCTGACAATTTTTAGGGCCTTCCTCTGACACCGCCTGATATAGAGGTCCTGGCTTTGCGGTCGGATGCCAAGCAGTTGCCATACCAAGCGATGATGCAGCCTGTCAAGATGCTCTCAATGGTGCAGCTGTAGAACCTTTTGAGGATCTGAGGACCATCCCAAATATTTTCAGCCTCCTGAGGGGGAAGAGGCGTTGTTGTGCCCTCTTCACAACTGTGTTGGTGTTTTTGGACCAGGATAGAGCCTTAGTGATGTGGACACAGAGGAACTTGAAGCTCTCGACCCACTCCACTGCAGCCCCGTTGATATGAATGGAGGCGTGCTCGGCCCTCTGTTTCCTGTGGTCCACAATCAGCTCATTTGTCGTGTTGTCAGCAAACTTAATGATGATGTTGGAGTCGTGCACGGCCATGCAGTCGTGGGTGAACAGGGAGTAAAGGAGGGGACTAAGCACGCACCCCTGAGGGGCACCCGTGTTGAGGGTCAGCGTGGCAGATGTGTTGTTGTCTACCCTCACCACCTGGAGGCGTCCCGTCAGGAAGTCCAGGATCCAGTTGCAGAGTGAGGTGTTCAGTCCCAGGGTTATTAGCTTAGTGATGAACTTCGAAGGCACTATGGTGTTGAACGCTGAGCTGTAGTCAATGAACAGCATTCTCACGTAGGTGTTCCTTTTGTCCAAGTGGGAAAGGGCAGTGTGGAGTGCAATAGAGACTACGTCCTTTGTGGATCTGTTGGGGTGGTATGCGAATTGGAGTGGGTCCAGGGTGTCTCGGATGATGGTGTTGATGTGAGCCATGACCAGCCTTTCAAAGCATTTCATGGCTACAGATGTGAGTGCTACGGGGTGATAGTCATTTAGAGTGGTTACCTTGGTGTTCTTGGGCACAGCGACTATGGTGGTCTGCTTGAAACATGTAGGTATTACAGACTGGGTCAGGGAGAGGTTGAAAATGTCAGTGAAGACACTTGCCAGTTGGTCAGCGCATGCCCCAACTACGCGTCCTTGTAATCCGTCTGGCCCTGCAGTCTGTTTCAAGGTCTTACTCACATCGGCTACGGAGAGAGTGATCACACAGTCGTCCGGAATAGCTGGTGTTTTCACACATGGTTCAGTGTTGTTTGCCTCGGCGCGAGCATAGAAAGCATTTAGCTCGTCTGGTAGGCTCGCATTACTAGGCAGCTCACCGCTGGGTTTCCCTTTGTAATCCGTGATAGTTGATGGCATCTCCCTGCCTGTGATGCCATCAAGAGCACCCAGGTCCCACAAACAAAACCTCAGGCTATTGTCCCATTACACACATACGAATCTTACACACAGACATAGACATGATTGGACAGGGTTGAGATGTGGAGTTGCTGTTCTTGTCCTTTAATCCTCTGCCAGAGAAACAGTGTCTCAAACTCTGTGTGGATGCTGAATGTCCAACAACTTTATCTGAAGGTAGCCTGGAGTGTGGCTCGAACTGTTCTTCATGTTTTGTGATTGTGCATGTGTGTGAATCTACACAGTGCACAAAACATTAGGAACACCTACCTAATATTGAGTTGCACCACCTTTTCCCCTCAGAAGAGCATAAATTCCTTCTTTAACCTGTCTCCTCCCCTTAATATACACTGATTGAACTGGATTTAACAAGTGACATCAATAAGGGATCATAGCTTTCACCTGGATTCACCTGGTCAGTCTATGTCATGGAAAAAGCATGTTTTGTAAACTCAGTGTGTGTGTGTGTGTGTGCGTGTGTGTGTGTGCGTGTGTGTGTGTGTGTGTGTGTGTGTGTGTGTGTGTGTGTGTGTTTTATCTCCCATTCTGTGCTTGGGGTCCAGACATCTTGCGAACACTGAACTCATTGTAGCTGAACATGGTATGCACAGAAGAGAAGCTTACCCTGGGGAGAGAGGAAGAGTCCATCAATCAAATGTATTGATCAAATTGTATTTATATAGCCCTTTTAACAACTTGTCAGTCTTTTACAGTAACCCGGACTAGACCCCCTCTCACCATGGCCATAGGTTATTCTGCTGTGTGTGTGTGTGTGTTTACCTTGGTTGTAGTTGACTCTGCTAGGCGAATTAACAGTTTGTTGATGCACTGGGCTGAATAAGTAGATGAAGTGACTATCCTGTGGGGTGTAATTGAAAGAGGAAAATATCAGTGACATGAATCAATCAACTAACTACGAGGTAGAACAGAAAATCAGCCGTTCTCCAGACCTCCAGGCCTGGAGTACTCCTGATCTAGAGTGAGACTCACCAGGAAGATGGGCAGCTGGAACTTGTCGTTCAGCACCATGGCATGAACACTGTAGTGCCCGCACAGCCTGGCTGTGATCTCACTCAGGAAGTTAGCAAGGAAGATTAAGAGCAGGATACCTGAGCCTGGAAGGAGATAAGAAGGAGAGGGAGAGACCGAGATTATGATGAAATGCTTTCCCCCAAACAAGAGCAGCAATCCAAATGTACTGCATCTGTATAATTGTTTAAAGTATTAAAGGGACAGTTCACTTTTTTTGAAGGTTTAGCTTATTTTCAACTTACCTAGGGTGTTGTGGAAGTCTGGAAGTCTATGGGTATCTGCTAGCATGCTGTTAGATACCCATATACTTCCAGTCATTGCGCTAATGCTAGTTAGCATTGGCTCACGAAACTACCTCTTAACTTCCTTCATACTGGACACAGATACATAAAAATGGTATCCACAAGTTCATCTGACTCTGGGGAAGTAGATAAAGGGCCTCATTGCCAAAATACCGAAGTATCCCTTTAAATCTCAAAACTGTTGAATTGTTATTGGTACAATTCTAAATCCCAGTTGGAACACTATTGATGGATATCAAGTAGGCTGTATGAATATTCTTAGAACTGAAATAACATTTAAAAGTTTACATCAAGTAACAATTTATTAACCAAGCAAATATAGGATCTTACAATTACAGTCCACAATGAGCACCAGGGGGCAACAAAAGGCAGCTTAATAAGAAATACATATTGGTGAAGAAAAAATAACTATTAATGATGTCCATTTCTTTAGACAGTAAATAGTGGGGGGTGTAACTACACTGGCAGACCCTACACAAATCAGCCTTAATGTTGAATTTAAACGGCTGTTGTGAAATCAATATGGTTAAGACAGTAGTGAATAATAGAAACATGAATATAAAAAGTGTAAATGTTTATCATTAGACAAGCAATAAAACAATTACATGGAATGCTAGAGCCTTATAATCTACATCATATTTAGTAGGAAAGACGGGTACAAGAGGAATAGGTTCTGTGTGATTCTCTGAAACCAATTCCACACGCAGAACAAAGGAACCAATTCCAATTGGCAAAATCACATTTCAGTTACTTATCAATAGTAACTTTTGGTCAAAGGCGTGGATTGGAGAACCAGAAATGGCCTGGAATTGGATGGGAAGTCAACCAACTTTAGTGAACATTAAAGTAAAGTTACTAGTGACCATAAATGATTGTGGGGCGATAGCCTCCACAATATAGTATGCTTTGATTGAGGGTGCATTCGTAAATTCATTTTGGCTATCTGTTAGATTAATTTGTATTTTAAGAATAATGACTAAAGGATTTCACCCCAAATACAGTATAAATGTGTGAACGGTGTTAGAGTTATAATGTAGTGGCAACCCACTAACAGAGGGGGGCGGGACTAAACATTCCAGGGTGAAGGGGACTGAGAAAACGGGTTAAAAAAATCCTCCTAAAGGTGGGCGGAGCAAAGTGCCTTTGTGTGTCAAGGGGTATAAAACAGGAGTGTATGGGTTTTGGCGCCAGAGCTCTCCATAAATAAAAATACAGATCATTCTTGCTGGTTGTGGACCTTGAATCATTTATGATTAAAACCAGAGCCTTACAACCTCTGGTAATGATTCAAGCTTAGGTTGAATTAGAGATAGAAATTCTCGTGACAAGTGGTCCTTCGAGCGGAGCTTAAATACGTCTTTGTCGTTCTAAGGACACCGAAACCGTGCACGGGCGGGTGATTGTATCCGTGGAGAATAGTCCTGGCCTTCGACGTTAAAGTTATAAACAGGCCGGTGATTACTCTTATGAACGATAAAGACGTTAACGAGTTTGAAAAAGCATTTAAATCCAAACTGCAAGGAAAAGGTCAGTAATTTTTATTCATGTATTTTGGTGAAATGATTTGAACTTGTATAAGAATAGTAATTCTTGTGAAGGACAGAGAATAGTTACCAAAATCTCAAAGGAAGTAATAATTATTATGATGGAAGGAAGGGGGGTCCGTAATTGACCCTAGGTAAATAGCTATTACCAAAATAATCTAGTTAATATTGAGATTGTACGAGATACAGTCTTTACAATATAAACAGGAAGGGGGATAATTTTCGTTGTGTGCGATGGATACATTAAAAAGGTCAAAAGTCGCGTAAACAACTGGGGATTTGCTCTAACTCTGTCTGTTTCATGAAACTGGAGCAGTTACGACCTCTAGGTTACGGATAGTGTTAGCAAATGATCGTATAATGTTGTATACGTGTGAGACTTGATGATCCATCAAAATACGTGATAATTGTTTCAAGGAGGGACTGAATTAGATCGCGTGAGAAAAAATGGTTATCTGACCCCTTTCATGAAACCAGAGTTTAAAAAAAAACTCTGGGTTACGGGTTAGATCATTTAAATGGTTAATTACAAAAGCAGATCATAACATTGGCTCAAGAGACGCATTTAATAATAACTCCTTGGAAAATAATTCTGGATTGAATTATTACTAAACGGGGGGATTTCTTATTTTTCCACCATGGAAAATAAATATTCTAAAGAGGTCCGAGAATTAACGGGGGATGAAAGATATATGTTAGGAAGAGATCGAAGAAATATGTTTTATGGATCCATTTGGGAGAAGAGGTATGGATTTATTGGGCATCTCGATGTGGAAAAGTTAGAAGTTATGATTAGGCAGATGCATGTAAACTGTGGAACGGATTTGAAAAAACAGCGAGGGGAGGGGCTAGAGACAGCAAGGGTCTTTTTGAAGCGCGAAGGAGAGAGGAAGTGCTTTAACTGTAACAAAGAGGAATATTTGGCAAGGGAGTGTAAGGCCCCGTGTAAATACTGTAACAGAACAGGTCATAACCATCGTGACTGCAGGGGTAAAGGAAAGGGCAGTGTCGGAGATAGGACAGTCTATTTTTTGGTTCAACGGGTAAAATGTTTGAAGAAATGATTCGTGTCGATTAAGAATTGACTAAAAACACCACGAAGCGATTATTTGAGAGGTACCTATACAATTCCAACGATATATACGTATGAACTTTCTCACCCAAACGTAGACGTACGTCATGAGTGAGAAAGTAGAGAATATTTACATTTCCATTTTTGGTCATTTGGCAGACGCTCTGGTCCGGAGCGACTTGCAGGAGCAGTTGGGGTTGGGTGCCTTGCTCGGGGGCACATCGGCAGATTTTTCGCCTGGTCGGCTCGGGAGTTGGAGCCGGCGACCTCTCGGTTGCTGACACGGTGCTCTTGGTTACTGGGCTACCAGCCGGCCGATATGAGTTTAAGGTTGTGCCGTTGTTTGATTAGGTGATAAGGTTATGTGATAAGGTTTAATGGGTAATCGGACCATAACTAAAGTGGTTATAGAAGTAATGTATAAATAGTAGAGAGCCAATAGAGGGTTCCATTGAACTATTATGTTTTGTTGGGCATTTGAATGGCATAAGGTGAAATCTGTGTGTATGAGGGAATTCAACGGCTGATATGAATGATAACCGGATACTACTTAGTATTTGGTTGGTTAATGCTGAATGGAAGATTTGAGGCGTGGTTGGGGGGTAACTAGGAAGACGCACTTATTCAATGGGGAATGGGTGTAGGGAGAGAGAGTTTTTACGTGTATTAAAAGTTGCATTAGATAGCTTTAGTAGTATTCTAGATAGGTCTATGAAAATATGTTACAAGTACGAATGACATTATTTCCTAAGAAGGAAGATTTGTAGGGAAGGTCCCCGCGCCTCCCCCATAATGTAGGAAGGAGCAGGAGAGGGGGGGAGAGGTGAGAGACAGTACATAGTTCAGATGGTAGGAATGTCATTAAGTGTATGCTTATCAACGATATCAAGTATTTGTTTTATTGATTGGGGCCGAATCAGAGAGAACGGTTAAAGAGATTGAATGGCGAGCTGGAGTGGCGATAGAGCTGTGAAAATTGAGTTGAGGACAAAGGACGATAATTTATGGCTCTGGTTAGCGGGAAAAAATTGAGACGGTCAAGCGAGTTAGATTGAGCTGGAAAATTTCAAGTAGAGGTCTAAAGACTTTACTGAAAGGAAGTGCTTTGATGAATTCAAATGGTTATTACTTTATTGTATAGGTTGAGTAACACCAGTGGTGGATGAAAATAAATGGTGGATTCTAAAAAAATAATTTAGTTTCGTTACGTGAACAATGGGATATCGTTTTTACTATTAGGATGATGGATTGAAAAAACATTGGTTATAAGTATGAAGTTAAAGGGGAAAATAACTGAGTTGTGTAATAATTTGAGGGAACATTACCATCGACATGCGGACTTCTCCAAAGTACATGAATGTAAACAGGAAGACAGTGAGACCATCAGCCAAGTGGCATACCTGAGCCTCCCCAGGGGCAGGGAAATGATACTCCGTACCATCAGCAGCTAAAAATAGCATTCCTTAGTGGAATGAGACAAGAAATAATCAGGAATATTAAGAGGACTTTAGTGGGATGGGGAACTACTTCGTTAGCCGAGGTCAAGAGATATGCAATCCAACATGAGCAGAATAGTAGACAGGATAGAGTAAGAAAAGAACAGAAGGGAGCAGAGTATTTAATGGCCACTCTAGGGGAAATAGCTGGTAGAGGTAGAACTCCAGAATAGAAGGGGAGAGAGATTTTCCTAGGGGGTGGATCAAATAATTGATAATGGATCATTTGAAATGAGATCACATGTAGCAGATTTAGGGTAATCAATTAAATAATCATTGTATACTCGAGGAATTTTGAGTGGTTTTATGGATTAGTTATGAGGAATTAGATTGATACAAACATTATTGATGGGTTAGGACTGGGGATATCTGTATCATGTTTTGTGTGTACTACCATCTTTAGATTACTGATGGTAATTGAAGGTTAACAAAATGTATAACCAGGAGAAAGAGATTAGCTTATCGCATTGGAATGTTGCTAAGGGTGAGGGGGAGCAGTAGTGAAGTTAGGCAGTATTTAGGTCATAAAAGGGAGCTACCAAATTAAGTTGAGCCTGGCTATCTTTGATTGTTGTTTTTCAATTGGGTTTTTCAAATAAAAAAACAACACACCCAGCATGATGTTTATAAAGGGTTGTTATGTTGAATTTAGGGGATTTTCAACAGTTCATAGGTGGTGTTTACTATGCTGTGGGATGGAACGGTTTGTTGGGTGATATTTGAAGCTAAATTAATGCAATGAGCTGCAGTAATCAGAGGAATGTACAATCTAAGGCGAAACAGCTATTGCCTAGATCATTGATTTAGCAATAGGATCAGGAAGATAGGGACTAGAAAAAAAATAAAAAATAGATGAAGAATGATGAGCTTTTTGGTAATGATAGACTGCTGTAAAGCTTGGGTACTCCATTATGTACTGCATACTGGTAAATTAAGTGATCTTATCTATGGGAAGGCAATGGCAGCCCATGGTAAAATCATTTGGAACTCTGAGGAGGAAGAACAGTTTATGTTGTTGCTCTCTTCCCAAACAGTCTTAGCTTTTCATAAATATATCAGGGATGTTACCCAAATGGTAGAGAGTAAAGAGGGATATGACATTGGTCGTGATTTAAAGATGGTGAGTTATTTTTTTGGGGTGGGCTATTAAATATAACTGGGTTAATCACGAACATAGAGGTTTTTATTCTTTGTTGCTAGGTAGAAGACTTAGGTGACCTATGGTCGAAGTGCTTGCTCTTACTTCAATCCATGGCTGTCTTATTTCTCTCTTCAAACATTGTGAAGGGAGCGGCACCAGGATTAAGCAAAGTTCAGGCTAAAACCTGTCTCTCATTTGCTATCTTCTTGATTGATTACAGCAGGAGGGGGGGTTGTGTTAGGTTTGAAATATTTAAATATGGACTTGTCATGTCCAACAATCAGTCTTCAGGTCAAGCCCGGGAGAGCCGGGGTAGAACAGAGTTTGAACTAAACATAAGTGTTTTTACAAGATAAGAGATTGATTGATTGGATTACTAATTGATTCTGAACTGAATGAAAGTTGAATTTAGCCGCCATAAAAGACAAAGGAAGTGGGAGGAGCAATAAAGAAGCAAAAGACAGTCTCAAAAATAAAAGGCATGGCAATTGGTTGATAAATGACCTAAGTGATTGTTTAGGTAGGTGGTAATATTGACACATGAGCAGAACTATGTGTCAAGAGGGGGGAAGAGGCTAATTGTAGGATTAAATAATATACGAAGGAGAGGACAAAATACTTTAAAAAAAAACATTTTTTTAGATACAGTCTAGAAAGAGAATGCAGTCAGAAATGGTTAGATTAATCTGAACATGTGTGAAGATAGTTTATTAACCACACCCGTATGTCAGCAGTTTTGTGCCCCACAGGTGAACTAAAGGAGAAGGTGACCCACTCTATCTAACCAGGTGACTGGTGAGCATCCAGTCCCTAAAGAAGAAAAACTGGAAGCAGGCCTGTTGGGAAGGGCCCTATCAGGTTATATTGGTCACTGCCTTGGCCATTAGAATAGCAGAGAGAGTAACCTGGGTCCATGTTACCCACTGCAAGAGGGTAAAACCACATACAAGCACCACTGAAACACACACAGAGTTGGAGAGCAGAACTGAACCAATAAGGTCCGGGGATCACCTCTGTTAACGAAGATCTCCTACCCCGACCTATCATCACTGTAGTGTGTTCTTAGGGTGTGAGTATGGGGTGGTACCAAGCAGAAGGACTAAAGGCAGGAGAGGGTTGGCGGTTTTTGGGAATATGGGTGTCCCTGAGCTGCATCATAGTCTCGGCAATAGTCTTGGTATGTCAAGATCCACCACCACCTCGCACCAATTACGCTATGGCCTTACCATTATTAAGAAATAAAAGGGAAGCGACCCGACATACTGACCATCAAGGACGAGTGATCTACAAAATAGGAGTCAGAGAAGGGTGGGGAGTAAGATTCAAAATTATCAGGACGGATAAGCAAGCAACGTGGGATTATAAGATCCCATTGTATTTACGTCCAGATGGAGGATAAGAAGGTATAACGACATCCCCACGGAGATGGTAGTAACAATAGTAAAGGTCACTAAAGAGGACATGAAAATAACTTACTGGGCTTGCGCGGACGAATACGGACGGGATACTTGTCTAAGATTACATTTGATGGAGTCAAAATATATGGAGGGCACAGTGTCACGGTTTCGGCCGAGGCTGCTCCTCCTCCTTGTTCGGGCAGGCTTCGGCGGTCATCGTCCCCGGAGTACTAGCTACCACCGTTCGATGTTTCATGTTTGTTTGGTTTTGTCTTTTTGTACACCTGTCCCTTGTTAGTGTTTGATTTTGTTTCCTATTTAGTTATCGTGTGTTGGGTCAGGTGTTATGTGTGATTGTTATGTCAGCTGTTAACTGTTGGTGGGTTTTCCTCTCATGTTGTTTGTTTTTGAGAGTCCGCACTGCGTGCGCGTTTCTACTATTTTACGCACTGTTGTGTGTGTGCGTAATTGTTCATGCCTCCCGGTTGGGTTGGCCAGTTACCTGTTTGGAGTTATATTTTTGGATCACTAAAGTCTGTTGACGAACGCCCTTGTTCCTGCGCTTGATTTCTCGCACCACATCCACACTCAGCATTCTTGACAGAATCACACATCACACCATGGAATCAGCAGGAGCAACCGCGCCAACGGACATCATGGAGGACCGTCTTCGTGGGCAGGAGGACAGGATCAACCAGATCGGTCACGCCCTGGATCGGGTGATGAACACTCTCCACCGATGGGAAAGCAGCGGGGTACCCACGCCCCCACCTACCGGACCATCCCCATCGGTCAGTCCTCCTGTTCCCCTTCCGGAACCCAGCGGGATTCGGCTCTCGCTCCCGAGGGCGTACGACGGCTCCGCTGCCGGGTGTCAAGGGTTCCTGCTGCAAGTGGAGCTCTACCTCGCCACCGTACACCCGGCGCCCTCGGGACACGAGAGCATCTCCGCCCTCATCTCCTGTCTCACCGGCAAGGCGTTGGAGTGGGCCAACGCCGAATGGAGGAGAATAGATGCCGCTACTATTACCTATGCGGAGTTCTCCCGCCGCTTCCGTGCCGTGTTTGACCATCCACCAGAAGGGAAGGCGGCGGGGGAGCGTCTGTTCTACCTCCGACAGGGGATGAGGAGCGCACAGGATTTTGCTTTGGAGTTCCGGACTCTAGCGGCAGATGCAGGGTGGAATGAGCGGGCCCTCATAGACCACTTCCGCTGCAGCCTCCGGGAGGACGTCCAGAGAGAGTTGGCATGCAGGGATACCACGTTGTCGTTTGACCAACTGGTCGACATGGCCATTCGGCTGGACACCCTGCTCGCCACCTGTGGACGTCCCGGGTGGGGGTTGCCCATTCCACCCTCCGGCACCTCCGAGCCGAGCCCTATTATGCTCGGAGGTGCTGGCGCTAGAGAACGGAGGAGTAGGAACCCGAGGGGGGCCGTTCCCTGCACCAACTGTGGCCGTGGAGGGCACACTGCGGCTAGGTGTTGGGGAAGGTCCCCCGGTGGAGGTGAAGGCAGGCCACGCATTGGGGAGTCCTCCCAGGTGAGTAGGCGCCCTACTTACCCAGAGCTTTCTGTCATTCACATAACCTTGCCTGTTTGTTTTCCACAGGTTGCACCTCGTTCCCAGCATAAGGCGCTAGTAGATTCAGGCGCAGCTGGGAATTTTGTAGATCGCCAGTTCTGTGTAGAGTTAGGGATTCCTCTCCTTCCCGTTGATAAGCCTTTCCCTGTACATGCCCTAGATAGCCGTCCGTTAGGATCTGGGTTAATTAGGGAGGTCACAGCGCCCCTTAGGATGAAGACGCAGGGGGGTCATGAGGAGACGATTCAGCTCTATCTGATTGACTCTCCTGCGTATCCGGTGGTGCTGGGACTTCCCTGGTTGATTACCCATGATCCTACTATTTCGTGGCGAGAGAAAGCTCTTAAAGGGTGGTCTGTTCAGTGTGAGGGGCTATGTCTGGGTGTTTCCATAGGGGCGACCTCGGTGGAGAGTCCAAATCAAATGCCCGCACTGCATATTCCCCCCGAGTATGAGGATTTGACACTGGTGTTTAGTAAGACAAGGGCGGCGCAGCTGCCACCTCATAGACAGGGGGATTGTGCGATAGATCTCCAGTTAGGAGCAGCACTCCCGCGGAGCCATGTGTATCCCTTGTCTCAAGAGGAGAGGAAGGCGATGGAAACTTACATCGCCGAGTCTCTGAGACAGGGATACATACGGGCCTCCACTTCACCCGCTTCCTCAAGCTTCTTTTTTGTGAAGAAAAAAGATGGAGGTTTGCGCCCGTGTATTGATTACCGCGGTCTCAATCAGATTACGGTGAAGTACAGTTATCCACTTCCTCTGATTGCGACTATGACGGAGTCATTACACGGTGCTCAGTTCTTCACAAAATTGGATCTCAGGAGCGCATATAACTTGGTGCGCATTAGAGAGGGCGATGAATGGAAGACAGCATTTAGCACTACCTCCGGTCATTACGAGTATCTCGTCATGCCATATGGGTTAATGAATGCTCCCTCAGTCTTCCAATCCTTTGTAGATGAGATTTTCTGGGACATGCAGGGGCAGGGAGTAGTCGTGTACATAGACGATATTCTGGTGTACAGTTCTACCCGAGCTGAGCATGTAGCCCTGGTGCGCCGAGTATTGAGGAGGCTGTTGGAGCATGACCTATATGTCAAGGCAGAGAAATGTCTGTTCTTTCAGGAGTCGGTCTCCTTTTTGGGTTATCAGTTGTCTGCGTCAGGGGTGAAGATGGAGGTTGACCGGGTGTCAGCTGTGCGTAATTGGCAAACCCCAACCACTGTGAAAGAGGTGCAACAGTTCTTGGGTTTTGCGAATTACTACCGGAGGTTTATCCGGGGTTTTGGACAGGTGGCAGCTCCCATAACGTCCCTGTTGAAGGGGGGTCCGGTGCGCTTGCGGTGGTCAGCTGAGGCGGACAGGGCTTTTGGGAGACTGAAGGACCTGTTTACCTCGGCGCCGGTGCTGGCGCATCCGGATCCCGCTTTACCATTCCAGGTAGAGGTAGACGCGTCCGAAGCCGGTATCGGGGCCGTTCTCTCACAACGGTCTGGCACACCACCTAAACTCCGCCCCTGTGCTTTTTATTCTAAGAAGCTCAGTCCGGCGGAGCGGAATTATGACGTAGGGGACAGGGAGCTGTTAGCCGTGGTACAAGCCCTAAAGGTGTGGAGGCATTGGCTTGAGGGGGCTCAACACCCTTTCCTCATTTTGACTGACCACCGTAACCTGGAATACATCCGGGCAGCTAGGAGACTGAATCCTCGCCAGGCTCGCTGGACTATGTTTCTAGCCCGGTTTGTATTTAAAATCACTTACATCCCTGGGTCCCAGAACGGGAAGGCAGATGCCCTGTCTCGGCGGTATGACACGGAGGAGAGGTCCGTTGAGCCCACTCCCATACTACCAAAGTCTTGTCTGGTGGCACCGGTGGTATGGGAGGTCGATGCAGAGATCGAGCGGGCGTTACGCACCGACCCAAGTCCTCCACAGTGTCCAGTGGGTCGGACGTACGTTCCGCTCGAGGTACGCGATCGCCTCATTTATTGGGCTCATACGTCCCCCTCCTCTGGACATCCAGGTATCGGCCGGACAGTTCACTGCCTTAGCACTAAGTACTGGTGGCCAACGTTAGCCAGGGATGTGAGGGTTTATGTCTCCTCCTGTTCGGTGTGTGCCCAGTGTAAGGCGCCCAGACATTTGCCCAGGGGTAAGCTACAACCCCTGCCCGTTCCGCAACGACCCTGGTCCCACCTCTCGGTGGACTTTGTTACAGACCTTCCCCCCTCACAGGGGAATACTACCATCCTGGTCGTTGTGGATCGGTTCTCGAAGGCCTGTCGTCTCCTTCCCATGCCGGGTCTCCCTACTGCCCTACAGACCGCTGAGGCTCCGTTTACCCATGTCTTTCGGCATTACGGGGTACCCGAGGATATAGTGTCTGATCGAGGCCCCCAGTTCACCTCCAGAGTGTGGAGAGCCTTTATGGAATGGTTGGGGGTTTCGGTGAGCCTTACCTCGGGTTACGACCCGGAGAGTAATGGGCAGGTTGAACGTGTCAACCAGGATGTGGGTAGGTTTCTGAGGTCATATTGCCAGGGCCGGCCGGAGGAGTGGGCGAGATATGTTCCCTGGGCCGAAATGGCACAAAACTCTCTCCGCCACTCCTCCACCAAACTAACCCCTTTCCAGTGTGTGTTAGGGTACCAGCCGGTTCTGGCACCTTGGCATGAGAGCCAGATCGAGGCCCCTGCGGTGGATGAGTGGGTGCGGCGCTCGGAGGAGACGTGGAACGCTGCCCACGTTCATCTGCAGCGGGCCATCCGTCGACATAAGACGAGCGCCGATCTCCACCGCAGTGAGGGGCCTGTGTACGCACCTGGAGATCGAGTCTGGCTCTCGACCAGAAACCTGCCCCTCCGCCTGCCCTGCCGGAAGCTGGGTCGGCGGTTTGTGGGGCCGTTCAAAGTCCTGAGGAGGTTGAACGAGGTGTGTTACAGGTTAGAACTGCCCATTGATTACAAGAATATTAACCCCTCGTTCCATGTGTCTCTCCTCAGGCCGGTGGTAGCTGGTCCACTCCAGGACTATGAGATAGAAGAGACTCCTCCGCCCCCGTTGGACATCGAGGGGGCTCCGGCGTACACCGTTAGGTCCATCCTTGATTCGAGACGCCGGATGGGGGGTCTCCAATATCTCGTGGAGTGGGAGGGGTACGGCCCGGAGGAGCGGTGCTGGGTGCCGAGGAGGGACATATTAGACCTGTCTCTTCTGACCGAGTTCCATCGGGGTCATCCTACGCGCCCTGCTCCGCGTCTTCCTGGTCGTCCCCGAGGCCGGGGTCGGCGCACGGCTGGAGCCGCGCGTCAAGGGGGGGGTACTGTCACGGTTTCGGCCGAGGCTGCTCCTCCTTCTTGTTCGGGCAGGCTTCGGCGGTCGTCGTCCCCGGAGTACTAGCTACCACCGTTCGATGTTTCATGTTTGTTTGGTTTTGTCTGTTTGTACACCTGTCCCTTGTTAGTGTTTGATTTTGTTTCCTATTTAGTTATCGTGTGTTGGGTCAGGTGTTATGTGTGATTGTTATGTCAGCTGTTAGCTGTTGGTGGGTTTTCCTCTCATGTTGTTTGTTTTTGAGAGTCCGCACTGCGTGCGCGTTTCTACTATTTTACGCACTGTTGTGTGTGTGCGTAATTGTTCATGCCTCCCGGTTGGGTTGGCCAGTTACCTGTTTGGAGTTATATTTTTGGATCACTAAAGTCTGTTGACGAACGCCCTTGTTCCTGCGCTTGATTTCTCGCACCACATCCACACTCAGCATTCTTGACACACAGGTACTGTCATTAATCCATTAATAGCAATAGACCGAGTAGATCAGTCAAGGGATGACGGAGTCAATTCGACTAACCCGTCCACTATGAAAGATTTTCTCCTCCAAGAATGGAACCAAGGGGAAGTGGAGGGGGTCCCTGATGAGAATCTCTGGTTAAAGTGGATGAAGTACACCGCTAGGGCCTTGGGGAGACCAATTGTTATGTATGCTCCATTGGGCGACCGACAATGTTGACCGCCCCAATGCCAAAGGCAATGTTTCCCTGTGTATTAGACCTGGGGTCCAATCAAAAAGAGCCCAATTGCACAGGGATTGGGCTGGCAAAGTTGACTTACTCGGCCAGCCCACCTAGATTCACTTTAACTCCTGGCGAATACCAGTGTTGCAGACATAGAAATGGCACCCGTAACTTGGGTGATTTTGATGGGTGTAAGGAGATAATTAATGTGACTGATTTAGATAAGGAAGGGAGGGAAAAAATGATTAACCTTACCATCCCTCTGACTGATGTGTGGTGGGCATGTACTAACAAAGGGAGCATTCGACAGACATTACCAGAGGGATGGGTGGGTACTTTTGCACCAGTATTGTTGGTCCAAACCTGTAAGAATTAGTCATCAAAGACCAGTGACAGGAAGAATAATCAGGAGGAGGAGAAATATAGGTCAGGAAGGAAATAGCCCAATTTGGATAGATGGTATAGGCATCCCCAGGGGTGTTCCAGACGAATACAAAGCTATGAATCAAATATGGGAGGGTTTTACCACAAAATTTTTCTGGTGGGTGACAATAAACAAGAATGTGGATTGGATAAATTATATCTATTACAACCAACAACGATTTATTAACCCGACTAGAGATGCAGTAAAGGGGATCTTCGAGCAATTATCCGCCATCCCGCTCATAACTTAGTAGAGGTTGGTTCTAGATCAGGCAGAAAGGGCCGGTGTCTATAGAATGATAAGCCATTGTTGCACATTTATCCCTAACAACACCACACTGGATGGGACAGTCACCAGAGCTCTTACAGAATTAACTGCACTAAGTGAAGAATGAACTGAGAACTCAGAAGTTAGTACATTGTGGATAGGGTGGTTTGATGAAATGTTTGGTAAATGGAAAACAATAGCAGCCACCATCTTAGGAGCGGTCAGTGTTTGTATGGGTATTCTTGTATTATGTGGTTGTTGTCTTGTTCCCTGTGTCTGAGGATTGGTGAGTCAGGCGTTGGTGAAATGCAGTATATAAACAATGATGAGAGATGGACTGACTCCGGACTCTGACCAGGGGAATGTGAAAAACAATCCTCCAGGCTTGGTGGATGACGAGGATTTGGACCCTGAAAGACCGCAATTGGATGAAATGTTTATTAGTTCTGACGTAATCTCTGAGATTAATCATGCTTGTAAAATACATTTATCCTGAATGTGAAAACATTTAGTCAAAGGGGTGGATTGTTAGATTAATTTGTATTTTAAGAATAATGACTAAAGGATTTCACCCCAAATACAGTATAAATGTGTGAACGGTGTTAGAGTTATAATGTAGTGGCAACCCACTAACAGAGGGGGGCGGGACTAAACATTCCAGGGTGAAGGGGACTGAGAAAACGGGTTTAAAAAATCCTCCTAAAGGTGGGCGGAGCAAAGTGCCTTTGTGTGTCAAGGGGTATAAAACAGGAGTGTATGGGTTTTGGCGCCAGAGCTCTCCATGAATAAAGAGATCAGATCATTCTTGCTGGTTGTGGACCTTGAATCATTTATGATTAAAACCAGAGCCTTACAACCTCTGGTAATGATTCAAGCTTAGGTTGAATTAGAGATATAAATTCTCGTGACACTATCTACTCCGATTTCAGAGCACTCTCTTTTGAGTGTGCCAGAGTGCACAATAACCCAAGATTTTTTCATTGTTCCATCTGTGGAATAACTGATGAATTTACGAATGCGCAACACCGGTTGAATATGACTGGTGTCAGTAAAGGTTGGCAAAAAACTGAATTAAAGTGTTGCTAGCATTACAGTTAGTCACTAACACTCTAGATAACATGAAAACAGCCTAACTAGCTCTGCTAGGGCGAGTTAAATGGTCAGAGTGAGTTCTCTAATTTGTGTCTGGAAGTAAGCTAGCCAACTTTAGCCAGTTAGCTTGGGCGCTTGACTGCCATTGTGAGGTCTGAACGCTCGGGTCAACCCTACTCCTCGCCAGAGACTCCGGTGTGTGCTCTGAACACTCCGAGAATGAAATGCTCTGAATTTACGAACAGACCATCTGACAACCATAAAGTGGCCACACTTGCCACTTTTCGGACTGAATAAGTTTGTAGGGGCAACAGTTTTTTTTTTTTTTTTTTTTTATACTTTGTTTATTGAATTTTCAGTACCAGCATTTAGTAAATAATTGCACTTGAAAGTTATTTGGTATGAATATGGAACAACAATTTGAAGACAACGATACAGCAAAACATAGAGAGACAGACATGAAAGAAAAAATAGACATTAAACACATAAATAAGATAAAACACAAAAAAAAAAAAAAATAATAATAATAAAAAAATAAAATAAAAAATAAAATAAAAAATAGGTTAAATATCTGTTTTGATCCTGTTGTTATAGGTCAGCTAGCACAGTTATTACCGTCCTTAACATCCGAGATGTCGTATATGCACATACCAGGCTTCTTACATCACCAATATATAAATACACATCACTCTGGAACTGCAGGGAAATGTATTCTTTTAACATAAGAAAAGAAGGGAGTCCACTTTGCATAGAATTTGTCTACAGACCCATTGAGTGTCTGTTTTATTTTCTCCAACTTTATGAAATTCAAAATAGATTTAATCCAAAGAGCATGAGAAGGGGCTGCAGGGGATTTCCATCTAAGTAAAATTAATCGTCTCGCTAACAACGTGAGAAAGGCAATTACATCCTTATTCATTTTGGTCAATTGTATTGTGGGTAAGGAAACTCCAAATAATGCAATGAGAGGGTCTGGCTCGATCTGTGTGCCGCTTAATTCTGAGAGTGTGTTAAAGATGTCTTTCCAGAAACCAACAAGAGATGGGCAGCACCAAAACATGTGCACATGATTAGCAGGGGACTGGTTACATCGAACACAATTAGGGTTCACATCCTTGTAAATTTTTGATAGTCTTGCTTTGGTCCAGTGGGCCCTATGAATGAGTTTGCATTGGATGAGGCCGTGTCGAGCGCAAATAGAAGAGCTATGTACCCTTTTGAGTGCCCCTTCCCATAGTTCATCAGATATTTCCTCACCCAGTTCCTCCTCCCAAGAGGATTTGATATTGTTTAATGAGATGGCTTGTAGTGAGCAAATTTGACTATAGATTATTGACAATGTGCCTTTCTGATTAGGAAGTGGGGTGAGAAATGTGTCGAACTGTGTTCCACCAGAAAGGTTGGGGAATCCTGGATCTATGCTGCGGACATAACTCCGGACTTGTAAGAACCTAAAAAAATGATGTCTGGGGAGATCAAATTTAGCTGATAATTGTTGAAACGTACTAAATGTATTGTTAGTATACAGATCTCTGAATCTTTTAATACTGAGATTAGACCATGTTGAGAAAGCACCATCAATCATAGATGGGGGAAAAGCTGGGTTTGAGGCTACCGGAGCCAAGGAAGAGGTTGTTTGAAACCCAAAGTGGCGCCTAAATTGATTCCAGATCTTCAATGTTGTTTTGACACATATATTATTGGTGAAGGAGGAGTAAGGGCCTGTAACAGAGGAGTGAGCGAGGGAAGACAATGATGCCGGTGTAGACGAGGCAGCCTCCATCTCCAGCCAAGTTGGGGGTGGGAATATCACTCTGCTCTGCAACCAGTACTGAATGATCCTAAGGTTAGCGGCCCAATAATAGAATCTGAAATCTGGTAGAGCTAGACCGCCGTCTGGTTTGGGCCTCTGCAAGAGCTGTTTTCGCATCCTAGGAGGCTTTTTGTCCCATATAAAGGGTAGAATTAGGCCGTCGATCTTTTTGAAAAATGTATTGGGTAGAAATATTGGAAGGCACTGATAGAGGTATAAGAATTTAGGGAGAGTATTCATTTTAATAGAGTTAATTCTAGCAACTAAGGAGAGGTGTAGCAAAGACCACCGTTCCAAATCGTCCTTAGTACGAGTTAAGAGAGGAGCAAAGTTGGCTTGAAAAAGGTTTTCAAACCTAATTGTGACATGTACCCCGAGATAAATAAAACTACTGTGAGCTATTTTAAATGGCAAGTTATGTAAAGGGGATTTTTTTGCAGCCATGTTAAGTGGCATCAATTCACTTTTACTGAGATTTAGTTTATACCCTGATAAGTGACCGAAGGATGCGAAAGTAGCAAGGGCAGCAGGGACAGAGACAGAAAGATTGGATGTGTATATTAATAAATCATCTGCATATAAAGACAGTTTGTGTTCGTGTCCGTATCTGACTATGCCTTTGATGAGGGGGTTGGAGCGAAGTGCTATTGCAAGTGGCTCTATGGCGAGGGCAAACAGTAAGGGACTTAAAGGGCAACCCTGACGTGTCGATCTTTGCAAAGGGAAGCGATCTGATTGAGTGTTATTAGTCCTGACAGAGGCTTGGGGGGATGAGTACAGAAGTTTTATCCAGGTCATGAATTTGGAGCCAAAGCCAAATTTATTTAGAGTGTAAAAAAGGTATTTCCATTCCACCCGATCAAACGCTTTCTCCGCGTCCAGGGATATAATGGCTTCAGAGGTATTGTCGACAGAAGGATTGTATATAATATTAAATAATCTTCGGAGATTGAAGAATGAGTGTCTATTTTTTATAAATCCTGTTTGATCCGGAGAGATAATTGATGGGAGGACTGTTTCTAGCCGCGTTGCCAGAATTTTGGCTAGAATTTTATAGTCCACATTTAGCAGGCTAATTGGACGGTATGATGCACAGTCAAGAGGGTCTTTGTTTTTTTTAAGAATAACACAAATGGTTGCTTGAGTGAGAGTATGTGGGAGAGCACCATTTACAAATGCATCATTGTACATTTCAATTAGAATAGGGGCTATTTTGGAGATAAACTTTTTATAAAACTCTGTCGAGTAGCCATCAGGCCCTGGGCTTCTCCCAGATTGAAGGGATTTGACAGCGTTAGACAGTTCTTCAACAGTGATCGGCTGCTCTAATTTTTTAACCAAATCCCGGCCGACCGAAGGCACAGAAAGTGAGTGGAAGAAATCATCCAATTCCAGTGTATCCGCTTTACTTTCAGAGGTATATAGAGACTGGTAATATCTCTTGAACTCCTCATTGATCCCCCCAGGATCTAATGATATCCCAGATGATGTACGAATTTTTGTAATCTGAGATGATGATGATAGTTGACGTAACTTGTGAGCTAATAATTTACTGGCTTTATCTCCTTGTTCATAGTAAGTGCTCCTAGACTTGACAAGCATTTCAGTAACCTGGTCTGTTAATAGTGTGTCAAATTCTGCTTGCAGAGTTAAACGTTCCTTATAAATATCCGGGGATGGTGAAACGGCATAAATGTCATCTAATTGGGCAATACAGCGTGTTATCATAGATAACCTATGCCTTTTCAATTTGTTCTCATGTGCGGTGTAGGAGATAATTTCACCTCTGATATAAGCTTTCAAAGTTTCCCAGAGAGTAGACGCAGAGATGTTTGGGGTTCTATTTGTAATCATGAAAAAGTCGATTTGACTCAAAACAAAATTGACAAAGTGTTCATTACTGAGCAGTTGAGTTTTTAGTCGCCAAGGCGGTCGCTGATTGTCAACATTTTGAAAAGCTACTTCCATAGTAACAGGGGCGTGGTCAGATACAACAATTGGGTTATATGAACATGAAGATATGGAGTGGAGGAGCCGGTCATCAACAAGGAAGTAGTCTATGCGCGTAAAAGTGTGGTGAACCGTTGAGAAAAAAGAGTATGCTTTCCCAGCTGGATTAACCATTCTCCAAGGATCTGAGACTGCGAATTCAGACATAAAGGTTCGAACAACTCTAGCTGAGGTTGATAAGGTGGTAGGTTTAGTGGAGGATCGATCCAATTGTGGGTCTAACCAACAGTTAAAGTCACCTCCTAAAATCAACATATGGGTGGACATATCTGGGAGTGTAGAGAAAACCGATTTGAAAAAATCACCATTGTCCCAATTAGGAGCATAGATATTAACAAGAAGAACCTTTGTATTGAGCAGCCTACCACTGACAATTATATATCTACCATGGGGATCTGCGATCACCTTAGAACATGTAAAAGGTACCGATCTGTGAAGTACAATAGCCACCCCTCTCGCCTTACTCTGAAATGAGGAATGGAACACCTGACCCACCCATCTGCACCTAAGACTTGAGTGTTGTGATACCTTCAGATGAGTTTCTTGGAGAAAGATGATGTGAGCTTTCAAATGATGAAGATGGTGTAGCACCTTACTACGTTTAACTGGGTTATTTATGCCCCTGCAGTTCCAAGTAAGAAAATTAAAGCCATTCCCTCCAGCAGTATGGGCTACACTAGGCTGAGTCATATCTTAAGAGAGAGAGAGGATGTGTAAAGGACAAGGTACAATGTAAACTGAAGATCTTAGTTGAACCTAAAAGCGCAAATGTAAAAAACAAAGACAAGCGAAGAGGCACAAAAAACATATACAAACTATATACAAATAGAGAGTGAACAAACCCTTCCCTCACACCCGCCCTTGCCGAAGCATCTCCCCAAATGAGATGCAAGCAAAACCCTAAATACAAAGAAAGTTTAGAGCTAAGCATGATAACTCTTACTCTGTGCTACCTAAGATTAGTGACCATTTAACTAGAGTAAGCCAAACATGGATAGAATGGTCCCCAACAGAGTCTAAGGAAAACTATCCTCGATTAAGAGAGGTTTAACCTCGACGCAGATGGTAAATGATCAAACTGAAACAGCCATGCAGACCCCCAGATATTGGCATTAGAGGCGGCAAACCTGGGCTGGAAATAAAGAGATAAAAAAGAGAATGACCTTCATATGTCGATGAACCCAGCAAAGATGGCTTCGTTAGTCACCCATTCGGCCTGCTAACTAGCCTGCTAGGAAGACCAGCCAGCCAACCATTTGTTACACACCATGCGGTACAACAGCCGCTTTCACGTTCTTGTTGATGAAATCTGCCGCTATAGCCGGGTCCTCGAATCTGTGCATGGAGCCGTCCGGTAAAGTCAGTCTCAAAACCGCAGGGTAGATGAGGCCGAACTTCACGCCCGGGCAGGCGTGTAGTTGGCGTTTCACAGCTCCAAAGCTAGCCCGCCTCTTAGCCACAGCTGTTGTGTAGTCCGCAAATATCGAGACTCTTTTACCCTTATGTAGAAGAGGGGATGCTTCTCCCGATCTTCTCAGTATGTCGTTGCGGACGTGAAAGAAATGCACCCTGATGACAAATGGTCGCGGGGGTTCTCCATCCCTGGGTCGGCTACGCAGAGTGCGGTGAGCCCGGTCTAGCAATGGCTTCTCCTCTAGCCCGAGCAGCTCCTGAAGTAGCTGGGCCATGTACTCCGTGGGCCTTGGGCCCTCCACTCCCTCCGGTATTCCCAGTAGACGAATGTTGTTCCTCCGCATTCTACTTTCCATATCTTCGCATCTATTATCGAGGAATGCCACCCTAGTTGTCAATGAGCCGACGTTAGCCTCTAGCTCGCTAATGCGAGTGCTGTGGTCTGTAGCACCTCGCTCCAAATCCGATAAAGTCACCCCATGTGCGTCGAGCTTATTCTGTATACTCTCGATAGATTTTTTAAGCTCGTCTTTGATCGTTGATATCTCTGACCTGAGATTGGTAGAGAGACAGTCAATTTTTCCGAAAATGTCGGTTTTGAGGGTGCCTATCACGGATTGCAGCATCTCCACAGTCAGTGTTTCCGTGGGGCCGGCATTGGCAGCGTTCGGTGGCGGGGGTGAGTCGGGAGAAGTTGCAGGCTTGCTGCGGCCTGCTCTTGCAGACTCTGTTTTTGGCCGGGTTGATGTCATTACGAATTTAAATTTATTAAACTTGAACTGAGTTGTTTATGGGTCTCTTCAGACGCCTGGGCAAACAGAAATGTATGCAATTTTGCAAAGTTAAATATATAAATTTGGTCACTAATTCAGGAGCGATAGGGAGACGCGTGCTACATCCTTGGCTTCCAACAGCGCCCCCCGTAGGGGCAACAGTTTTGATTAAATATACAATGTATCGCTCTCACGTGCTCATTTCTTTCCAATAACAACCATTAAACAACGTGCTCCCTTTCTTGTAGCATTTCCACAATGCATTTCTACAAGTTCTAACACCAGGTCGGTTGCTCGGCAACAACACAGCCGCTTGCACCAGGCTGCCAGTCATAAGAAGTGTATGCGAACACATCTAGGCTACTGTAGATAGCTAGCTATATGGTGGTATTCAAGCTGAGGTTAATCAATAAATCCAATGTCACTTGTTAAATCCACTTCAATCAGTGTAGATGAAGGGGAGGAGACCAGTTAAAGGATTTGTAAGCCTCGAGACAATTGGAGACATGGATTGTGTATGTGTGCCATTCAGAGGGTGAATGGGCAAGATAAAATAGTTGTGCCTTTGAACAGAGTATGGTAAGAACTGCAACACTGCTGGGTTTTTCACGAATTGTCCACCACCCAAAGGACATCCAGCCAACTTGATACAACTGTGAGAAGCATTGGAGTCAACATGGGCCAGCATCCCTGTGAAACAATTGATACCTTGTAGAATCCATGCCCCAACGAATTTAGGCTGTTCTGAGGGCAAAAGGGGGTGCAACTCAATATTAGGAAGATGTTCCTAATGTTTTTTACACTCAGTGTAAGTGAGAAGTAGGCATTGGTCTGACGCCAAACCCATCAGCCATAACTCACGCTGCGTCGGGATTCTCCACACTTCTTTCAAAGAGTTTACTTGAATACTCCCAGTCACTTTGGGAGAAGGGTGGAAAATCGGGATGCAGCCATAAATGTGCCCTTTGCTACGGTCTTAAAGTTTCACTGACTTTGCCTGGTGCAATAGGTGGACAGATTTTTCCCTTTCAGAACCTTTCAATGGTCCTAAAGTGCACACTCTGCACACTTGGCAATCAACAGCGCCTTTTGACTAAAGTAACTCGCCAGGACTGAGATGGCTCACTGGGTCATGCAGCTGGGAGAATCTGGCTAAGTAATGAAAATGAATGAACTCTAGATGCAAATATCCACAACAACTAGCGTGATTGAAAGGAATGATAAAAACAGTGTTTAAAAAATATATATAAACACAACTACTGATACACCAGTAGCTAGGAACACTAGCTATCTAGCTAACGTTAATAAAATAAGTAAGTTATCCATGATAATAAACCCAACCTTTTACAGGATTGGTTCGCAGTTCCGGAGCGACCCTCTAGGTGTCATCCTCCGACAACCATAGGCACCTCCTCACTCACAGTCGGGACTAATTATCTGCCTATTGGTGTCACCTGTGGCTATCTGATTCACCTGTGTATTTATGCCCGCACTTCCATGTGTTCCCTTGCTCAGTTTTCTCTGCTAGTTCCTTGATGTCAAGCAGTACGTATCAGTGTCGGATCACGTGACAGAGTTACAGGTACTCGAGAAGTGTTCTCCCTGTGTCATTGTGTTTTTCCAGTCAGAGTTAGTATTTCGTATTGTTTGTTGTCAGCCTGTTGTTTGGAGACCTATGTGCTCCTCATTTGTTTCGTGTATAGTCCGTTGTTTTGTATCCTGGCTTTTGGACCACCAGTAAAGATCCTTGTTTCACCATCTTTGCCTACTGCCTACTGTCTATCCTACACCGCACCTGGGTCACACCTCACACCAACCCTTACACCAACCATGCTTCAAAATGCATGGATGTAGATAGTGTATGCATGTAGGCCATGCAGTGGAGGCTGCTGAGGGAAGGACGACTCATAATAATAGTTGGAACGGCGCGAATGGAATGGCCAACACATGGAAAACATATGTTTGATGTATTTCATACTGTTGTCTGAAAACATGTTGCTAATCATGCTGTGGAGGACAAGGAGATCCGCTGACACTGTACTTTGATTATAAAGGTTTATTCATAACAAAGGAATTCAGCGTCGAATTACAGATACCTGCAGGCATCTGGAGAACAGTGGACCCAAAAGAATATGTTGTCCTGACCTCCTTTGTCTTCACCAAGTATTTATAATCTTTACCAAGATAGGGGTGGTTTCCCCTACAGACCAATCCCATCACTCCACACAACAGACTTCCTCTGTTTTAGGGTACTCCTATAGAACTGCTCTCCAGATGTCTCCCTGGGCCAAATCAACATTCTCTAAGCTACCATTTGCAAACACTAACAAAGTCATAAATTCCTTAGATACCACACTACCATTTGCAAAGCTAACAAAGTCATAAATTCCTTAGATACCACATTACCATTTGCAAAGCTAACAAAGTCATAAATTCCTTAGATACCACATTACCATTTGCAAAGCTAACAAAGTCATAAATTCCTTAGATATCACAATACCATTCCACTGATTCCGCTCCAGCCATTACCACAAGCCTGTCCTCCCCAATTAAGGTGCTACCAACTTCCTGTGATGCCATGTATTTATAATCCATTAAAAGTCACACAAATTTCTAACGGAGCTGGTGGTCTTTGGGTCTTCATCTGAAGATTCTAATTCTAGAACAGCTAAAGAAACGTTCTTCTTTACGTGATTGGTGGACTTAATGCGGCTAAAACATCAAACCATACTCTCTAAGCTGGGAACAAATTGTGTACATAAACCCATTCACACCGCACTACTACCAGGAATAAGGTAGGACAGGTCTTTTGTGTTTCTTCCATTTGTGAATAATCGCACCAACTGTTGTCACCTTCTCACCAAGCTGCTTGGCGATGGTCTTGTAGCCCATTCCAGCCTTGTGTAGGTCTACAATCTTGTCCCTGACATCCTTGGAGAGCTCTTTGGTCTTGGCCATGGTGGAGAGTTTGGAATCTGATTGATTGATTGCTTCTGTGGACAGGTGTCTTTTATACAGGTAACAAGCTGAGATTAGGAGCACTCCCTTTAAGAGTGTGCTCCTAATCTCAGCTCGTTACCTAATAATATAATATAATATGCCATTTAGCAGACGCTTTTATCCAAAGCGACTTACAGTCATGTGCGCATACATTTTTACGTATGGGTGGTCCCGGGGATCGAACCCACTACCCTGGCGTTACAAGCGCCATGCTCTACCAATTGAGCTACAGAGGACCAGACACCTGGGAGCCAGAAATCTTTCTGATTGAGAGGGGGTCAAATACTTATTTCCCTCATTAAAATGCAAATCAATTAATAACATTTTTGACATGCGTTTTTCTGGATTTTGTTGTTGTTATTCTGTCTCTCACTGTTCAAATAAACCTACCATTAAAATTATAGACTGATCATGTCTTTGTCAGTGGGCAAATGTACAAAATCAGCAGGGGATCAAATAGTTTTTTCCCTCACTGTATATATGGTATCGGCACCGAAGTATCGTGATAACATCGTATCGTGAGGTCCCTAGCAATTCCCAGCCCTACCGGATACGTAGGTAGAATAAAGTAGGTAGTGACATTATAAAACTGCTACATAATTATTGCTTTACATCATAAAGTCAGATCAGAGTGAGCAAAGATGGTCAGATTAAATCAAAAGCTTTTCAAACTAGTTCAAAGTAATAATAAGTACAGATAAACAGGAAGATCTTCTGGAAGTCCCAAAGGCACTCCTGGTTTCTGTTGCACCCCTGGTTTCTGTGTCCCTGGACTTGGTTTTTCATGGTCCATGTTTTGTTTGCCTGAAATATGCCTCCTGCACATTGTCATTAATGTGTTATGCACATCGTTTTTTACATCTTTCCATGTCCTGCCTTGTAGAGCTGGTTCAGCTGCAATACATGCATCACATTCCGTTTCACCTGGAATCTTCATCAGTTTAGTGAAGTCTCCTAGCTGCCGCCTCACCGCAGCCTGAGCCTCATCACTCCATATCTTCTGTTTCCTTTGTGTTGCCAAAGCAACAGGAACTGCCTCTAGTCTCTCCTCTTGACCCTGTGAAGGTACTGTCCTTGTTCCACCAACCCATTCCTTAGCACTCTTTGCCTCTTTTGTTTCTGTTTGTTTCTTTGCCGCTCCTTTCTTTGTCCATTTCCTGGGGTCCACTCTTGTAAGGCCCTTCTTCCTTTTAATAGATTTTACTGTGTTGTGCACATAGTTTTTGATGTCTCTCCATGTCCTGTCTTGTAGAGCTGGTTCATTGTGGAGGCATACTTCACAGTCCCGTTTACCTGGAACCTCCATCATTTAGATAAAGTGTCCCATTTGATACTTCACCGCAGTCTTAGCCGCATCACTCCACAGCCTCACAGGACTTGTCCGTGCAGGAACTGTCCAGACAGGAAGTGTCTGCGTTGGAAGTGTCTGGGCAGGAAGTGTCTGTGATTGAAGTGTTGGCATAATAATTGTACATGTTGGAAGTGTTTGTGCAGGAAGTGTCTTGCAGGATTAGTCCCTGAAGCATATGATGTTGCAGGAGATGAGAGGCCTTAAGGACTTGCAGGATATATCCCTGCAACATATGAACCTGATGGATAGGTCCCTGAAGGATGTGTCACGGTAGGATATGCCCTTGCAAAATCTGTCCCAGCAGAATCTGTCCCCACAGAATATGACCTCGCAGAATGTGATCCCGAAGGATATGACTTCTCAGGATATGTCCCAGCATGATATGACCTTGAGGGCTGTGCCCCCACAGTATATGACTTCGCTGAATATGTCTCTGTAGGATATGTCCTTCCAGAATCTGTCCCCGCTGGATATGTCCCGCAGAATATGTCCCTGCAGAATATCTCCCTATGAAATCAATAGAAACAGAAGAAAATGATTCATGAACATGTGCCATTATCATATATATATATTGTGAAGAGGAACAGAGCAAACACTATAGAGCAATAAGTTGCAAGCTTCTCAAAAATGTAGGTGTGGTTAACATGTAAATGGCACAAAAACTGTGATTTTTCCACTCAACATTTATCATTTAACTCCTAAAACACAATGGAAATGTTAGTCCAAATATCCTGTAAAGCAACTGATACTCACCATATGTAGGAGAAACAACCCTTTCCTCAGACGGCCCTGGAATTACAACTGGAACCTGATCCATTGCAAGCTGTCACGCCCTGACCTATAGAACTCTTGTTTGTTGAGTCAGGGTGTGGAATTCTATGTTAGACATTCTATGTTTAAGTTCTAGTTTTCTATTTTTATGTCTGGCCGGGTATGATTCCCAATCAGAGGCAGCTGTCGCTCATTGTCTCTGATTGGGGATCATACTTAGATAGCCTATTGCCTACTGTTTATTGTGGGATCTTGTTCCTGTTAGGCTGGTATGTGTATATAGCCCTTTGGACTTCACGTTACGTTGTTTCTTGTTTTGTTTAATGTTTATTTAGTTAATAAACATGTACGCTTTTCATGCTGCACCTTGGTCCGACCCGTCTCTCAACGTTCGTGACAGAAGATCCCACCACAAAAGGACCAAGCAGCGTGCCGAGGCGGAGCGAATAGCTTTGTCACAGGTGGGCGAATGGTGGTCATGGGAGGAGATATTCGCTGGGAAAGGATCCTGGGCGAAGGTACAGACCCTGGCAAGAGAGGATCAACGACGACGCCAACGGGACCAACCGCTGAGGAAGCCCGAGAAGCAACCCCAATAAAAAATGTTGGGGGGGGCTAGAGGGGTGGTCGGGGATCGAGAGAGAAGAGCCCCGACCACTGCACCCGGTGCGGTTCCAGTTGGAGTCCCTACGACCATGGGAACAGGAATGGGAACAGTTTTACACTGAGGAGTCGGAGGATGACGACAACGATGAGTTTCTGTTCCCTAACTCGTGGAGGCTCCCGGAGGAGTCCTCACTGGAGGAGGATTGGGCGCGGAGAGAGAAGGACTGGAACAGTCGTGGATCTCCAATGCCAGTTCCCAGCCCGGTACGCCCCGTGCCTGCTCCTCGCACCAAGCCAGTAGTGCGTGTTCCCAGTCCGGCACGGCCCGTGCCTGCTCCTCGCACCAAGCCAGTGGTGCGTGTTTCCAGTCCGGCACGGCCCGTGCCTACTCCTCGCACCAAGCCAGTGGTGCGTGTTCCCAGTCCGGCACGGCCCGTTCCAGGACAGAAACACGCACCTAAAATGGAGTCAGCAGGGACAGTCAGTCCGTCCAGATCTTTGGAGGAACGTATCCAACGGCAGGCGAGCAGGATCTAGGCTCTCGGCAGCGCAATGGAGCGCGTGGTGAGTACATTGGAGCGTTGGGAGAGAGATGGCGTTTCTACACCTCCTCCAACCACACAACTCACTCGACCTCCAGCGACGGTTCCCTGCAGGGAGCACTTTAGCGTGTCGGTGCCCAGTCTGGGGCCGGCAACCAGCCCAACTACAGGGTTGGAAACCACCTCTGCGTCGGTGCCCAGGGTGGGCACGACGTACAGCCCCGTTCTGGAGCAGGATCTCCTAAACGTGTCGGTGCCCAGTCTGGGGCCGGCAACCAGTCTTACTACAGGGCTGGAATTTTCCTCTGCGTCGGTGCCCAGGCTGGGCACGGCGTTTAGTCCTGCTCCAGAGATGGGGATGGATACGGGTCCGGTCAGCTGCTCCACTCCGGAGTCAGAGCATTCCGCTCCACCGGGGTACAGTCCAGCTCCGGTCAGCGGCTCCACTCCGGAGCCAGAGCAATCCGCTCCATCGGTGCCTGATCCAGCTCCGGTCAGCGACTCCATTCCGGAGTCAGAGCTGTCCGCTCCACCGGTGCCTGATCCAGCTCCGGTCAGCGACTCCATTCCGGAGTCAGAGCTGTCCGCTCCACCGGTGCCCAGTCCAGCTCCGGTCAGCGGCTCCACTCCGGAGCCAGAGCAATCCGCTCCACCGGTGCCTGATCCAGCTCCGGTCGGTTGCTCCACTCCGGAGCCAGAGCACTCTGCTCCACCGGTGCCCAAGCCCACTCCGGTCAGTGACTCCATTCTGGAGTCAGAGCAGTCCGCTCCACCGGGGTCCAGTCCAGCTCCGGTCAGCGGCTCCACTCCGGAGCCAGAGCAATCCGCTCCACCGGTGCCCAGTCCAGCTCCGGTCAGCGGCTCCACTCCGGAGCCAGAACAGTCCGCTCCACCGGTGCCCAGTCCAGCTCTGGTCAGCGGCTCCACTCCAGACCCAGAAGTCAGCCCCTCTCCAGGGTCGGGGTCTCCCACACCAGGGTCCAGACAGAGCTTGGTGCATCGTGGGAGGATTGCCGATCCAGGCCCAGACGTCAGCCCCTCTCCAGGTTCGGGGTCTCCCACACCAGGGTCCAGACAGGGCTTGGTGCATCGCGGGAGGATTGCCGATCCAGGCCCAGACGTCAGCCCCTCTCCAGGTTCGGGGTCTCCCATACCAGGGTCCAGACAGGGCTTGGTGCATCGTGGGGGGATTGCCGATCCAGGCCCAGACGTCAGCCCCTCTCCAGGTTTGGGATCTCCCACACCAGGGTCCAGACAGGGCTTGGTGCATCGCGGGAGGATTGCCGATCCAGGCCCAGATGTCAGCCCCTCTCCAGGTTCGGGGTCTCCCATACCAGGGTCCAGACAGGGCTTGGTGCATCATGGGAGGAAGGAGAGGGGAAGCATCGCGCAGAGGTCCAGACCAGACCAGGGGCGCAACAGAGAGGGAGAGGTCGTCACGCCGGAGCCAGATCCGCCTACGAGGTTGAAAGCCCACCCGGACCCTCCCCTTTCATGTCAGGTTTGTGCGGCCGGAGTCCGCACCTTTGGTGGGGTACTGTCACGCCCTGACCTATAGAACTCTTGTTTGTTGAGTCAGGGTGTGGAATTCTATGTTAGACATTCTATGTTTAAGTTATTTTAAAAAATATATATTTCACCTTTATTTAACCAGGTAAGCCAGTTGAGAACAAGTTCTCATTTACAACTGCGACCTGGCCAAGATAAAGCAAAGCAGCGCGATAAAAACAACAACACAGAGTTACATGGGGTAAAAAAAAACATAAAGTCAAAAAATACAACAGAAAATATATATACAGTGTGTGCAAATGTAGCAAGTTATGGAGGTAAGGCAATAAATAGGCTATAGTGCAAAATAATTACAATTAGTATTAACACTGGAATGATAGATGTGCAAGAGATTATGTGCAAATAGAGATACTGGGGTGCAAAAGAGCAAAATAAATAACAATATAGGGATGAGGTAGTTGGGTGGGCTAATTTCAGATGGGCTGTGTACAGGTGCAGTGATCGGTAAGGTGCTCTGACAACTGATGCTTAAAGTTAGTGAGGGAGATAAGAGTCTCCAGCTTCAGAGATTTTTGCAATTCGTTCCAGTCATTGGCAGCAGAGAACTGGAAGGAATGGCGGCCAAAGGAGGTGTTGGCTTTGGGGATGACCAGTGAGATAATAATAATATGCCATTTAGCAGACACTTTTATCCAAAGCAACTTACAGTCATGCGTGCATACATTTTTGTGTATGGGTGGTCCCGGGGATCGAACCCACTACCTTGGCGTTACAAGCGCCGTGCTCTACCAGCTGAGCTACAGAGGACCACCTAGGTATTTGTAGTTGTCCACATACTCTAGGTCAGACCTGTCGAGAGTAGTGATTCTAGTCGGGTGGGCAGGTGCCAGCAGCGTTCGATTGAAGAGCATGCATTTAGTTTTACTAGTGTTTAAGAGCAGTTGGAGGCTACTGAAGGAGTGTTGTATGGCATTGAAGCTCGTTTGGAGGTTTGTTAACACAGTGTCCAATGAAGGGCCAGATGTATACAAAATGGTGTCGTCTGCGTAGAGGTGGATCTGAGAGTCACCAGCAGCAAGAGCGACATCATTGATATACACAGAGAAAAGAGTCGGCCCAAGAATTGAACCCTGTGGCACCCCCATAGAGACTGCCATAGGTCCAGACAACAGGCCCTCCGATTTGACACATTGAACTCTATCTGAGAAGTAGTTGGTGAACCAGGCGAGGCAGTCATTTGAGAAACCAAGGCTATTTAGTCTACCAATAAGAATGCGGTGGTTGACAGAGTCGAAAGCCTTGGCCAGGTCGATGAAGACGGCTGCACAGTACTGTCTATTATCAATCGCGGTTATAATATCGTTTAGGACCTTGAGTGTGGCTGAAGTGCACCCATGACCAGCTGGGAAACCGGATTGCATAGCGGAGAAGGTACGGTGGGATTCGAAATGGTCGGTGATCTGTTTGTTAACTTGGCTTTCAAATACTTTCGAAAGGCAGGGCAGGATGGATATAGGTCTGTGACAGTTTGGATATAGAGTGTCACCCCTTTTGAAGAGGGGGATGACCGCGGCAGCTTTCCAATCTCTGGGGATCTCAGACGTTACGAAAGAGAGGTTGAACAGGCTAGTAATAGGGGTTGCGACAATTTCGGCGGCTAGTTTTAGAAAGAAAGGGTCCAGATTGTCTAGCCCAGCTGATTTGTAGGGGTCCAGATTTTGCAGCTCTTTCAGAACATCAGCTGTCTGAATTTGTGTGAAGGAGAAGCGGGGGGGGGGGGGGGGGGCATGGGCAAGATGCAGCGGAGGGTGCAGAGCTGGTGGCCGGGGTAGTGGTAGCCAGGTGGAAAGCATGGCCAGCCGTAGCAAAATGCTTGTTGAAATTCTCGATTATTGTAGATTTATCGGTGGTGATAGTGTTTCCTAGCCTCAGTGCAGTGGGCAGCTGGGAGGAAGTGCTCTTATTCTCCATGGACTTTACAGTGTCCCAAAACTTTTTGGAGTTAGTGCTACAGGATGCAAATTTCTGTTTGAAAAAGTTAGCCTTTGCTTTCCTGACTGCTTGTGTATATTGGTTCCTAACTTCCCTGAAAGTTGCATATCGCGGGGGCTATTTGATGCTAATGCAGTACGCCACAGGATGTTTTTGTGCTGGTCAAGGGCAGTCAAGTCTGAGGAGAACCAGGGGCTATATCTGTTCTTAGTTCTGTATTTTTTTAATGGGGCATGTTTATTTAAGATTGAGAGGAAATTACTTTTAAAGAACAACCAGGCATCCTCTATGTCTGGCCGTGTATGATTCCCAATCAGAGGCAGCTGTTGCTCGTTGTCTCTGATTGGGGATCATACTTAGATAGCCTATTGCCTACTGTGTATTGTGGGATCTTGTTCCTGTTAGGCTGGTATGTGTATAGCCCTTTAGACTTCACATTACGTTGTTTCTTGTTTTGTTGAATGTTTATTTAGTTAATAAACATGTACGCTTTTCACGCTGCACCTTGGTCCGACCCGTCTCTCAACGTTCGTGACACAAGCAGCAATTTGCTGATTTCTGCTAGATGTGCTGCATTTTCAAAGAGTCTGTAGTACTCTTTATGGACCTGGGTGTCATGTCCCAATAACTTTGCAACTTGATCCAATTCACTTTCATTCAAGTTCAGTATTTGGCAATGAATAGCAACCTCTTTCCTCACTGTCGCATGGATCAGACTTTCAGGATTCTTTGCATCACACTCATGTGCAAATTTCCTCAGACAGTCAAACCCTCTGACGTAGCTTGCTGCATCCAGGCTCCGTGCGAAGACATAAGGGTTGTCCTTTGACACACCAACTTTGTCTCTGTTTGCAATAAGGATGTCAAGAGATTAAATCATCCTCTCCGTTAGTAGGACTGGCATTTTCCTACCATTTTTCCTTCTATTTCCACCCTGGTTAATTTGTCGTCACCAAGCTCCTGCTTTAGCCTTGAGAGGCTATTGAAAATGTCTGCACTAGCTGGAGCTTTCTTCCTGTTTGTGTACGTTTCCAACAGCGCTTTCACAACCTCCACTGTCCTTTTTCTGTTGAAGAGAGCTATTTCTGCAAGAAGAGTTTCATTTAGCTTTTTCCAGACAGCGTTGGTTGGGTTCTCCAGCAATTCTTTCTTTGCTGTGTCCCCTGCAACCTTGAGAAACTTCTGAAGTTTGATCAAATCCTCAGTGAAGACACATCAACTTCATCACACTGAGGGACAGTGCTGAGGGATAGACCAGAAAAACTGTTATTCCAATCGTGTTGTGGCTTTGCTGGCATGCATTATTTTTGTAGTTTTCCCCACCAAGATTTACATGCTAAAAGCATCACTGAACATAACCCTTACCATTCAACTTCAATTGGGTAGGGAAGTCCCAAGGATCCCAGATAACACGGACCGTATGAAATGACTCTCCTTCTCCAAACGCAAAATCAGGCAAATGGCGTTTACAAGGTGGAATCCCAAAATAAATGTATAAAGTGATAAAAACCTATTTAGCTAGTTGTGCAAGACATTTTATAGATACTCTTTTTAAAATGTTTTCTCCTTCGAGAAAACAATATCTGATTCAAAGGGTGTGTGGCAGATTTCAAAACTCTTCCGGGAAGGACTCTGGTAGGATACGCTTGTGCTTCCGCGCCTACATTGACATATCTTCAGAATAAACTACAGACATTGGTATCCTTTGGTGAATTTCACCATTTTACTTCATTGCCACAGCTTACACAGCAGTTGACAAAAAGGGGGAAATTATTTCAATGATGTGGCTATTAAGGCAGAATAAATCCTCATATCAAATTAGTTCCCAAATCTTATAAAACAAGGATGGCAATTCCTTCATATTACAGTAGATTATCATGGATAAATGTTCATCCCATATCTATCGTATGTCAGCAAGTCATGTCATTGCCAGGATGTACTCTGCATTTTCGTCATTGCAACTACCACCATAACTACAAGCGATCTATTTTGATAAAGTCGTTAAAATCATGCATTTTTGAAAGCTCTCATGTAGTCCTAGACTAGAGTATTCATCTTTAGTGTTTTCCTCCAATCCCAAGAAGCAGGATTCTTCACTCGTAAGGAGTGACACGTTAGCCCTTTAGTAAAATTACATCTGAAGCGTCATGCTATAATTTAACCCACTCCAACAGTGGCAAAAGTGCCTAAATCAACAAACATCCTTCAAACTTAACACTCCACACGTGTATCTACAGACAATAAAATAGACAACTCCAGAAAGGCAAATGCAACAACTCATTTCTAAAATTGTATAATTGGGCAAAGCATTAACTTGGTCTAAAGAATCTGACATTAACTCCTTGCCTGTGATGCCATCAAGAGCACCAACAAAAATACATCAGGCTATTGTCCCCCTACGCATACACAAAAGCAGAACTCAAAGACTTCAGTTAAAGTATTAAATCGTACACACAGAAATATACATGATTGGTCAATGGACAGGGTTGAGATGCTGTTCTTGTCCTTTAATCCTCTGCCAGAGAAACAGTCTCTCAAACTCTGGGTGGATGCTTAATGTCCAACAACTTTATATGAAGGTAGCCTGGCGTGTGGCTCAAACTGTTCTTCATGTGTGATTGCACATGTGTGAATCTTGGTTTGTGTGATCTCCCATGGTGTGCTTGGGATCCAGACAGCTTGCAAACTCTGAACTTGGCAGGTGCTACGCATCACTGTAGCTGAACACGGTATGCACAGATGAGAAGCTTCACCTGGGGAGAAAGAAAGAGTCCATCAATCAAATGTATTGGTCAAATTTAATTTATCAACAACTTGTCAGTCTTTTACAGTAACTTGGCCTAGACCCCCTCTCACCATGGTCATAGGTTACTCTGCTGTGTGTGTGTGTGTGTTTACCTTGGCTGTTGGTGACTCTGCCAGGCGAATGAACAGTTTGTTGATGCCTGGCACTGGGCTGAATGAGTAGATGAAGTGACTATCCTGTGGGGTGTAATTGAAAGAGGAAAAGATCAGTGACACGAATCAATCAACTAACTATGAGGTAAAACAGAAAACCAGCCATTCTCCAGACCTCCAGTACTCCTGATCTAGAGTGAGACTCACCAGGAAGATGGGCAACTGGAACTTGTCATTGAGCACCACGGCATGGACACTGCAGGGCCCACACAGCCTGGCTGTGATCTCACTCAGGAAGTTAGCATGGAAGATGAAGAGCAGGATGCCTGAGCCTGGAAGGAGAGGGAGGAGAGAGGGAGTGAGGAGAGGGAGTGAGGAGAGGGAGGAGAGAGGGAGTGAGGAGAGGGAGGAGAGAGGGAGGAGAGAGGGAGGGAGAGATTAAATGCTTTCCCTAACCCCCCAATACAGTGTGTGCAAGTGATTAGCACTGTTTGTAGGTGTATCCTACCCTCTCCAGGTGTGTGAGGCGATTGTTTGTAGCCAAACTCCAGAGAGAAGTCTGGTCCCTCACAGAGTCTGTGACAGGCCAGAGGGAACACCGGCTCCAGCAGGGCCAGCCGAGTCTCAAAGAACGCCCGGATAGTGTCCTCTGCCACACTTGACAACCTGTGTATGTGAGGGAGAGAATGTGTGAGAAAGAATAAGGCATCACTGTGCTGCTAACAGTATGTGGGGTTACAGTATACAATCTTAACTCTGTTACATATGTACCTTTATTTATACAGACTGATTCATACGTTTACAGAGCGAGAGTGAGACATGGCAGCAACACTCACATGTTGATGTGGTCCTTGATGAGGTCGTACACAAGCAGGTTGTTGCTGACCTTGGCGAAGTACATGGCCGTATTCTTGTGTTTGGACAGGATGTTGCAGTCGGCCCCGTACTCCAGTAGGAGGCGCACCACGTCAGCATTCCCCCTCTTACACGCCTGAAGAACAGAGGCTACTGGTAAAGAACTATAGCGATAAGTCTGTCCCACAGGACTTTAGCAGAAATGAGGGTATTCACAAATAGGGGTCATTGACGAGCTTAGTCTCTATGCTTCAGGGGTGATATGTTGCTTTCTAATTAAAACACAGCATTTCTCTTCATCACCCCCGTTTTTCCCCCTCCTCCTCCGTACCTTCATCAGGGCCGTCTCTCCTCCCAGTGTCGGAGCGTTGACGTAGGACCCTGCCTCCAGGAGGATAGCAACTGTGGTCAGGAAGTTCTGAAATGAAAAAATGTAAGGAGAGGGTTAAGTAAGTAAGTAAACCTTGCAAACAGACATTTACACACAAACAAGAGTAGCGTATACATGTGTGTAGACTTTACTTGTAATGAGGCGGTTTAAACCAGTCTGTCCTGTGTTACCTTCTCTGCAGCGTGCATAAGGGCAGTGGTTCCGTTCTTCTGCCGTCCGTTCACCTTCACCCCCTTCTTAATCAGCAGCCTCAGGATGTCATCCTGTCCCCCTGCTGCTGCCAACATACTCAGGGACATACCACTGGAGTCCTGCAGGAGGCAACACACACAGACACAAACTCCTTCATTACTGAGGACTAAAGCTTTCCAAAGCCTCTTGTAGCAAACACAATGGGAAGCGGGGCAGCAATCCAAATGTATCTGTACAGCTAATTGTTTAAAAATAACAAAAAAAGGGCAAGTTCACTTTTTTGAAAGTTAAACTTATCGACTTACCTAGGGTGTTCTCTTTTCATCCAAAAGGTTAAGTTCGTAAAAGCACAAAGCACTGAGCAATGGTGATGATACACTATATTTATAAAGTATGTGGACACCCCTTCAAATTAGTGGATTCGCCATTTCAGCCATATCCGTTGCTGACAGGTGTATAAAATCGAGCACACAGCCATGCAATCTCCATAGACAAATATTGGCAGTAGAATGGCCTTACTGAAGAGCTCAGTGACTTTCAACATCGTACCGTCATAGGATGCCACCTTTCCAACAAGTCAGTTCGTCATATTTCTGCCCTGCTAGAGCTGCCCCGGTCAACTGTAAGTGCTTTTATTGTGAAGTGGAAACGTCTAGGAGCAACAACAGCTCAGCCGCGAAGTGGTAGGCCACATAAGCTCACAGAACGGGACCGCCGAGTGCGTAGAGCGTAAAAATTCTGTCCTCGGTTGCAACACTCACTACAGAGTCCCAAACTACCTCTGGAAGCAACGTCAGCACAATAACTGTTTATCGGGAGCTTCATGAAATGGGTTTCCATGGCTGAGCAGCCTCACACAAGCCTAAGATCACCATGCGCAATGCCAAGCGTCGGCTGGGGTGGTGTAAAGCACGCCGCCATCGGACTCTGGAGCAGTGGAAACGCGTTCTCTGGAGTGATGAATCACGCTTCACCATCTGGCAGTCCGACGGACGAATCTGGGTTTGGCGGATGCCAGGAGAACGCTACCTGCCCGAATGCATAGTGCCAATTGTAAAGTTTGGTGGAGGAGGAATAATGGTCTGGGGCTATTTTTCATGGTTCGGGCTACGCCCCTTAGTTCCAGGGAAGGGAAATCCTAACGCTACAGTATACAATTACAATCTAGACGATTCTGTGCTTCCAACTTTGTGGCAACAGTTTGGGGAAGGCCCTTTCCTGTTTCAGCATGACAATGCCCCTGTGCACAAAGCGAGGTCCATACAGAAATGATTTGTCGAGATCGGTGTGGAAGAACTTGACTGGCCTGCACAGAGCCCTGACCTCAACCCCATCAAACACCTTTGGGATGAATTGGAACGCTGACTGCGAGCCAGGCCTAATCGCCCAACATCAGTGCCCGACCTCACTAATGCTCTTGGCTGAATGGAAGCAAGCTGTTTTCCATTACCGTTATTGGTACGATTCTAAATCCCTGTTGGAACACTAATGATGGACATCAAGTAGGCTGTATGAATATTCTCAGAACTGAAAGAGCATGTCTTGCAGCTTAGAAAGTTTACGTCAAGTAACAATTTATTAACGGCGCAAATATAGTATCTTACAGTACACACAATGAGCACCAGGTGGTAACAAAAGGCAGCTTGATAACAAATACATGTTGGTGAAAAAAACACAATTCAAGCAATGATGTCCATGTCTTTAGACAGTAAATAGTGGGGTGTGGTTGAAACCCCTGATTTTTTCTCAGTTAACACCTAACACTGTGGCAGACCTTATGCAGTTATAGCATGAACTGATAACTATGAACTAATTTATTTACATTATTCCTCCTTGAACCTTGATCCAATTAGAAGCAACAGAAAGGTTTACTTGCAATAGTAACATTATCTAGTAGGCAAGTGGATCAAATAATACAGAGAAGCAACAGCCATCAAACCCTATACAAGTTAGTCAGCCTAAATTAGTGTTGAGGAACTTAAACGGCTGCTGTGAATCAATATGGTTAAGACCGTAGTGAATAATAGCAACATTAATATAAAAAGTTTAAATGTTTATCATTTGACAAGAAGCAATTAAACAAGTACATGGACAGTTAATGCCTAATCATCCACATCATATTTAGTAGGAAAGACAGGTACAAGAGGAATAGCCTAGGTTGTGTGCGAATCTCTGAAACCAATTCCACACTCAGAACAAAGGAACTGTTTCCAGTTGGCAAAGCAGATTTCAGTTACTTATCAATAGTAACTTTTGGGTCAAAGGAGTGGATCGGAGAACCAAAAACTGCCTCAAATTGGATTGGAAGTCATCAAATTTTAGTGAACATTACAGTAAAGTTACTAGTGACAATAAACAAGGCTTCGGTTTAGGAATCATGTTAGAGCCTCCACACATATAAACTTTCGATGTAAAGGGATGGCCAATAAAAGTCCACCAGTCCTTGCCAAACCCATCAGCCATCACTCATGCTGCTTACAGATTCTCCACACTTCTTTCAAAGAGTTTACTTGCACACTCCCAGTCACTTTGGGAGAAGGGTGGAAAATCGGGATGTAGCCATTAATGGGCCCTTTGATAGGATCTGAAAAGTTCACTGACCTTGCCCTTTCAATGGTCCTAAAGCACAAACTCTGACCACCTGGCAAGCCTAATCAACAGCTCCTTTTGAATAAAGCAACTCGCCAGGACTGAGATGGCTCACTGGGTCATGCAGCTGGGGGAATCTGGCTTAGTAATGAAAATGAATTACATCTAGAAGCAAATATCCACAAAAACGAGCGAGATTGAAATGAACGATAAAATCTAAATTGTTTATAAATATATATATATATTTAAAAACGAATATAAAAAACAACTACTGATACATACCGGTAGCTAGGAATACTAGCTAGCTAGCTCGCTAACGTTAATAACATAAGTACAATATCCATGATAATAAACTCAACCATGCTTCAAAAGCAATTGAATGTGGATAGTGTATGTATGCCTTGTATTTATAATAAGTAACCATTTTCAAATGGAGCCGTCTCTTCATCTAAAGATTATAGTTCTAGAACAGCCAAATAAACATTATTCTTGACATGATTGGTTTTCAAGCGCCTCAAACATCAAACCATACTCCCTTAGCTGGGAACACACTTCGTATGTAAACCCATGGCTCCAGACCAGCATTTTCCCCTGGTGGCACCTGGGCCACTAAGCCCTTGTTCAAACACAGCACCGAACAAAAAATATGTCACTTTCTCTTTGGAAGCAGGGATAGAGTGCCGTCTGAAACCACGCAGTGCGCCTCGTCTGACTTTTGATGATAGTTCAGCAGCCTCTGCCGCTCTTTCCGCGCGGGTGAAGCACGCCTGTTTCATGCAGCGCGCAAGAGCAGTTCTTCCACAATCAGTCAAATTGTAATGTCTATTAATATATGTTAATTGCATGCAAATAAAGGTTGCTTCGCTACAACACCCACAGCAGAAGTATGCCCTCGGATTCACAGGTGGACGCGTTGACTGGGTTAGTGTAGTTTTTGGTGCTCTTTGAAACCAGCAACTGACGGTAAAAACAACATCAACACACAGGTTGTAATAGTCATAACTGATGGGCACCACAAACATAAAAATCCTTTTGCAATCTCGGGAGAAACTAAAACGTCTACGTTGCACAGTAATATCGCATGGTTTATTTTAGGGATGAGGGGACGTTTCGTGATTCCTTAGCAAACGTGAGTTATGAAATCTTTAGATACATTATGGCCTACGTTAACCGAGACACATTAAACCGATCATATTCAGTTTCAGACATTAACTTCCGCACTGCACAGATGTGAATCGTCTTTGCCTTTTTAGTGCAATAAACCTTGTGGTTTCTTTAACACAGAAGAGAACGCGGTTATGCCTGAATTCGACTCAAACCCAACAAGAAAGTCTGCAGTGTTGAGACCGGTTGTATGACACCAAATTGGTAAATCAATAAAAGCTCTCAACCGTGCCAGCCTGCTTTTAATTTCTATTCAGTTCGACTCACCATACGTTTTTTGCGTTTGAACTGTGCGTAACTTTTTCAGTTGATGGCACCAGCCCATGATTTGGTCTCAACCCCCCCAAAAAGCAGCGTCATGCAATATAAAATGTTTGTAATCATCTTATAAAGTCAGTCATTCTTTATTAAGAAATGTAATAGACTACCTCGAGATGCTATTCAATAAATAAGTTGTTTCATCTAACATGTCCAATCAGGAATGAATGATTCAAGTTATACAACCTAACCCCGTGACTGGCATTAATTTTGGGTTAACAATATGGATATTGGGGCTAATTCAACACCCGTGGAAGTGGAAACTCAAAACACATTAGATTGCCAACTCTAAATATGCAGAAAGCAGAGACCTCCTTATTGTTATACAATCAGAACAAATGTTATTCTCCTGGAGAGGAGTGGCTCACTCATCACATCAGCAGGCCCCAGCGAAACAGGGGCAGGAGTGTAGACTCTAATATTACAGGAATGAGGATAATGAACTTTACTGTTTGACCATATCATGATTTTAGCCACACCAAAAATGTTAAGGTTTTGAGTGATGTGACTATGTAGAATGTGAAGCTCATACCGATGGAGCCCTGAAAACCATTCACACCGCACTTCTACCAGGAATAACCTGCTAAATTCCCAGGTTTGCTGGTCAGTTGTTTTTACTCAAAACCTAACCTACATGTATACATTAGCTACATATACAATGGTACAGGCAAGAATACACAAAATATTTTGTACATCTGGATCCAGATCCATTTGGTGAAAGTAAAGTATACTAGTAATGTGATCAAAAAGCTAAAGTCATCAGTTTAACTGTATAGGTTTGCACAACAATCAACGAAGTTGTTAAAAAATTAACATAAATTATGCCTGTACATGTTATCTATCCATGTGGAGCATATACTGTATTTCAGTCAGTTATCTTGGGCATTTTTATGCAACATGGTTCAATCGAAACATGTGGTGCGTTTGGATTCCGAATGTGCGTCCATGAGGCCTTGTTGCCGTCCCAGAAGATTCAGTTTGACAGCATTTATAAAGGGCCATTGGGTTTTTTAAATAAACAAAACGGTATGAGTCCATCCTTCCTTGCCTCCTTTCTCCAAGGTTGCAAATGTGTAGCCTATGCCAAAAGGCTTTGAGTTTTGCCGCCACATAATGCATTATGACAATGGAATTTTGTAGTTGAGAATTTCAACATCTGCGAAGTTTTCATGCATAATATATCACTATGTAGTTGCTACGGATACATTTGCAGAATAAAGTAGGTACTGATATTATATCCTTAAAATGCTACTTCATTCTTGCTTTCCGTCACAAAGTGAGATCAAAGTGAGCAAGGATTGTCAGATTAAATCAAAAGCTATCCTCTTCTCCTTTAGCTTACCTTGAACCATGGTAGGTTTTCAAACTAGTTCAAGGTAATCATAAGGACAGATAAACAGGAGGATCTTCTGGATGTCCCAACAGCGCCCCTTGTTTCTGATGCACCCCTGGACTCTGTTGCAACCCTGGTTTCTGTGTCACTGGACTTGGTTTTTCACGATCCATGTTTTGTTTGCCTGAAATATGCCTCCTGCACATCGTCATTAATGTGTTATGCACATAGTTTTTTACATCTTTCCATGTCCTGCCTTGTAGAGCTGGTTCAGCTGCAATACATGCATCACATTCCTTTTTACCTGGAATCTTCATCAGTTTAGTGAAGTCTCCTAGCTGCCGCCTCACCGCAGCCTGAGCCTCATCACCCCATATTTTCTGTTTCCTTGGTGTTGCCACAGCAACAGGACCTGCCTCTAGTCTCTCCTGTGAAGGTACTGTCATTGTTCCACCAACTCCTTCCTTAGCACTCTTTGCCTCCGTTTCTTTTTCTTTCTTTGCCGGTCCTTTCTTTGTCTGTTGGGTGGGGTCCACTCTTGTAAGGCCCTTCTTCCTTTTAATAGATTTTACTGTGTTGTGCACATAGTTTTTGATGTCTCTCCATGTCCTGTCTTGTAGAGCTGGTTCATTGTGGAGGCATACTTCACAGTCCCGTTTACCTGGAACCTCCATCATTGAGATAAAGTGTCCCAACTGACGCTTCACTGCAGCCTTAGCAGCATCACTCCACGGCCTCCGTTTCCACACTGTGCCCACCTTACCCGTCCCCACAGAACCTGTCCCTGCAGGAACTGCCCCGACAGGAAGCGTCTGTGTTGGAGCTGTCTGGGCAGGAAGTGTCTGGGCATGAAGTGTTGGCGTAATAACTGTATGCGCTGGGAGTGTTTGCGCAGGAAGTGTCTGTGCAGGATATGTTCCGGCAGGATATGACCTCGCAAGTTGTGTCCCCGCAAAATGTGTCCCCGCAGGATATGTCCCTTCAGGATATGACCTGACAGGATTCGTCCCCGAAGCATATGATCTTGCAGGAGATGAGAGGTCATAAGCACTTGCAGGATATGATCTTGCATCATGTGTCTCTGCAGTATATGTCCCTGCAACATATGAACTTGCTGGATAGGTCCCTGCAGGATGTGTCACACTAGGATATGCCCTCGCAGAATCTGTCCCCTCAGAATATGACATTGCAGAATGTAATTCTGAAGGATATGACTTCTCAGGATATGTCCCAGCATGATATGACCTTGAAGGCTGTGCCCCCACAGTATATGACTTTGCTGAATATGTCTCTGTCGGATATGCTGACCCAGTAGGATGTGTCCCGGTAGGATATGTCCTCGCAGAATCTGTCCCCGCAGAATATGTCCCTATGAAATGAAAACATACAGAAGAAAAGGATTCATGAACATGTGTCATTATCATATATTGTGAAGAGGAACAGAGCAAACACTATAGAGCAATAAGTTGCAAGCGTCTCAAAAATGTCTAGTTAACATGTAAATGGCACAAAAACAGGGATTTTCCCACTCAACATTTATCATTTAACTCCTAAAACACAATGGAAATGTTAGTCCAAATATCCTGTAAAGCAACTGATACTCACCATATGTAGGAGAAACAACCCTTTCCTCAGACGGCCCTGGAATTACAACTGGAACCTGATCCATTGCAAGCAGCAATTTGCTGATTTCTGCTAGATGTGCTGCATTTTCAGAGAGTCTGTAGTACTCTTTATGGACCTGGGTGTCATGTCCCAATAACTTTGCAACTTGATCCAATTCACTTTCATTCAAGTTCAGTATTTGGCAATGAATAGCAACCTCTTTCCTCACTGTCGCATGGATCAGACTTTCAGGATTCTTTGCATCACACTCATGTGCAAATTTCCTCAGACAGTCAAACCCTCTGACGTAGCTTGCTGCATCCAGGCTCCGTGCGAAGACATAAGGGTTGTCCTTTGACACACCAACTTTGTCTCTGTTTGCAATAAGGATGTCAAGAGATGAAATCATCCTCTCCGTTAGTAGGACTGGCATTTTCCTACCATTTTTTCCTTCTATTTCCACCCTGGTTAATTTGTCGTCACCAAGCTCCTGCTCCAGCCTTGAGAGGCTATTGAAAATGTCTGCACTAGCTGGAGCTTTCTTCCTGTTTGTGTACGTTTCCAACAGCATTTTCGCAACCTCTCCTGTCCTTTTTCTGTTGAAGAGAGCTATTTCTGCAAGAAGAGTTTCATTGAGCTTTTTCCAGACAACATTGGTAGGGCTCTCCAGCAATTCTTTCCTCGCTGTGTCCTCTGTAACCTTGAGAAACTTCTGAAGTTTGATCAAATCCTCAGTTAGTGAAGACACATCAACTTCATCACACTGAGGGACAGTGCTGAGGGATAGACCAGAAAAACTGTTATTCCAATCGTTTTCAAGAAGTTCAATGAACCTTTTGGCTTGTTCCTCTGCCTCGCGGTCCTCTGTCATACGACTCTCCCCAAAAGCTATTTCGGTCGCTCTTTTCAAGGAATAGCCAATCTTTAAAGCAAGAGATGGGGTCTTGTATCTGTCAGAGGCAGGGTCATGACCACTCATTTTCCTGGCAGCATGAACGGCCAATTTGAATTTGGATGGTACACATACTTCATGCAAGTATTGGACACCACAGTCCATCTCATTTACTGTAAGTACAAATCTAGCCAATTCCCTCATTTTTGAACCAATGTAAGTAAACTGTGACTTGGCATGGCCATGCTTTGCGGATAGTGCATTGCCATATTTACATATCAGGGGATCATTTTTGATGTGGCATGAGATGTCATCTTGATTCATATTGTGTATTATTTCTTCACATCCTCCAGTAGAGTAGACAGGCAATGGAACAAGTTGAGAGGACGCAGCATGGATCCGCACTCTTTTTCCTCCCCTCGTTTCATCTTGTCCTTTTCTGGTATTACATGAGCCCTCATGCTTCCATAAATCTATTTTGTTGAAAAAAGCTAAGCAGTGTTGGCAGGGCAGGTAGTCACGCACAGAAGCACCATCGTAAGAGGGTATTTTCTTTGTCACAACTTTTCCATCTCCACTTTGAAGAACTTCAAAGTTGTGTTGATAGTTGCCTTTGTTACGGAGTTGGTCAAGCAAGAGAGCCCTGATTTTGGAGAGTTTTGGGAAGCTGATCGCATGAGCAACAGCTGCTTCTTCTGCATGCATCCTTTCTAAATGTCTTGCAATTTTGTGGTGTGGTTGATTGCAATACAGGCAAAAGTGCTTTTTGCCCAATTTTCTTTTATCATCATCATCCTCATCCTCATCTTCTATCGTACTACATGCGCTGACTGTCATTTTTGTGCTGGAACGTAAGCTTGACCGTGTACCTTTCCGTGGTGCAAATTTCTTGCGGCAAGGTTTTTTAGCTTGTGCTGTTTTTGGAGGATACTGCTCATATTCATTATTGTCGCAGGAGCTTTCTGCATTAGATGGAAGAGGATCGGACCCACTTGGAACGTTTGAATCCAGTCTTTGTCCTTCTACCTCATCACCTGAACTGTTTTTGTGAATCTCGTCATCACTTGAACTGAATTCTTCAGCACTTGCACCCTTTATGTCACATAAAGCTCTCTCCATGTCACATAAAGTCTTCTCCACATCACATGAAGTATTCTCTTCGCCACATGAAGTATTCTCTTCATTGTGTAGAGAATTTTTCTCATGTGAAGGATTCTCTTCCTTGTGTAAATGATTCTCTTTACATAGAGGATTCCTTTCGCGGTGAGGATTCCCCTCGCGGTGAGGATTCCCCTCACGGTGAGGATTCCCCTCACGGTGAGGATTCCCCTCACGGTGAGGATTCCCCTCGCGGTGAGGATTCCCCTCGCGGTGAGGATTCCCTGCTGCACATAAAGGCTTCTCTTCATTACTTAATCTATTCTCTTCATCACGTAAAGTCTTCTTTTCCTCATTTAAAATATCCTCTTGCTCATTTAAACTCTTCTCTTTGCCACTTAAACTCTTCTGTTCAACAGTGCATGCCTGTAAAAGAACAAGTAAACGTAAGATTCATAACACCTTATGAAAGGTTAATCTAATGATGCTTTTGGTTGAACATTTATGAAAAGTGGGACGTACAACGTGGAAAACAAGCAGCTTCATAGCTGTTGGGAGTTAGCATTGAACTTTTGTGGCAAAGAGAAATTAGGTTAACTATACCATCATACTAGACAAAACTGGCGTCCCCTGCCCTGTTTCATATGCAGAGGACTCTAAATAGTGAAAACCTCAGTACTGCTCATTGAAAACCTGTACGGTACACATTGTGAGTCATTCAAATGATCGCATAAGAGCACCTCAACAATGCTCTCAAACTTCAATCACAGTCAAGCGAGAATCAATGCAATGGTTACACAGCACCAAACTACGTGTAGACGGAATTCTTCAATAATAAAAAAAACCACGTGACCCATTCAAGGAATAGTTTATGGCTTTATTGTATTAAATCAACGAACTACAACGTTTTGACATTGTAAATATGTCTGATGAGGATTTAATAATGTGATGTTGGATGAGATGCTGCATGGAGACGAGGACGGTACAGAAAATAAAACTCCATGCAACTAGGCCTCTAACCTCATTTTGCCAGTGACGGTTTTGAATCCTCAATATATTCAGTATTTTGTGACGTGCGTGCAATAATGGTTTGGTGGTCGATTTAAAAGTGTTTTCACATATAGACCTGAATAAGATCCTGGAGCGTTTGGATGCCTATGAAGATGCAAAACAAACCCTGGTCCAAATTAATTCTGGTACTTGCCCAACAGTTACAGCAGAACGTTTGAGAAATATATTTCTTTCCATTCTCTTAAAAGCAGCACGGTACTAAATTAATATGAAAGCGCCCTTAAAAACACTGATTGGCCCACACTAATACTATTGAGACCTTATAAATTGTAATAATAAACAGGATATATTGGACAACCCAAACAAAATAACAATGTAACTGGACAAGTAATATTAGCCTATGTAAATACATATTTTGTTAAGCAATGGAATACAGGCTTACGGCAGTAGTTTGTTAAACTGTGAAGGCTTTGTTCGATTAATATTTATGAAAGCTGAAATGTGTTACTGGTATTGTAATGAGTGACTCAAAAGAAGGTTTTATATTTTAGTTTTTCGGCTTTTTGTTGTCGATAATGAAGATGAGTAAAATGTCAGTACTGCTATGACCGAAAATCTGCAGCAGTTTTACATGCTCTGCGGTGGTGCAAGAATACTTTTCCGAAGGCATTACTGTACCTGAGGTAAATGTTGTATCTTATAGCTTCTTGTGAACTTTGACCTCTTGCTCACCATGTTCTTTGTCTGTAAATGAGAAGATAATACTTGTCTGAGATCACTCTAGCTGTCTCCATAGTAACGTATGAAAATTATCTGCCAACTGTGCACAACAACAACAAACATTCAATGCAATGTAAGCTTGGATTTATTCATTGCCAGCCATCAAGTTGGCACAACAGTTTATTAGGTATGATGATAGCCAAAACGTTTTTTTTTTTAAAGCAATGCAGTAAACATTAATTTTACAAACTGCATTTTCCTATTCAAGTTTAACACATCATTACAAAACAATCTGTAGCTCCATTAGGCTAAATTAAATAACAGTAGTTGAAGGGCATAATCTGCTTACCTTTGATTGCTTACTGGTCCTCAATGGATACAGTCAGCAGGTACTGTAGTCGGATTCTCTCCTTCAATGTCCTGGTATTCAACCTCTGCAAGCCATTACTGGCTCTCACGTTATATCCAATATTTAAACTGTATTATAACTCGATCAGAGTGGCTAAGTTGATCCAGTTGTATATGCTTGACCAGACTGGCTAAATGAAACATCTTTCTACACAACACATTTCATTAAAGCAGCAATCTGGAACTTTAATTTCCAGTCATTCGCGCTAATGAAAGTTACATATTGTGGCTTTAATTAAGTAATTAATTATGGCACTTGGCGCTGACGTATATGCAATAGCTAAACATATGTATCAAAAGTGAATCTGTTGTCGCACAAGTTGGTTAACGTATGTTTTTTGTTGGAAAACCCGAGAACAAAGGCTAAAGCTTGTGAGAAGAGAACTGTGATGTTGGTCCCAAAATGGTCCTCATTTGAATGAACTCACAAGTATAACCACACACATAGGCTACTCTAACAAAGGTAAAAACATATTTAATTGACTAGTTGTGACTAGTTCGTGCTTGTACTGGGACTGAATAAATATGTGAAACAGCTGGGGCTCCCCAAAGACAGGAGGAAAGCAGGGAGGAGAATACAGGTGAGAGGTACTCTTTGGAACACAGAACGTACCTCCTGGTCCAGATTGTAGTCCTCTTTGGAATTGAGTGCAAGTTTCACAGACATGTAATCCCCGCTTTTCACTGCATCCCGCAGCTCACCTGAGGGGGACACATATTTCCCATCAGTAGTTGTCAACATCTATGTACATAGTGTGTGGAAGAGAGAAGTCCATGTACAGCCGATGTTAAGAGACTGCTGGGAAACATGAGAGAGAAAGAGGGTATACACTTACTGGGAGATAGAGGTGGAGCAGAGAGAATCTCATCCTCTCCGTTCAAATGTTTCTGAAAGTCCTCCAGTGTCATCCAGTCCAAGTTGAGGTCCATTCCAAGGTTAAGAGAGGCTTGCCCTTTGTCTGTCAGTCACAAACCACATCCAATAGTACATTAGTATTATTTCACATGGCCATTATGAGGGACTCTGTCCAGAAACAACCCCTAACCCCTAGACACTTGTGTAGATCTGAAAGGATTGGATAGGTGTAAGCAATACGGTAGGTTTTGTAACAGATGCGTGTGTGTGTGTTTGTGTTGACTTTTCTGTGTTTGTGTGTGTGTTTGTTGGTTCTGTGGTGTACCAGACTGCGTACCAGACTTGTCGGCGCTCTCCAGGGGGTCTTGATTGTCGTCACAGACGATGAAGAGGCGTGGCTCGCTGTCCTCCCTCCTCCTCCTCCTCCTGTCATCCTCTTGGGTCCTCCTGTCCCAACGTTGAGCCTCCTCCCTCCGGTCCTCTCCGCCGAACTTTGACTTCTGGGCAGGTTCCTCCTCTGCCTCCGCCCTGTCACCAGTCTCCATAGCAGCGGGGCTCTGACTGGGCCTAAATGCTATTAGAGAGGAATAAACAAATAATATGTTAGATAAGGGAAAATAAACAAATAAAAGGGGGACCTGTGTGGCTCAGTTGGTAGCTTGCAACGCCAGGGTTGTGGGTTCGATTCCTACGGGGGACCAGTACGAAAAAGTATGAAAATGTATGCACTCACTACTGTAAGTTGCTCTGGATAAGAGTGTCCGCTAAATGACTAAAATGTCAGTTACATTTTTGTTTGTCTTGATTGAGTCACTATCATTCATACGCAATTTTAAAAAATAAAAGCTTAACAATGGACCCTTGTAATTCTTCTCACCGTCTGTATGTTTGGTCTTGTCTGGCTCTGGCTTCCGAGCAGGTGACTCCTTTGTCAGCTTGGTCCTTTTCTCAATTTTCCCTATGAGCTGAAATTTGAACAGAAATATATTTAAGATTTTACTTGAGGCAGCTTAAGATAGACTTTCAGCACAACAGCGAGGGCCCTGCTGCTGGCTATGTCACCAGCATTGATTTACTAACCCCGCTACATTTAGTGCAGAGCAGCTTGGCGTACCTTTGGTGGTTTAGTGTTCTCTGTGGGGGTGGGCTGGTGTACCATCTGTTTGCGGGGAACGCGGTCCTTGGCCTCGCAGTTCAGCAGGAACTTCTCAAACAGGTTAGTGGAGGCGGCCTGCTCCTTATCACCGCCCACTACAACTTTAGACTCCTCCACAGTCTTGCTGGTGCTGGCCCCTGCACCAGAGGAGGAAGAGGAAGACGAGGATGAGGAAGAGGGGATTTTAGGCGGTGCAGGGGTGGCCTCGTGGCTCTTGCCCTTGGCCTTCTTGTGGACGTGGGCCGGGGCAGGGGTGTCGCTGGAGTCAGAGGTTTGTGTGGGCTCATCCCGGCCCTGGCTCTTGGAGGAAGTGAGGCTCTTTAGTTTTGCGAGGCCGCTTGCGGAGAGCATTGGCGATGAAGTTTCCGGCTTCTTGCCTTTCTTATCCTGAAGGAAGTCCTTGATGCCCTGCAGCTTCAGTTCTGACTTACCCTTCTTATTCTTGGGCTTGTCGTCAGCGCGAGACTTTTCTGTTGCGGTGGTATCATCTGTCTGGGACTCAGATGGCCCCTCGCTAAGCTCCTCTTCCAGTGGGGCAGTGGCCTCATCTTCAGTGGACTCCAGATCACCCCTTCTATCCTTCTTTTTCTTCTTTTTCTTCTTCCCTTCCTCCACATTCTCTTTTTTCCCGTGCTTCCCTCCATCCTTAGCCTTGTCCTTCCTGTGCTTCTTGGAGGGCACGGGGGCTTCTTCCTCTTCATCGGAGTCAACAAATCTCTTCTTGGAGTCGGACATCTTGGTTCCACGGCCCGGGGTTGGGGGAGGGGAAAGCTCCTCTTCATCAGACTCTGGTGCTGGACGAGGCCTGAAGTCCTCTTTGCGCTTGTCTTTCTTCTTTTTCCTCTTCTCCTTCAGGGGATGTGCCTCCTCATCCTCTTCTTGGGGCTTCTTCTTTTTCTTCTTCTTGACATAAAGGTCTGTGGGCTTGTCTTTATCACTGTCGCTGTCAGAGTCAGCATCGAACACATCACTCTTCATGGGCAGCTTCTACAGAGGAGAGGGGACATTCACATCAGCCATTGAAAGTGATAATATCGGTTACTCAAAAGGTAGTTAAGTAACAGTCAGTCCTACAAAGCACTTTTCATTCCAGCAATTAGACTCGCATTTCTTATGATGGCTATGATCCTTCTGGATAGGACTTACCATGCCTTTCTTAGCATCTTGGTCTTTTGTGACCTTAGCCTCTGCCAGAGCCCTCTTGTAGCCCAGCAGCACCTCCCTACAATCCTCCAGGTGGGCCTCAGGCTCCCAGGTGTCATCATCAGATGAGTAGTTCTTCCAGCGAACGCGGTACAGGACCTCCCCCTAAAGACAAGGGCAAATACAAGTGGGTGAGAGCAATACGGAGAATGCTTTTATTTTTTTGTCAGTCCAGTTCTTTCACATCATTGCAGAAGATGAAGACTGACTGAGTGACTGTATTAGGCCTACACCTACTCATAGACCTGTGTATATAAAAAAGCCTGACAGAGACTTTGTATTAGGTCTGACCCATACCTACTCATAGACCTCTCCATCTGAGACAAACACACATTCCGTTGAGCGGCTGTGTCTGGCAATGTGACACACAGCCAGTACTCCCAGTCCCCTCCTTCCCATCCAGGGTACTGGGACAACAGAGACCCAGTCACAGGTGATAGGAGTTCTGACACTAGCTAGGTTTCCATCCAATTGGTGACAGATTTTCATGAGAATATTCTAAAATCAATATACGTATTTTCCCGCCTGAGATGTGGCTCCGTCAAATGTACTTGTTGCAGATAAAAGGATGCGCGTGATAACGTATTGCACATAAAGATAACTTTTGAGGTTAAATTCCCAAGTTAAATGGGTTTACATCGCATTTAACTCTACTGATTGTTTTGTCACAAAAAATGTTGTGTTATATAGCAAAGGTGTCCACTCTTATTTTGGCATGTGCGCTCTAGCCAATACAGTGCGCGTAGGCTACCTACATGAGATTATTTTGGACAAAAGAGCGAGATAATTTATATTTGTCAAATGACAGCCAAGCATGATCATCATGTCACCAGAATAGGACCCTAGATATTTATTGGAAAGGAGAATCAAGCTCATCATCGTGCACTTTCACCACCCTGTGAAGTTTATCATAACTTATTTCATCTGTAGCCTAATAAACTGCATGCTTTCCCGAGTCGCAGTGGGAGGACCACAACATATCATCACGTGACTCCCAAGTTTACTTTGATATGATGGTTATTATATCAATATTTGCGTATAAAGGCGTTTCCACGTCCATTTCTCACATAATTAATTTTACAGACACAAAAAGATCCCACCTTGTCTAGCGTATTTTGTTTTGTCAACATTTGGAAAGTTTACATACAAATTTGCTATTTCCATCAGGCCTGTCATTAAATGTTTTATCCAACATGTACTTTACTCACATAAAACGGTTGGCTGAAAACCTGGTTACTTTGACAGTTGATTTTGCTTGTTTGTATCATGTGACTAATGTGTTCTGGTTCAAATGGGGTACAAGTGTGACTGTAGCACAGTGCATGGCTGGTCGTGATTGTAAACAAAGCACAACAAGATAGTCAGGTTTCTCTCCACCTGCCTCCATCTTCCTCAGAGGCTTTGTTTTCCTTTCTCCCTCCTTCATACTCTCAGCTCAAAAGCAGTTTAGATAAGAGGAACTGGCTGTGCATGTGACTTCTCCATACACACACACAGACCCCTCATCCAATATTGCCCTCCCCTCTTTCTCTGGAACTCTGAATCGCTGTTGAGCCACAATCACAAGCCTCAGACAATCCTCTCTTTCTCCCATTCAGCTAACACTCTCTCCATTTCACACACACACAGATCAGACCTACACAAACACATTCTCTCCCTTTACTTACACACATATTCTTGCTTGCACTTTAATAGAGGAGCCTACTGCTTAATCACTCAGTGACACATGGCCCCTCTATAGTGTAGTACAGTGATGTCACCAGACTGAAATGTGGTAGCCATCTGTCTGATTGTCAGCGACCTTTGCCAAACTCTGGTTCTCCCCCCCTTCTCGCCGAAATGTGCATTTACCCTCATACATATAAAAGCATTGGATTGGTGTAAGAAATATGGTTGACTGTCTACACCAATTAGCATACAAGGTAAGTCAGCTGTTCAATGTCAACAAACTAATGTGTACACTGCCATCTTGTCTATTTCAAATCTTCTCTCCATCAATGAGTTAAGATTTGAAATAGACAAGATGGCGGTATACACATTGTTGGATTACTTCATGGTGCAAAAAAATGATTTAATTTAATAATGGCGCATTTTCTAAATTCCAACATTCCACCTGCAAGGAGCCATGGAAGTTTAGAAGACAGCGGTGGTTTCCAAGTCGGGAATTGATTAAGTATTGCCAATTAGAGATTGATCGTAAATGTCCTGCTTGCCCTTAACACTAACTGTTACCTAAGAAGTATCAACGGCTATCCGCCAAACTGCAACAATTAGTGATATCTAAATAGTTCTGGTCTGACTGTACCATCTTTTTAGGTACCGTGGAAAATGTGCTTAATCGCTAAAACATTTAGCTATTTAGCTAACTAGCTACCTACCTAGAACATGTCTAGACTGTTAGCTAGTCTGCTAACGTTAGCACTTTCCTAACCAACTAGCATATCAAACTAACTAGCACATGTAGCTAGTTAGCTAGATTATGAAAGACAATTACGAGTTGGTTGTGCACGGTTAGCACAGAGGGTTTGTTGTATTTTGCAAGTCTGTGCAAGTGGGGCTGGCTGAAGTCCAGAAAGGCGAAAGAGTAACATCAGTCTGCCCGACCTTGGCCTAGTGTTAGGAGGGGGCGTCGTATGGGCAAAGTTGTGCAGCCATTTCAATTTCCTTGCGGTTGGCTAACTAACTGTGCGTGGACATTTTAGCATTTCTAGCTAGCTATGTTGTCTATTTACAGTTTAAACCGTCTCATTGTGTAGCTAGATTAAGCTAACGTTCAGTTAGCTGGCTAACAACCAAAACTGCCTAGCAGTAGTAGCTAGCTCGTTTCGTTACCTCCTCCGTTCGCATGTCAATAATCCTCTCCACTTCGTACACATCTTCAACCTCGTCTTCGCTGTCTCCAGCCTCTGGCTTTTCCGCCATTTTATCGTTACAGGAAAAAAACAATATTCGTTACTTTTCTTATTATGCGTTAGCCGGTATTACAGCCAAGGCCGGAGCTAGCTAACTAGCTACAGTACACGAGAGCTTTTTTTCATTTACTTCGCTAGCCACAGCGACTGTAGCTAGCTGTTTAACATTAGAAAGCGGGGAGCTGATAGACTAGGCGAGCTGTAATAGTGCATTTTCACCAGACGTGGCGTCAGCAGGAGAAGTCCCGCCCCCATTCATTTTTGAGGGCACACAGAGAAATGTGCAGGGTATTGTGGGAAGTGAGCTGCGAGAACTGTTAGCAGAGTGGTGGAAAAAGTTGAGCTCTGCTCTACTTTATGCAAATGTCACAGTAACTACGAATTTGGTGAAACATCTTTGATATGTTGTAATGGCCAGGTACATTATATGATCAATGTGGTATTTACACTGAACAAAAATATAAACGCAAAATGTAAAGTGTTGGTCCCATGTTTCATGAGCTGAAATAAAAGATCCCAGAAATGTTCCATAGACACAAAAGGCATACTTCTCTAAAATGTTGTGCACAAATTTGTTTACATCCCTGTTTGAGCATTTTTTCCTTTGCTAAATAATCCATCCACCTGACAGGTGTGGCATATCAAGAAGCTGATTAAACACCACAGGTGCACCTTGTGCTGGGGACAATAAAAGGCCACTCTAAAATGTGCAGTTTTGTCACAACACAATGCCACAGATTTGAGGGAGCTTGCAATTTGCAATGCTTACTGCAGGAATGTCCGCCAGAGCTGTTGCCAGATAATTTAATGTTCATTTCTCTACCATAAGCTGTCGCCAATGTTGTTTTAGAGCAGGGGTGTCAAACGTACGGCCCACGGGCCGGATCAGGCCCGCAAACGGGTTTAATCCGGCCCGCGAGATGATTTCGAAATTATTATTATTATTAAAAAAAAAAATTTTTGAAGTATAAAAATGCGCTGCAATTTTTCAATAAAATAAACTGCTGTTCCAATTGCGTCCACTGGATGGCGCAATAGCAATTGTGTTAAGCAAGCAAACTGTTTATACCGGGGCAGAGCAAGTAGTTCAAGCACGTGCAGCCAATGAGCTACTTTGTTTTGTCCGCAATATTTATTACGGCTTCTACTTTTAACATTATGTGCTTTGGCACCCTCATTGCCCCAATATGTCTCTGTCAAAAAAGAGAAAAGTGGACGCAGAGTGCAGAGTGTTCCAAGAAAAATGGTCATCCTATTTAATCACGGAATTGAATGGGAAAGCTGTATGTTTGGTGTGTTCAGAGCATGTTGCAGTGCTGAAAGAATATAACCTTCGTCGCCACTATGTGAGTCTTCATGCCAACAAATATGACAACTTTCAAGGACAGCGGAGATGAGAGAAGGTGAATGAACTGTTGGCGGGTCTGAAGAAACAGCAGTCTGTGTTTACTCACAGCCGAGACATCAGTGACGCTGCAGTGAAAGCTAGCTACCTCATTGCTAATGAAATCGCAGTGGCTTCAAAACCATTTAGTGAGGGTGAATTTGTAAAAACATGCATGATGAAGGCAGCGGAGATTGTGTGCCCTGAAAAGCGGCAGGCTTTTGCAAATATCAGCCTGACAAGAAACACAGTTGCAGACAGGATTTCCGATCTTTCAGTGGATTTGGACAGCCAGTTGAAGCAAAAAGTAAAGTCATTTATTGCGTTTTCGGTTGCAATTGATGAAAGCACGGACATTACAGATGTTGCACAACTGGCCATTTTTTCATCCGCGGAGTTGATGACACATTGACCGTCACCGAGGAGTTCGTGGAGTTGGTGCCGATGACAGATACAACGACAGCAGCTGATATTTTTACCGCACTCGTCGGCGCGCTGGACAGGGTCGGAGTGGACTGGTCCCGCGCTGTCAGCCTGGCTACAGATGGTGCGCCCTCAATGATCGGGAAAAAAGCAGGTGTTGTGACAAAGTTCAGAGAGAAAGTGCAATCTGCAAATGGAGGACGTGATTTTTTGACTTTTCACTGTATTTTGCACCAGGAGGCTTTGTGTTGCAAGTCATTAAAGATGGATAACGTCATGAAGGTGGTCATCCAAACTGTTAATTTCATCCGATCCAGAAGCCTGAATCACCGTCAGTTTGACAGCCTTCTCAGAGAGAAAGACCACATCTATGGCCTGCCATACCACACTGAGGTAAGATGGTTAAGCCGAGGTGCTGTGCTGAGGCGTTTCTTTGATTTACGAGAAGAAATTGAACAGTTCATGGAAGAAAAGGGCAAACCAGTGTTAGAATTTCATTCCGCAGAATGGATGCCGGACCTTGCATTTATGGTGGATGTTACAGAGCACCTGAATAACTTGAACAAACAGCTGCAAGGGCGCAACAAAGTTGTCACGCAGTATTATGACAGCATACGTTCTTTCAAGTTGAAGCTGTCATTGTGGGAGACGCAACTTGCCGGTGGTGATGCAGCTCACTTCCCCTGTCTGAAAAATGTGTGCGCGACCCAACATGTGGCAGACATGAAGCGGTTCAAAGATAAAATAACTGGACTGTTACGGGAGTTTGAGCAACGCTTTCAGATTTATGTTTATATGTTTTTATGTTGATGTGCTATTGTTTTTAATTTATTTTATTTTATTTGTATATTTAACCTATTCTTGACTCTGTGGCTCTTGCACTTGTTTGGGGAACAGGATTTCATTATTTTTATCTACATTTCTGCCTGAGAAATGACACCCTGATATAGTTCTGTGATCTGTGAAACAGTTCTGTTAATCACTGAGGCATTGTGTGTTTGTGTGTTCTTTTTCTTTAGAATTTTCAAATAAACTTGACGTGTTTTATGATTAATAGTGATGTTGTGCTTGTACTATTTTGGACACACTGTCCTCAGGCTCCAGCTTTATGTTGTATGTTGATCGTATTAAAACAAAGAAAACAATCTGAAGTTGTTGTTTTTAAGTTATATATACCATGATTTTTCCGGTCCGGCCCACTTGGGAATAGATTTTCCTCCATGTGGCCCCTGAGCTAAAATGAGTTTGACACCCCTGTTTTAGAGCATTTGGCAGTACGTCCAACCGACATCACAACCGCAAACCATGTGTAACCAAACCAGCCCAGGACCTCCACATCCGGCTTCTTCACATGCGGGATCATCTGAGACCAGAACCCGGACAGCCGATGAAACTGTGGGTTTGCACAACCGAATAATATCTGCACAAACTGTCAGAAACCATCTCAGGGAAGCTCATCTGCGTGCTCGTCGTCCTCACCAGGGCCTTGACCTGACTGCAGTTCGACGTAGTAACCAACTTCAGTGGGAAAATGCTCACCTTCAATGGCCACTGGCACGCTGGAGAAGTGTGTGCTCTTCACAGATTAATCCCGGTTTGCAGATGGCAAACAGCCTGTATGGTGTCGTGTGGGCGAGCGGTTTGCTGATATCAATGTTGTGAACAGAGTGCCCAATGGTGGCGGTGGGGTTATGGTATAGGCAGGCATAAGCTTCGAACAACGAACACAATTGCATTTTATCAATAGCAATTTGAATGCACAGAGATACCGTGAAGAGATCCTGAGGCCTATTGTCGTGCCATTCATCCGCTACCATCACCTCATGTTTCAGCATGATAATGCATGGCCCCATGTCGCAAGGATCTGCACACAATTCCTGGAAGCTAAAATCTCCTAGTTCTTCCATGGCCTGCATATTCACAAGACATGTCAACCCATTGAGCACGTTTGAGATGCTCTGGATCGACGTGTACGACAGCGTGTTCCAGTTCCCGCTAATATCCAGCAACTTCGCACAGCCATTGAAGAGGAGTGGGACAACATTCCACGGGCCACAATCAACAGCCTGATCAACTCTATGCAAAGGAGATGTGTCGCGCTGCATGAGGCAAATGGTGGTCACACCAGATACTGACTGGTTTTCTGATCCAGGTCGCTACCTTTAAAAAAAAGGTATCTGTGACCAACAGATGAAAATCTGTATTCCCAGTCAAGTGAAATCCATAGATTAAGGCCTAATGAATTTATTTCAATTGACTGATTTCCTTATATGAACTGTAACTCAGTAAAATCCTTGAAATTGTTGCATGTTGCGTTTACTGTATATTTTTGTTCAGTGTAGTTTCCTGACACAAGAACAAGTCAGTTGATCAGCATATATCATGGAGTATCAGAAATTGCTGTCTGTCTAGACAGAAAAATACTTTGAAGTCAGATTTTGAAGTAGAAAATAAAATGTTGTTACTGCGTTTTGACTTTGTAGGGTAGATTTCTTCCGGGCAAGCAAAACCCAAAAAAATATGTAGGAAAGCCAATCATCACTGTGTCTGGTTGTCCAATTCTATATGATGTCTCTTTGCTAGAATACAGGGACAAAACCAGAAGATCAATGGCATGGAGGAGGATTGATAGGTGAAGAGAGATTTGCACAACGATGTTTGCTTGTGGTGCGAGCTAGCTGGCTCAAACCTAAACTTCAAAACTGTGATCAAAGCCACCATTTGTGAATGTGTTGACTAAATTCAATTGTGAAATTTACCCACCAAAGGATATACTATAAATCACCAGTAACAAACATTATAACATTGTAAATGAAACACTAAGCATGAATTTCCCATGTAACATGCTACCAATTGAATTATGGTATCTTAATTGTGGTCCTCTGTAGCTCAATTGGTAGAGCATGGCGCTTGTAACGCCAGGGTAGTGGGTTCGATCCCCGGGACCACCCATACGTAAAAATGTATGCACACATGACTGTAAGTCGCTTTGGATAAAAGCGTCTGCTAAATGGCATATTATTATTATTATATTATTAACATTATGATTCTCATATATTATAGCTTATGACTCTTATACCTGTGTAATGAAATTGATGTTTATAGCTCACTTCCTATAAGATACATAGGCCTACAGTGGGGAAAAAAAGTATTTAGTCAGCCACCAATTGTGCAAGTTCTCCCACTTAAAAAGATGAGAGAGGCCTGTAATTTTCATCATAGGTACACGTCAACTATGACAGACACATTGAGATTTTTTTTCTCCAGAAAATCACATTGTAGGATTTTTTATGAATTTATTTGCAAATGATGGTGGAAAATAAGTATTTGGTCACCTACAAACAAGCAAGATTTCTGGCTCTCACAGACCTGTAACTTCTTCTTTAAGAGGCTCCTCTGTCCTCCACTCGTTACCTGTATTAATGGCACCTGTTTGAAATTGTTATCAGTAAAAGACACCTGTCCACAACCTCAAACAGTCACACTCCAAACTCCACTATGGCCAAGACCAAAGAGCTGTCAAAGGACACCAGAAACAAAATTGTAGACCTGCACCAGGCTGGGAAGACTGAATCTGCAATAGGTAAGCAGCTTGGTTTGAAGAAATCAACTGTGGGAGCAATTATTAGGAAATGGAAGACATACAAGACCACTGATAATCTCCCTCGATCTGGGGCTCCACGCAAGATCTCACCCCATGGGGTCAAAATGATCACAAGAACGGTGAGCAAAAATCCCAGAACCACACGGGGGGACATAGTGAATGACCTGCAGAGAGCTGGGACCAAAGTAACAAAGCCTACCATCAGTAACACACTACGCCGCCAGGGACTCAAATCCTGCAGTGCCAGACGTGTCCCCCTGCTTAAGCCAGTACATGTCCAGGCCCGTCTGAAGTTTGCTAGAGTGCATTTGGATGATCCAGAAGAGGATTGGGAGAATGTCATATGGTCAGATGAAACCAAAATAGAACTTCTTGGTAAAAACTCAACTCGTCGTGTTTGGAGGACAAAGAATGCTGAGTTGCATCCAAAGAACACCATACCTACTGTGAAGCATGGGGGTGGAAACATCATGCTTTGGGGCTGTTTTTCTGCAAAGGGACCAGGACGACTGATCCGTGTAAAGGAAAGAATGAATGGGGCCATGTATCGTGAGATTTTGAGTGAAAACCTCCTTCCATCAGCAAGGGCATTGAAGATGAAACGTGGCTGGGTCTTTCAGCATGACAATGATCCCAAACACACCGCCCGGGCAACGAAGGAGTGGCTTCGTAAGAAGCATTTCAAGGTCCTGGAGTGGCCTAGCCAGTCTCCAGATCTCAACCCCATAGAAAATCTTTGGAGGGAGTTGAAAGTCCGTGTTGCCCAGCGACAGCCCCAAAACATCACTGCTCTAGAGGAGATCTGCATGGAGGAATGGGCCAAAATACCAGCAACAGTGTGTGAAAACCTTGTGAAGACTTACAGAAAACGTTTGACCTGTGTCATTGCCAACAAAGGGTATATAACAAAGTATTGAGAAACTTTTGTTATTGACCAAATACTTATTTTCCACCATAATTTGCAAATAAATGTCAAGGGCTGAGCGTAGATGTGGTGCAGAAATCAAGCGCAGGACTACAGAGGCTCTTCAACAGTCTTTAGTGAGGATCAAACAAATACAAAAGACTCACGGCAAAATCCCAGCCGGAGGGCAAGCGAAACAATTACGCACACAGGGAACAGTGCGTAACCCAGACTGCGCACACAGTGCGGACACTCTCTCAAAAACAAAAACAGAACGAGAGAGAACAAACTGACGCCTAGCTGACACGAAACAATTACACACAACACATGACAAAACCTAAGAGATCTTATAGGGCACATAATCAACACTAACAAAGAACAGGTGTACAAACAGACCAAACCAAACGAACATCGAAACATAGAACGGTGGCAGCTAGTACTCCGGAGACGACGACCGCCGAAGCCTGCCCGAACAAGGAGGAGGAGCAGCCTCGGCCGAAACCGTGACAATAAATTCATTAAAAATCCTACAATGTGATTTTCTGGATTTTTTTTCCCTCATTCTGTCTGTCATAGTTGACGTGTACCTATGATGAAAATTACAGGCCTCTCTCATCTTTTTAAGTGGGAGAACTTGCACAATTGGTGGCTGACTAAATACTTTTTTTCCCCACTGTACATGTAAAATGCACATGAATGGGTACTTACCTCATATACATTATCTACTGGTATCATTTTAAATTGAGATCATATAGCTAGCTCAACAATATGCAATATGTGAGTTAAGCTATTCTCTGTTTCAGATGTACAACGACAAGGGGTGCATTGCACATGCCAATTAGGCCAGGGATTCTCAAACATTTTGGGTCCGGGGACACCTTTTGTGATAGCGAATTCATCAGGGACCCCCTCATAACTCAAGTGAAAAAATAATAGCATACAAGGAGTTTTACTTTGACTTCGGCAGTGCATGGCCAGACAAACCAAGTCCCAGGCCCTGGGAAGGAACATTTTAAAGGCCCACCTCTTGACATTGGAAAATGCTGCAGTTTTCAAGCAAAGTTGCTGCAATTCTACACATTTTGTCATGGGCAGAGAATTGTTTTGTTGTTGCAGCTTTTAAGCTAATATCCTGCAATTCTACACATTTTGCCATGAGTCAGAGAGAAAACGTTGCAGTTTTAAAGCTTGAAGTTATAGTCCTTAATTGAAACAATAGCAAAGAGTCACCCCGCCTCTGTTTTGGTAAAAAGCTGAGGGATGGGCCTGGAGAAATGTAACCACTCTCAAATACATAGACATAGTTATCAGTGGTTGTAACCAGTTCAGGGAACACAAACATAAAAACAAAACCAGAGCCAAGAACGAAAGTGATCTATACTGTACGGAACATAACCATTATTTTAAACGTATGGGAACCGGTTAATAAAGTTATTTTACATTCAGGGCATTTTTTTTCAGTCCCACAAAAAAACGCAACAAAGCCCCTATGCAAGCACTCACTGTTACTCACAAACGTATTCCAGTGTCTGCCTGCCAGCTGAAAATCTTTGCCAGTGTGTGTAGACTACCTGCCCCTTCCCCTCCCTCCGAAGCATGCATAGTCTACTGTAGCTACTGACATTACAGGCGTGATTCTGAAATTAGGGAGAGAGATTTTTAATTAGAGAACAATGGATTAACTTTTTCAATGGTAGTTAAGGATACTATAGTTATCACGTTTCACAATGAATTTATTAACTACAAAAAGGCAAGACGTGTTTTTATTTTAATTCTGGTGCAGCTCTGCACAAACAAGCTTGTTAGCTAGCTGTGGTCTAGCTCTCACTATGTGTAATGTAATGGAACTGAGAGTCATGATCAAGGGCTAGTTAAGCCAACTCTCTGAAGTTCAAAGACATTCAAAGTTCCTTCATAGAAGCCGCTCCTAGGTATAATTCTGTGGGTCTAATTCAGATAATACGTGTCATAACAACAAGATGCCCAGCACTTCATACCCAGTGCTCTCCTCACGCGCAAAATGTCAGTCGCATGTCGCAACCTACACTACACTTGTCTGTCCAATGCATGTACATAGCTTGCCCACTCCATAGCAAGCTGCTCTATCCATTGGTGAAGTAAGTTAATGTCGAGCTAAATGTATATATATTTTTTTTTCTCAGAGGTTTAAAAAGGAACAGAAAGGAATGATATACAGTTGAAGTCGGAAGTTTACATACACTTAGGTCGGAGTCATTAAAACTCATTTTTTCAACCACTCCACAAATTTATTGTTAACAAACTATAGTTTTGGCAAGTCGGTTAGGACATCTACTTTGTGCATGACACAAGTAATTTTTCCAACAATTGTTTACAGACAGATTATTTCACTTATAATTCACTCTATCACAATTCCAGTGGGTCAGAAGTTTACGTACACTTAGTTGACTGTGCCTTTAAACAGCTTGGAAAATTCCAGAAAATGATGTCATGGCTTTAGAAGCTTCTGATAGGCTAATTGACTGAATTTGAGTCAATTGGAGGTGTACCTGTGGATGTATTTCAAGGCCTACCTTCAAACTCAGTGCCTCTTTGCTTGACATCATGTGAAAATCAAAAGAAATCAGCCAAGACCTCAGAAAAAAAATTGTAGACCTCCACAAGTCTGGTTCATCCTTGGGAGCAATTTCCAAATGCCTGAAGGTACCACGTTCATCTGAACAAACAATAGTACGCAAGTATAAACACCATGGGACCACGCAGCCGTCATACCGCTCAGGAAGGTGTAGTATCTGAAAGTCTATGATTTTGCTGACGTTTGCAAAAGGTGTGATAGATGAACTTTACTCTGCTTTGCTGAAACAGCTGGAAAGCATTACTACATAGGCTTCTTGGAATAGAGGACATTTGGAGATATGGGGAGGCCAGGGATTGGACTATCAAAAACCACCCATCTTATGTTACATAGGATATAAATACCATGTTTTGAACAAAGGACGGAGAGAATAACATATTAGAGATTGGGTCAGTTGTTCTCCGGATTTCTGCAGGAGTCTGTAAATTGATACTGTAATCTTTGATGTAATAAACCATTATAATCAAGGACAGTGTCAGCGGATTTCTTGTCTACACAGCATATCAGCATCGTTGTCTTGACACCACAGAATGGCGACGAGGATTTTTGGGACGTGTTGCGTCTCTCCAGCGTTCCATTCATGAGCTACGAAGTGACTCCCGCTCAAGACGCCGGCAGATAAGGTGAGATTTCTCACAATTTTGGGTGCTGGTCAGTTCGTGTGCTTGTGTGTGTGTGTGCGTTGAGGGGATGTACCGTTTTAGGACTTGCGTGTGCGCTTTGCTGTTATTTGCTGTGTGATGAGAATCCGTTCTAAATTTCTAAATTTAGGGGGGAGTGTCTATAGGAATTGATAACACTGGGCACAGGGATATTTGGCTTGACTAAAATTAAAGGGAAAAGGAATAGAATGAAGAAATAGAATAAGGAACTAAGGAAAAAAGTATACTTTTAGGACGTCGCTGATTTAAGGAAGCCCTCAAACGAGGCGATCATTAAGATGGGCCATAAATCCTAGGAGAGTCACTAGGTTGACTTTCGGGTCAGTTCTGGGAACTGTAAGTTTGTGGAAGATACATTTAATTGCACGTTACCTCTCGACATATAGTTGACGAGGTATATGTTCGAAGTAAGCTCTCATTGAATATCTGCAACTCGAGGTAGCAGAAATTTAGGAAGGAACAATGAGAAATAAGGAGCGACGGTAGCATGCTTAGTGTATTGTATGAACGGATGCATTCCTCTTGAATTGTGTGTGTGTGAGAGGAAGAGAGCCTATGCGTGTGTGTGAATGGGGAGGTCTCTGCTGTGTGTCGACTAAGGCTATGACAACAGGGGTTTTAGTTTTTTGTAAGGAAATATGTTAGTTAAGGTTAAAACCTTATGAGTCTCCATTAGAGAGAACGTTAATACTTGTTTACTATATATGAGCCCCCGGGAGGACGTTACGGTTAAACTCTTATATGAGTCTCTATAGAATGGAACGTTTAATAATTGTTAAAAAACTATGAGCCCCTGGGAGGACGATTATTTGTAATGGATAAGAAAATAACTATACATCTGCAGATTAGAATAAGTGAAGATAAGAAACTTCGAAGTAGGATTTGTGTTCTATGTTCTGTGTTGGTTTGTGAGTTTTGTTAAGTGTTACTGTTTGTCTGTGTTGGAAATAACGGAGGGACAGCTGGTCTGTCTGCTTTCTGTTGTTTAGCTTGGAGAGAGCTGCTTGGGAGAGCTCCTCTCGCTTTGAAATCGCACTGGTGAATGAGCTGCGCATGCGTGGGATTTTATGAGTTTAGAGTTACGTAGAGCAAATATGCCACTCCCCTGCCTGCACTGAGCTGCTGTGACACGCAGACTTAGTGCTGCAGGGATGTGAAAAGGGGGGAGATTTTGAATACACACGGATAAAGTATTCTGTTTGATAAGTGGCTGTTGCTTAACTATGAAACTATTTGATTGAGATCTATTGAATTTATAAATGAGAGATATGTTGACGGATTAAAAATAAAAATAATAAAATAAATAAAATAAAATGTTATTGCGCTATTTATAATATTCCTGAGTTAAGCTGTTTGCTTATTTCTTAGCACGAATGTGAACATAGGTATGCATAAAATACTAAATTGTTGTCTGTTTCCTTTGTTCTCCTGTCATGTGAGAGACGAGAAGGAGGAGACAGAGAGAGAGAGGAGGTGCTGACCAGTGCGTCACGCGACAGTGTGTGCTTCCCCGGATCCAGTCCAATCAAGGCCAGTACTGTTCTGTTCACAAACTTACTTTCCCATACAGGATATTGTGTATGCCTAGCATATTTCATGTTGTGACAATTTGACAGGGACTTGGCAACAGACTGATCAATTGATGTAATTAAGAATTGCACATTGGAGTTTTTTGTGCATGGGTTGGTTTGATTAGAGTTGTGTTGGAAATCCAGCACTGACATTATTCTGTAAAATTAAGGTAATTGGGTGATTATTAAGCAATTGGTTTGTGAGTGCTGTAGTGTTGCTGGATTACAGGTCTTTCTTTTTTGGATTGCTCTGAAGTTGACTAGTTTCCTTTACTTTTCCTGATCGGATGTGGTAAGATTGCCACTAATCAATAATTTGGTAAAATTAAAAAAAATTTAACAAAAAGAATTATAACAAAATTATCTAAAAAAATAAATATTTTAATAAAAATAAATAAATATATTGATTAATTAATTAATTGATTAATTAATTAATTTAAATTAATAATAAAAAACAATAATAGGAGGGATTGATAAACAACATATCTAAAAGTTTTGTGGGTTTACAAATGTATTATTTAAAATAATAATAATAATAAAATAATTCACAATAAAGGAATATAAAAGAGTTGTTACAATGGGGAAAAAGGACATCAAAACTACGAAAGTAATTACTCCTGTTGATGTAGTACAAAATAGTAATCCTCTAGTTAATGGTATTGCAAGGTTATCTGGAAAATGGAATAAACGTTGGCCTGACATTGAACAACCATGGCCAGTGGAAGGGACTCTTAACTCAGATGTCATCAACATAATGAAAGTGCTTGTGTCGACTTATAAGGCAGATCAAAAGAAGGGGAAAAAAGGGGAACAACGTAAAGAAAAGAGACAAAGAGAGCTGGGTGTTCTTAAGCTGTTTGAAAATGAAGGACAAAAACTGATAAAAGATACAAAAGATAAAAGAGACAGAGGTATAGAGAAAATGGCAAAAGAAGTGAAGGTAACAGAAAAACTAATGGCAGAAGTCAATACACCTTTCTCACATACGGATTCAGCAAAAAGACCCCCACCTTACGAGGAAGAAGTAGAGTTTAAGGACGTCTATTCTCAGCTTCCAGTGATCATTCAGGAGGGTGATTATTGCATCAGAGATGAAGATGAACGAATAATAGCGAGAGGACAAGCAAAAACGACCATAAAGATGAATCCAAACTCCAAAAGTAAGAAGAAAATGAGATGTCTGGAAACTAAGGGTGGAGTGAGGTTCAGGAGAATGGAACTTGAAGATGATGATGATAATGATCAGAGTGATTCAGAAGAGATCATGGGTGGATATGACCCTGTGATCAGACAGAGGTTGGCCAGAGCGGAAAGAAGGGGTGATAGAAGTTGGAAGAAGAAGAATACAAGAGATTCGAGTTCTGATGAAAGTGAAGATGGAGACAGCGATGAAGATTTGGAGATTAAAGGTGCTTCATATTCAAGAGGATTTTATCCTACAATGACTAGCACAGAAGAAATAGAAAAATATATAGACCGATGCATATCATGCCTGGATAAGGCCAATAATTTAGAAGAAGTAAGAGAACTGGAAGAACAACTCAAGAAGCTGAAGATACAGAAGAAAAAACTGCTGAAAAAAGGATCCCAAGAATTGGATCCAAGACAAGGGAGCACAAGTAAGAAGATGATGCCAGTGATAATTCGAGGATAGAACCTGGAGTATAAGCCTTTGCAGAATACTGATATGTCAGATATACTTGAGAAGCTGCCTACTCTTCAAGATGGAGCATATCCTTGGATTTCAAAGTTGGAAGAAATTACGATGGGAACACAGTCTGCCATAGGAGACATTAAGAGACTTTTGGCTAATCTCCTTGGGATTCCAGGTATGGAAGACATTTTTCAGAGAGCTGGACTTCATCGATATGTGGGGACTGCGGTGAATGATCCTGAATTGCTAGCTGCAAGCAGAAATCGGCTGTGGAGAGCACTGAAAGATACGTTTCCAACAAATGTGCATCCTGACAACATTCTGATTGACCCACTAGGACAACAAGAAAATCCGAGAGCCTATGTGTCAAGAGTTCATCAAGTGTGGAGAAATATTACCGGAAATGATCCAGATGTGAGTCAAATTGAGCAGTCAATTTTGAGAGCTAAACTACAGATGGGACTGCCCTCACCAGTAAGGAGCAAACTGGCAGAGGTGGTTGGACTTGGAAGCATGACAAAAGGTGTCTATACAGATCATATAGCCCATCAAGTGGATCTGTACAGGAAAAAGGAACACAACCAGAAAGAACAGGACCAAGAAACTCTCCGAAAACTCAATCAAATACAACTGGTGGAGAATAAGAAGGAGAAGAAACAAGCTTTGGTAATGCAGAATCAGTGTGCACCAAATCAACAATCACTGCCACAGCTTCAACCGAACCAGTTCCAACCGCAATTGTACCAGCCACCAATAGCGGTACCAGTTGTTTCATATCCACAGCCAGTTTCTGGACAGACACAGAATTGGAGAGGAAGAGGACGAGAAGGCTTAGGAAGAGGAAGAGGAGGAAGATTTAAGCCATACTTCCAGCAATCTTCAGAAGTGTGTTATAATTGTGGACAGGTTGGTCACTTTGCCCGTGAGTGTAATGGGCCAGGAGGAAACACCAGAGGGAATTTCAGAGGAAGATACAGGGGCCAGTCAAGATCATCTGGAGGACCGGTGAACCCTTATAGGGGCCCGGAGCAAGGATTCTAGAGGTGCCCAGAAGATCCGAAAGGGGGGTGTCAGCTGGTAGCATCAGGACCGTAAAAAGATCCAACAATTGAGGTGAAAGTAAACAAACGACCATTGGAAGTGATGGCGGATAGCGGAGCTGCTTTTACCTGTGTTCGGCCTGAAGATGCTACACATCTCCCTATGTCCAATAAACTAATTAGGACAATCGGATTTGAGGGAGTGAAACAGCTGATTCCTCTTACGGAACCAATTGTGCTCTGCTATGAAAATCAGAAAATTACAATACCCATACTAGTATCGGAACATACACCTATCGCATTGTTGGGAAGAGATGCATTGTATAAATTGAACTGTACAATAAAATGTACACCAGACGGCTGTCTGGTAGAAGTGCCAAAGGAAAAGGTTTACCAATTGTTGATGACGACAGAGATGGATTCTTCTTCAGTATTCTGGATTGGAAATCTCAGTGAATATTTTTTGAAGCAGGCTAAGATATGGGAGAAATTAATTGTGGCAAACATGCCAGATGCGAGGCTTCCGGAATATCCATTTCATTGTACGCTCAAGTATTTCAAGAATGCTGCCCAATCGAACTCCAAAGAAAGTTCAACTCAGCTCATGTTGCATAATTTTAGGACCACAAGGAGCAGCTATGAAGATAAACACAGACGATTATCTGGATAAAGAATTTGAGATTGAGAAGAGTGTGCCACATGTGACCTTGTTGGTTTCTGAAGGCTATGAGCAGAAGCATATAGGAGAAATGATGACAGAAGCAGAGAAAGCTGTTTTCGTACCGATGAAAGAGAATTTGGCGATTTGGAGGAGTGAAGATCAGCGATTTCTCAAAATCATTATTTCGGCTCAAGGACAAGGAGAGCCACAAGCTGTAAGGATGACACATGAATCTATTTGCAGTGCGAAGATGGATTAAGACCCTATGAAAGAGGAGATGTTGCAACAAGTTCCAGAATGTTTGTGGTCTCAACACAGTACCGATATTGGACTTGTGAAATCATCCCAACCGGTGAAAGTTGAACTTCGACCAGGAGCCAGACCTCCTTGGAAGAATCAGTATCCATTGAAAGATGAAGCAATCCAAGGGATTGAACCACAAATTGAAGGACTTTCGAAAGCAGGTGTTTTAAGGACAATAAAAAATCCTCAGAGTAACAATCCTTTGTTGTCTTTGGAGAAACCATGAGGGGTTGATAGTAGCGCCTCTAGACCTATTAGGTCTGATGATTCAGGAAGCACATGGGTTAGCTCCTGTTGCAAGGGGGGAGGTTAGGAGAAAGATCACAAAGGAGTATGGTTTTTGGGAACTCTATTTGCTTGAACAGGTTGACTATGTCATAGGCCGGTGCACAATCTGTCTGAAAAATTATGTTTGCAGGGGTGTGACTGTTATTCCTGGTTACATTCCTACACCAAGAGGTCCTAATATGTCCAACTAAGCTAACTAAAATATGCTCAGTCGATTGCAAAGTTATTGTGTAAAGAAGTCATAAGCAGGTGTGGATTTCCCGATTTAATATCCTCAGAAAATGGGAAAGAGTTTTGTGGATTGGATTTTGTTTTTGGAAAAAACAAATAAATATTGGGGAAAAAAGTCAGATAAAACATGTTTTTACATATTATTGTGATATTTAGTATTTTCTTATGAATCAAAGGGGGGAAATGGAATGTGATTCATTTTATATATCATTTTATATATCATTTTTATATTATTGTTGATATTGATGTTTTAGTTTGCATGTGTTGTTTTGCAAAAGATACTGGTTGGTGTTTTCTTTTCTTCCAGAAGTATATGGGGAATGTGTAGAGTGGGATTCAAATACTCAAACATGGACAATATGAATGGACTGGAGGAAGTGGAACAAGGAAGGTGTGGAAATGTTCAGATTCCATCATCGACGTTGCATTGAAAGTCGACACTGTGGAGGAGCTGCAGTGTAGTGGACTACATTCCAGTGTTCTGTATACATTTTTGAAGAATGATGTTTTCTGTTGTTGGATGCATGTGGGGACCTCAGATGTTTTTGTTTATTTCATTGAAGCTTAGGGATATTGGGTCTAGGCAGGGACAGAGAGAATCCACAGGAGGGTCCGATGGGTCGACCAGCCTGAATGTGGACATTTTTGATTGTATTTTGTTTTCTGAGGTTTTCATGTGTATTCAATTGCATCATAGCTTAAAATGCATTGATAAAGATTTATAAATTGATCTGGAGTACTTAGGTGGTTGCCTGGGGCAGAGGGGCCGTGAGAGAATTTTCCTGTCTTGATTGATTGATGGATATTTGGAATGAAAGCTGCCAGACAGGTTTTTCGCTCTTACACCCCATAACAATTTATTTACACTCCATAACAATTTATTTACACTCCATAACAATTTATTTACACTCCATAACAATTTATTTACACTCCATACAAAAATGTGTCTATATAAAAATGTGTTTACTCTCCATAAATTTTGGTTTATTGCTAAAGTTACTCAAGAACAAAAATGGTTATTTGTCATAATCCTATTCTTTTTGTTTTCGAGACTTAATTAGACTCGAAGGGGGGAAATATGTAGTATCTGAAAGTCTATGATTTTGCTGACGTTTGCAAATGGTGTGATAGATGAACTTTACTCTGCTTTGCTGAAACATCTGGAAAGCATTACTACATAGGCTTCTTGGAATAGAGGACATTTGGAGATATGGAGAGGCCAGGGATTGGTCTATCAAAAACCACCCATCTTATGTTACATAGGATATAAATACCATGTTTTGAACAAAGGATGGAGAGAATAACATATTAGAGATTGGGTCAGTTGTTCTCCGGATTTCTGCAGGAGACTGTAAATTGATACTGTAATCTTTGATGTAATAAACCATTATAATCAAGGACAGTGTCAGCGGATTTCTTGTCTACACAGCATATCAGCATCGTTGTCTAGACACCACAAAGGAGATGCATTCTGTCTCCTAGAGATGAACGTACTTTGATGCGAAAAGTGCAACTCAATCCCAGAACAACAGCAAACGACCTTGTGAAGATGCTGGAGGAAACAGGTACAAAAGTATCTATATCCACAGTAAAACAAGTCCTATATCGACATAACCTGAAAGGCCGCTCAGCAAGGAAGAAGCCACTGCTCCAAAACTGCCATAAAAAAGCCACACTATGGTTTGCAACTGCACATGGGGTCAAATATCGTACTTTTTGGAGAATTGTCCTCTGGTCTGATGAAACAAAAATAGAACTGTTTTGCCTTAATGACCATCGTTATGTTTGGAGGAAAAAGGGGGTTGCTTGCAAGCCGAAGAACACCATCCCAACCGTGAAGCACGGGGGTGGCAGCATCATGCTGTGGGGGTGCTTTGTTGCAGGAGGGACTGGTGCACTTCACAAAATAGATGGCATCATGAGGAAGGAAAATTATGTGGATATATTGAAGCAACATCTCAAGACATCAGTCAGGAAGTTAAAGCATGGTCGCAAATGGGTCTTCCAAATGGACAATGATCACAAGCATACTTCCAAAGTTGTGGCAAAATGGCTTAAGGAAAACAAAGTCAAGGTATTGGAGTGGCCATCACAAAGCCCTGACCTCAATCCTATAGAAAATGTGTGGGCAGAACTGAAAAAGCGTGTGCGAGCAAGGAGGCCTACAAACCTGACTCAGTTACACTAGCTCTGTCAGGAGGAATGGGCCAAAATTCACCCAACTTATTGTGGGAAGCTTGTGGAAGTTTACCCGAAACGTTTGACCCAAGTTAAACAATTTAACAGCAACGCTATCAAATACTAATTGAGTGTATGTAAACTTCTGACCCACTAGGAATGTGATGAAAGAAATAAAAGCTGAAATAAATCATTCTCTCTACTATTATTTTGACTTTTCACATTCTTAAAATAAAGTGGTGATCCTAACTGACCTAAGACAGGGAACTTTTACTAGGATCAAATGTCTGGAATTGTGAAAAACTGAGTTTAAATGTATTTGGCTAAGGTGTATGTAAACTTCCGACTTCAACTGTACATCGTTATGTTTTTTGGGTTCGAAACTGTTCAGAACTTTATTTTGCTAGTCGGAACAGTGGAACGGAACAGAAAAAATTATGGTTCTGTTCAGAACTAAACGATTGGAAAATCATTTCGGTTCCAACCCCTGAGAGTTATGGAGGCAAGGGCTGTATAGTTTTAACAATGTTTTGAGGCTATACAGTGTTTGTTTACATTTACATTGTTTACAAACATTGGAGTAAAACAAGCATATATTTTGGGTTCTGATAATTATGACAGTTGAACATAGCTCAGGAGGCATTTATAAGTGTCACAAAGCTGATGTGGATGCGGTGTAGGAGTCAGGCGCAGGACACAGAAGCTCAGTCAAAACGACTTGACTAGTTCACCACGACAATGCAAAAATAACGGGCCACGAACACAGGAGGCGAGCGATTACGCAAACAGTGCATAAATACACTAACAACAAAATACAATGTACACCAACGGACAGGCGGACAACAACACACAACTGCAAACAAAACCAAAGGAAACTTATAGGTGACATAATCAATACATAAGACGAAACAGGTGCACCAACAAGACAAAACCAAACAAACATAGAGAACATCAAGCGGTAGTAGCTAGTACTCCGGGGACGACGAACGCCGAAGCCTGCCCGAACAAGGAGGAGGAGCAGTCTCGGCGGAATTCGTGACAGTTCCCCACCCTTGACGCGCGGCTCCAGCTGTGCGCTGACCCTGGCCTCGGGGACGGCCAGGAGGACGTGGAGCAGGGCGCGTAGGATGACTACGGTGGAACTCAGTCAGGAGGGATGGATCTAAAACGTCCCTCCTAGGCACCCAGCACCGTTCCTCCGGACCGTACCCCTCCCACTCCACGAGATATTGTAGACCCCCCATCCGACGTCTCGAATCCACGATGGACCGGACTGAGTACGCCGGAGCCCCCTCGATGTCCAGTGGGGGCGGGGGAGTCTCTCTTATCTCACTGTCCTGGAGTGGACCAGCTACCACCGGCCTGAGGAGAGACACATGGAACGAGGGGTTAATGTGATAATCATTAGGCAGTTGTAACTTGTAGCATACCTCATTCAGTCTCCTCAGGACTTTAAATGGCCCCACAAACCGCCGACCCAGCTTCCGGCAGGGCAGGCGAAGGGGCAGGTTTCGAGTCGAGAGCCAGACTCGATCTCCAGGTGCGTATACTGGACCCTCACTGCGGTGGAGATCGGCGCTCGCCTTCTGCCGACGGATGGCCCGCTGCAGATGGACGTGTGCAGCGTTCCACGTCTCCTCCAAGCGCCGAAACCACTCATCCACCGCAGGAGCCTCGATCTGGCTCTGATGCCATGGTGCCAGAACCGGCTGATACCCTAACACACACTGGAAAGGGGTCAGGTTAGTAGAGGAGTGGCGAAGAGAGTTCTGAGCCATCTCTGCCCAGGGGATATACCCCGACCACTCCTCCTGCCGGCCCTGGCAATATGATCTCAGAAACCTACCCACATCCTGGTTCACTCTCTCCACCTGTCCATTACTCTCAGGGTGGAACCCCGAGGTAAGGCTAACCGAGACCCCCAAACGTTCCATGAACGCCCTCCAGACTCTAGAGGTGATTTGGGGACCCCGATCAGACACTATATCCTCGGGAACCCCGTAGTGCCGGAAGACGTGGGTAAACAAAGCCTCAGCAGTCTGTAGGGCAGTAGGGAGACCCGGCATTGGGATGAGACGACAGGCCTTAGAGAACCGATCCACAACGACCAGAATAGTGGTATTCCCCTGAGAGGGGGGAAGGTCCGTTACAAAGTCCACCGAGAGGTGAGACCACGGCCGTTGTGGAACGGGCAGGGGTTGTAACTTCCCCCTGGGCAGATGTCTAGGCGCCTTACACTGTGCGCACACCGAGCAGGAGGAGACATAAACCCTCACGTCCCTAGCCAATGTTGGCCACCAGTACTTAACACTAAGGCAGTGCACTGTCCGGCCAATACCTGGATGTCCAGAGGAGGGTGACGTATGAGCCCAATAAATTAGACGATCGCGGACCTCGAGCGGCACGTACGTCCGACCCACTGGACACTCTGGGGGAGTAGGGTCGGTGCGTAACGCCCGCTCAATTTCCGCATCGACCTCCCATACCACCGGTGCCACCAGACAAGACTCCGGCAGTATGGGAGTGGGCTCAATGGACCTCTCCTCTGTGTCATACCGCCTGGACAGGGCGTCTGCCTTACCGTTCTGGGACCCTGGGATGTAGGTTATCTTAAACACGAACCGGGTCAGAAACATGTTCCACCTAGCCTGACGAGGGTTCAATCTCCTAGCTGCCCGGATGTACTCCAGGTTACGGTGATCAGTCAGAATGAGAAAAGGGTGTTGAGCCCCCTCAAGCCAATGCCTCCACACCTTTAGAGCTTGAACCACGGCTAACAGCTCCCTGTCCCCTACGTCATAATTCCGTTCCGCCGGGCTGAGCTTCTTAGAATAAAAAGCGCAGGGACGGAGCTTAGGAGGCGTGCCTGAGCGTTGCGACAGCACTGCCCCAATACCGGCCTCTGACGCGTCCACCTCTACCGATGACCCAAGAAGGAGATGGACTCCTGGAAAAACAGACATTTCTCTGCCTTGACATACAAGTCATGCTCCAACAGCCTACCCAACACTCGGCGCACCAGGGCTACATGCTCGGCTTGTGTAGAAGAGTACACTAGGATGTCGTCAATGTATGGCATGACGAGATACTCACAATGACCCGAGGTGGTACTAAATGCTGTCTTCCATTCATCTCCCTCCCTAATGCGCACCAAGTTGTAGGCGCTCCTGAGGTCCAGTTTTGTGAAGAAACGCGCCCCGCGTAATGATTCCGTCATACTCGCAATCAGAGGAAGAGGATAACTGTATTTAACAGTAATCTGATTGAGACTACGATAATCAATACACGGGCGCAACCCTCCATCCTTCTTCTTCACAAAAAAGAAACTCGAGGACGCAGGGGAAGTGGAGGACCGTATGTATCCTTGTCTCAGGGACTCAGCTATATATGTCTCCATAGCCGCCGTCTCCTCTTGAGACAGAGGATACACATGGCTCCGCGGAAGTGCCGCACCTGCCTGGAGGTTTATCGCACAATCTCCCTGTCGATGAGGTGGCAATCGCGTCGCCCTAGTCTTGCTAAACACTAGTGCCAAATCCTCATACTCGGGGGGAATGTGCGTTGCGGGCACTTGGTTCGGACTCTCCACGTGGTCGCCCCCACGGAAACACCTAGACATCGCCCAACACACTGGTCAGACCACTCCTTGAGAGCCCTCTGTTGCCACGAAATGGTGGGGTCATGGGCGATTAACCAAGGAAGCCCCAGCACCACGGGATACGCAGGAGAGTCGATCAGGTACAACTGAATGAACTCCTCATGACCCCCCTTCGTCTTCATCTTTAGTGGTGCTGTGACCTCCCTAATCAACCCAGATCACAACGGACGGCTATCTAGGGCATGGACAGGGAAGGGTGCATCAACGGGCAGGAGGGGAATCCCTAACTTAGCACAACATTTCCGATCAATAAAATTCCCAGCTGCGACTGAATCGACTAGCGCCTTATGCTGGGAATGAGATGCAACCTGAGGGAATACCACAGGTATACACAAGTGAACAACAGAGAGCTCTGGGTGAGTGGGGCGCCTACTCACCTGGAATGACTCCCCAGTGCGCGACCTGTTGCCCCGACTCCCTGGAGACCCTCCCCAGCACCTAGCCGCAGTGTGTCCTCCACGGCCACAGTTGGTGCAGGGGACGGCCCCCCTCGGGTTCTCTCTCCTCCTCTCTCTAGCGCCAGCACCCCCGAGCTCCATAGGGCTCGGCTCGGAGGTGCTGGGGGATGAAATGGACGGCCCCAACTCGGGACGTCCGCGGGTGGCCAGCAGGGTATCCAGACGGATGGACATGTCCACCAGCTGGTCGAAGGATAGATTGGTGTCCCTGCAGGCCAGCTCTCGTCGAACGTCCTCACGCAGGCTACACCGATAATGGTCGATGAATGGTCTCATTCCACCCCGCATCCGCCGCTAGAGTCCGGAAGTCCAGGGCGAACTCCTGTGCGCTCCTCGTCCCCTGTCGGAGGTGGAACAGACGCTCCCCCGCCGCTTTACCCTCAGGAGGGTGATCGAAAACAGCCCTGAAGCGGCGGGAGAACTCCGCGTAGCTGATCTCCGCATAGTCTATTCCCCTCCATTCGGCGTTGGCCCACTCCAACGCCTTGCCGGAGAGACAGGAGATGAGGGCGGAAACGCTCTCGTATCCCGAGGGCGCCGGGTGTATGGTGGCCAGGTAGAGTTCCACCTGAAGGAGGAACCCCTGACACCCGGCTGTGGTGCCATCATACGCCCTCGGGAGCGAGAGCCGAATCCCACGGGACTCCGGAGCTGGTATGGTGGGGCTGGCCGATGGTGGTGGTAAGGTAGGAGGAGGTGTGGGCACGCCTCCCCTTTCCCATCGGCGCAGGGTGTTCATCACCTCCTGCATGGCGGAGCCGAGTTGCTGGATCCTGGCGTCCTGGCAGCTGATCCGATCCTCCAGCGACTCTGTCGCCGCCGCTGCTCCTGCTGACTCCATAGTATGGTGTGTTGTTCTGTCACAAAGCTGATGTGGATGCGGTGTAGGAGTCAGGCGCAGGACACAGAAGCTCAGTCAAAACGACTTTACTAGCTCACCACGACAATGCAAAAATAACGGGCCTCGAACACAGGAGGCGAGCGATTACGCAAACAGTGCGTAAATACACTAACAACAAAATACAATGTACACCAACGGACAGGCGGACAACAACACACAACTGCAAACAAAACCAAAGGAAACTTATAGGTGACATAATCAATACATAAGACGAAACAGGTGCACCAACAAGACAAAACCAAACAAACATAGAGAACATCAAGCGGTAGTAGCTAGTACTCCGGGGACGACGAACGCCGAAGCCTGCCCGAACAAGGAGGAGGAGCAGTCTCGGCGGAATTCGTGACAATAAGTTATATTCTTCAAAAATCAATGGGTATATCATGGTATTCCATACCAAAAAATGGATGTAGCAACTGTGGACTGTAGCTTTAAAATACAGTGCATTTATGTAAAATATAAGAACTATTAATTTGGAAAATGTATAATTGGTGTAGCTCTGTGGATACCAATATCCATGTGAGCCTCCCAGGACCATGTTGCCCAGGGTTAATAATATAAATTGTAGATTAATAATATTACATTGTATTGTGTTACAACTTATTCCATGGATCCCTTGGCCAACATTTATTTAATCTGTTGTTGTATATATAAATATATATACAACAACAGATTAAATAAATATATATATATATATATATATATATATATATATATATATATATATATATATATATATTTTTTTTTTAGATCTGGCCGCAGACCCCTTGAAGTACCCCCAGGGGTCCGCTGACCCCACTTTGAGAACCCCTGCATTAGGCCAGTAATGCCATCATACTGTAGGCCTATGGCTGCATTGGTGATGCATGCCATTATGATAAACTGCAAAATGGGTTCACAATTCACAGGAGGCTGGAACGGAGCAAATGGAATGGCATCAAACACCTGGAAACCCTGTGTTGATACTATTCTACTAATTCCGCTCCAGTCATTACCACAAGCCCGTTTTCCCCAAATAAGGTACCAACAACCTCCTGTGGTTCACATGGCTGATATCTTGAGACAGAGTGACAATCAAATTAAACAGATTGGAGAGCTCACAACTGGACAAAAAGGTCATGTTTGTTTGAGAAAGCAACACAGAAACAGAGACAAATTAGACACAGATCCCCTTCACCCCATTTTATTGCAGAATTGTGATCTGTGATTAATTAACATTGACACTAGTTCATCTTGAATAATAGTTTTATGTTAACAATTAAAACAAATATAAACACTTCAATGAATCAACATTGAACGAATCAACATATAATTTCTAAATGTACAAATTAGCTAACTTGTTTGTAAATATTAGACATCTTAGTAAGTAGGCTATTATTACTAAAGCATCATTTCAGGTGAACAAAAATGTTTCCATACCAGAGGTGGTCAACCTTGCTCCACTCCCTGATCTACTGGGTGAGCAGACCACTATTCCAGCCCAGCAATAATACACATGATTATCAACCCATTCAAATCAAATCAAATCAAATGTTATTTGTCACATGCGCCGAGTACAACAGGTGTAGACCTTACAGTGAAATGCTTACTTACAAGCCCTTAACCAACAATGCAGTTTTAAGAAAGAATACCCCAAAAAATCACACAAATCACACGACAAGTACCGAGTCAATGTGCGGGGGCACCGGTTAGTCGAGGTAATTGAGGTAATATTTACATGTAGGTACAGTTATTAAAGTGACTATGCATAGATAATAACCAGAACAGCAGCAGTGTAAAAGGGGGGGGCAATACAAATAGTCTGGGTAGCCATTTAATTAGATGTTCAGGAGTCTTATGGCTTGGGGGTAGAAGCTGTTTAGAAGCCTCTTGGACCTAGACTTGGCGCTCCGGTACCGCTTGCCGTGCGGTAGCAGAGAGAACAGTTTATGACTAGGGTGGCTGGAATCTTTGACAATTTTTAGGGCCTTTCTCTGACACCGCCTGGTATAGAGGTCCTGGATGACAGGAAGCTTGGCCCCAGTGATGTACTGGGCCGTACGCACTACCCTCTGTAGTGCCTTGCGGTCGGAGGCCAAGCAGTTGCCATACCAGGCAGTGATGCAACCAGTCAGGATGCTCTCAATGGTGCAGCTGTAGAACCTTTTGAGGATCTGAGGACCCATGCCAAATCTTTTCAGTCTCCTTAGGGGGAATAGGTTTTGTTGTGTCCTCTTCACGACTGTCTTGGTGTGCTTGGACCATGTTAGTTTGTTGGTCATGTGGACACCAACGAACTTGAAGCTCTCAACCTGCTCTACTACAGCCCTGTCGATGAGAATGGGGGCGTGCTTGGTCCTAGTCTTTTTCCCGTAGTCCACCATCATCTCCTTTGTCTTGATCACGTTGAGGGAGAGGTTGTTGTCCTGGCACCACACGGCCAGGTCTCTGACCTCCTTCCTGTAGGCTGTCTCGTCGTTGTCGGTGATCAGGCCTACCACTGTTGTGTCATCGGCAAACTTAATGATGGTGTTGGAGTCGTGCCTGGCCATGCAGTCATGAGTGAACAGGGAGTACAGGAGGGGACTGAGCACGCACCCCTGAGGGACCCCCGTGTTGAGGATCAGCGTGGTGGATGTGTTGTTACCTACCCTTACCACCTGGGGGCGGCCCGTCAGGAAGTCCAGGAACCAGTTGCAGAGGGAGGTGTTTAGTTCCAGGGTCCTTAGCTTAGTGATGAGCTTTGAGGGCACTATGGTGTTGAATGCTGAGCTGTAGTCAATTAATAGCATTCTCACATAGGTGTTCCTTTTGTCCAGGTGTGAAAGTGCAGTGTGGAGCGCAATAGAGATTGCATCATCTGTGGATCTGTTGTGGCGGTATGCAAATTGGAGTGGGGTTTCTGGGATAATGGTGTTGATGTGAGCCATGACCAGCCTTTCAAAGCACTTCATGGCTACAGACGTGAGTGCTATGGGTCGGTAGTCATTTAGGCAGGTTACCTTAGTGTTCTTGGGCACAGGGACTATGGTGGTCTGCTTGAAACATGTTGGTATTACAGACACAGACAGGGAGAGGTTGAAAATGTCAGTGAAGACAATTGCCAGTTGGTCAGCGCATGCTCGGAGTACACGTCCTGGTAATCCGTCTGGCCCTGCGGCCTTGTGAACGTTTCAGTGTTACTTGCCTCAAAGCGAGCATAGAAGTAATTTAGCTTGTCTGGTAGGCTCGTGTCACTGGGAAGCTCGCGGCTGTGCTTCCCTTTGTAGTCTATAATAATTTGCAAGCCCTGCCACATCCGACATTTTCCATGTTATCTACAAATGCATTTGGAGCATGTGTTTTTAATTTACAATGATAAATAGGCCTACATCAAGATAACAAGCTAATATGAAATTAGCTAGCTAATGATATTTCACTTAGCTATAGAGTATGTGTATGTTAAGTTGGCTAGCTAGCTAGCTAGCAGCTCATTAGCCTACACACAGTGGCCTGCTTTAGCTCGTGGGCAATCTTTGGAGCGAAGCGTTGTCAAGTGGGCCATAATGATCAGCCAGTCATATAAAAGATTTCCAAGATCCAGAGTTTTTTCTTCCAGAAGAAAGCCTTTTACTTTAGAATACAGCATCCTCATCAAATCAATCGATCATAATAAATGTGGGCATATTAACCAAGGCCCATAGCTGCTGTCAGCTATCAGAGAGCTTTTAGAGACCTAATGTATTCTCATGGTCAGATATTACAGTTAGGCTCAGATATTACAATAATGTTATTCACTATTGAATCCACTAGGTGGCATAACCAATCTTTTGTTTCATGTACCCTGCACCTAAACATTTGCAGGATGTGTGCACACTGCCTCGAACTGGGGGAGAATCTCAATATCGTTCTCCTCGCCTCCTTCTCAAAACCCATTGGATGAGAAAGCCAGAGGTCCCTCCCCTCTGATCTTCTCCTCCTCCAATGGGTTTTGAGAAGTAGGCGAGGAGAGATAAGAGAGGACGCGAAAAGTATGAAATTGAGATTATCCCTGGGTTTTGACTAGGGCCTTTAATCAATTAGATTTGCTCACCTCCTGCGTCTTCTCTCCTCCGTCCTCTCTCACCTCCTTTTGAAAAAGGTAATCGAGGAGAGTGAACATGGATGGAAATGCGCTTGCTTGAAATGAGACGGTACTTCTCCACTTGCGTGTCATTAGGCAAATTATGTTTACAGGGATGGATCCCAAAATAATTTTGTAAAGCGCTCAAAACAAATTAAATTAGTTGTGCAAGACATTTTATAGATAAAAACAATAGGTAGCACATTGTTTTTAAAGGTGTGCATGTTTTTCTCCTCTGACAAAACAAAAGCTGATTCAAAGGCGGCAGATTTCAAAACTCTTCCGTGGTAGGGTACACATGAGTATGCTCGATGAAAGGTGGCTATCGAGGAGGGAAGGACACTCTTCCATTTGCCTACTAACAAATTTACACACTCCTCGACCGCTCGACCGCTTATCGGTTTCCGGGTCACGGAGGAGTGAGGACGGAGGAGAGAGGACGGAGGACGGTCTTTTGTCCAAATGAGAAAACCCCTAGGTGGTATACAGTTACAACCGGAAGGTTAAGATAACTTTTCCTTGCAGGTTAGAAGAACTTACGCAGCAGGTTAGGATAATTAATGTATCAGGTTAGGAGAATTAGGTTATGGTTCCAAAAAGGGTTAGGGTTAGCTAAAATGCTCTCCTAACCTGCAACTGTCAACATGGGGAAGATCTCAATTGCATACTCCTCACATCCTCTATCCTCCTTTCCTTCTCAAAACCCATTGGAGGAGAAGGTCCTCTGGCTTTCTCATCCAATGGGTTTTGAGAAGGAGAAGAGGATTGAAGAGAGGCACAAGGAGTATGCAAATGAGATCTTCCTATGGTCTTTTTATATATATATATATGCCATTTAGCAGACGCTTTTATCCAAAGCGACTTACAGTCATGCGTGCATACATTTTTGTGTATGGGTGGTCCCGGGGATCGAACCCACTACCTTGGCGTTACAAGCGCCGTGCTCTACCAGCTGAGCTACAGAGGACCACCTTATGCTGCATTTACATGTTCATCTGAGCTTCCTATTTCCTAGTGATGTTGGAAATACAACTTCATTTTATTCATGTGCTTTTTGGTCAGACCAATTCTTCAACCAATAAGATTTTAGCTAGCTTAATAAGCTAGCTAACATTGCTTATAATAAAGTTAGCTAGCTTGCTTAAAATGTACAATATGTGTTCAAACAAGCTACATTAGCCTAACCATATTGTAGTTATCAAAAACAGATTTGTTGTCATCTTTTGGTTGAAAAGGTAAAAGTTCAGTGGAGAAACGTCACAACTCGGCAACTCGGGCAACAACATTTTCTCAGAGTTTCCCACTTGTAATTCCGACTTGGAGGGTCTTTCAAGTAAAATGTCCCACTCAGAACTTCCGATAACTCCGATAGCACGTCAACGCAGCATTACACATCCCATGATGTGTTTATGGGTCCACACTTCCTTCACGGGCCACTGATAATAACACCTGCATCTTAATTATACTGGCCAACAGACTAGGCCTACCAGATCTAGATTTGCCCTTTACATTTCTATTCTTTATTACTCCTCATTGTCTATGGTGGTGGCAGTTTGGAGGTCTGGGGCATATTACAAATATTTGGTCATACTTTTTAAAAGCCATAGGCCTTTTTAATGGCAGATTATTTGCCAATACCAGTGGTATCAGCAGTCAGTAGCAGGTTTACACAACTTCCTCACCCTCTATCATTCATCTCACAAGTCAGGCTGGGGCAGGTCACCTATAGGTCACCTATAAGTCACCCGTAACTGGTCTCAGCTTGACTGAAATGCGAGAAGCAAAACAACAACCTGTTTAATAAAGTGAATGATATCCTGACTGTAGGAAATCACTCTGGGAGTTTGTTACGTGTCCTCAAACATTCAACATTATCATCCGGACACTGAACCAACACACAGATCACAATCAAGTGATGTTGTGATCGGATGGCCAGTGGGCTACGGACTCAGACCATTGTGAGTAAAAACAGGTAATTTATCATTTGGTCGGGCAGGTATGGTTACAGTGCAATTGTCTTCTGTTTACACTGACCATTAGGCTTTGACACTTCCTCATACACTACGCTAAAGGTTGTTGCCCCTAACCACAGATCTAGGATCAGGTTCATTAAACATTAAATGTTGGAAAAAATATCTGACCCTATTTAATTTCAGTGGTTTCGAGCAAATACTAACTCTCAGGCTATACACCACTTGGAGGTGGAGAACTCCCAGGCAGCCACTTCCTCATACCAGCAGTACTCTCCCTCTTTAGATGGATTTTAAAGCTGATCTGCAAATGATCTATATATCGTACAATGGAAAAGTACACAACATGGCTGTAGAAGAAAGGGGCAAGTGTCTTGGTGTTTTTTTTAAAGGAGGTCCATATTCCCATGTTTCTTCTTCCTCTAACTCTAAACCACACAACATTTCAGTATTCTGATCTTCTTTTTTATTTTTTATTTTTTCACCTTTATTTAACCAGGTAAGCCAGTTGAGAACAAGTTCTCATTTACAACTGCGACCTGGCCAACATAAAGCAAAGCAGTGCGATAAAAACAACAACAACACAGAGTTACACATGGGATAAACAAAACATACAGTCAATAACACAATAGAAAATCTATATACAGTGTGTGCAAATGTAGTAAGTTATGGATGTAAGGCAATAAATAGGCCATAGTGCAAAATAATTACAATTTAGTATTAACACTGGAGTGATAGATGTGCAGAAGATGATGTGCAAATAGAGATACTGGGGTGCAAATGAGCAAAATAAATAACAATATGGGGATGAGGTAGTTGGGTGGGCTAATTAAAGGTGGGCTAATTACAGATGGGCTGTGTACAGGTGCAGTGATCGGTAAGCTGCTCTGACAACTGATGCTTAAAGTTAGTGAGGGAGATAAGAGTCTCCAGCTTCAGAGATTTTTGCAGTTCGTTCCAGTCATTAGCAGCAGAGAACTGGAAGGAATGGCAGCCAAAGGAGGTGTTGGCTTTGGGGATGACCAGTAAGATATACCTGCTGTAGCGCATACTACGGATGGGTGTTGCTATGGTGACCAATGAGCTAAGATAAGGCGGGGATTTGCCTAGCAGTGATTTATAGATGACCTGGAGCCAGTGGGTTTGGCGACTAATATGTAGTGAGGGCCAGCCAACGAGAGTGTACAGGTGGGTAGTATATGGGGCTTTGGTGACAAAACGGATGGCACTGTGATAGACTACATCCAATTTGCTGAGTAGAGTGTTGGAGGCTATTTTGTAAATGACATCGCCGAAGTCAAGGATCGGTAGGATAGTCAGTTTTACGAGGGCATGTTTGGCAGCATGAGTGAAGGAGGCTTTGTTGCGAAATAGGAAGCCGATTCTAGATTTAACTTTGGATTGGAGATGCTTAATGTGAGTCTGGAAGGAGAGTTTACGGTCTAACCAGACACCTAGGTATTTGTAGTTGTCCACATATTCTTAGTCAGACCCGCCGAGAGTAGTGATTCTAGTCGGGCGGGCGGGTGCAAGCAGCGTTCGATTGAAGAGCATGCATTTAGTTTTACTAGCGTTTAAGAGCAGTTGGAGGCTACGGAAGGAGTGTTGTATGGCATTGAAGCTCGATTGGAGGTTTGTTAACACAGTGTCCAATGAAGGGCCAGATGTATACAAAATGGTGTCGTCTGCGTAGAGGTGGATCTGAGAGTCACCAGCAGCAAGAGCGACATAATTGATATACACCGAGAATAGAGTCGGCCCGAGAATTGAACCCTGTGGCACCCCCATAGAGACTGCCAGAGGTCCAGACAACAGGCCCTCCGATTTGACACATTGAACTCTATCTGAGAAGTAGTTGGTGAACCAGGCGAGGCAGTCATTTGAGAAACAAAGGCTATTTAGTCTGCCGATAAGAATGCAGTGATTGACAGAGTCGAAAGCCTTGGCCAGGTCGATGAAGACGGCTGCAGCTTTTTCAGAACATCAGCTATCTGAATTTGGTTGAAGGAGAAGCGGGCAGGGGTTCAGCACCTCACACATACCAAACAGCTTTTACAGATGTAGGATCTTAATTTGATCACTCTTTTGTTGCAGGAAATGCAAACTTGTAGTGCATTTTAGTTTTTAAAAGGCTTCTAAAGTTTGTAATTTCCACTTTGAAATGTCAGACTTGATTTGCCCTAACAAAAAATGTATCAACCGCTACAAAAATATCCATTAATTATAATCCACATAATAATTCTCATTTCCTGTTGCTGCAGGATTATTTTATTGCTGTAGCAGACTGGCTCAAATTAAGATCCTACATCTATAAATCAAACCAAAGCCCTTCAGTTCATTGTCTGCAGAGACAGAACAACCCTAAACCTGTCTTTAAGAGTCGAGGGAGACCCTGAAGGGATCTGATTTATACCTGTCCACAGCTTTACCAAACATGTTTCTTCTGTCCATCCCCAGTGTTTGGCCAGAAAAAAATCTATTTGATTTTAATTGACCCAGTGAGTCTAGATAACACTGACCTGCTTGTTTATCTCCCTGGCAAGCCTTTTGCTGCTTCTCACACCTGTAAAACAGCAAAGTCACTTTAAACACTGCAGAGATGTGATACCAGGTGACACTTTTACTACCCCTACACCACACTGTTGTGTTTTGTAAACACCACTCAGAGGTGTAGTATGGCTACTATAAGGTGTGTTTGAGCTAGTTCAAGTGCGGTGGACAGGCGAGGAGAGTCAACTGAGAGTTTACTTTCTGAATTTATTTGAATGTTCACATGAGATTAAATTAATATGGCCAGAGACAGAAACAGTTCTTTAGAAATTATATAAACTACAACTCTGGTAGGATAAAACGAATTATACAATTCGGAAATGCAATTATTTAGAACTAAGCAATTTCCAGGTAAGATAAAACCTGTATCCTAAATGATTGTGACCAGACAGTGACAGCGGTGCGCGGTGAGCAGTAGGCGGGGTCTACAGAAAAGGGATGATCTATTTTACGCTGCATCTGAAGTTTACAGTTTTGTGTAAATCAGGGTTGAGATAACCAGGACAAGACACTGTCACCTGTTTTCAGGACTTTGGGACTGAATAACTCTCTGCTTCGGTCAAGTAATATTCCTGGAGTTTTATATTGATATATTATTGTCCAGGTTACAATTACGCACCTGAATTGTCGCTCCTAGCGGATACCGTATCTTTTTTTCATTTATTTTTTCTTCACAGTTTGTCTTGGCAATACCATAGCTTCAATGAGGATAAACAGGCAATTGCGCAGGATTGTGCTTATAGCAGCTCTTCTCGACTTCTCTTCCCATGTGAGTGATATTCAAATGTGTTCCAATTCCTCCTAATTATTTGATAATGGATGTGTGTATAGAACATTATCATGAAATGGAAAATGATAGTAGCCTAAACTATAATTGTCGTTTTCTTAACATAAATTCCTCTGAAATTGCAAAATATCATTACTTTTATTTTTACAAGTTTAGTTTAGGCCGAGAGAATGGCATGCAACACATTTTAATAAAGACATATGGTTATAGTATGAAAAATGTATGCACTCACTAACTGTAAGTGCTCTGGATAAGAGCGTCTGCTAAATGACTAAAATGTAAATGTAAAATGTTTATACCCTTTCTAAATCTAAAGAAAAATACTACAGCACAGAATGTGATGCCACTTAAAATCATGTTTGAAGGTGAGGGCCATTCCTCTGGAATGTGACCCGGACTACATTTTACTCCAAGATGAGGAGAGCTGCTTCAAGGATCTGCTCAAGATCAACATCAGCCAGGCTGACTCTCAACAACCAGGCAAGTCAGTCATTCTGTGGGCATCATGTTTTGCCATTAATGTAATCTACACAGAGGAAGAGAAGTTCAATGAGGGGCCAGGAAAACAGCTTAGATAACAGCGCATCCGTACACCACAAATCACCTCCAATGAAGAGGGAGCAGTGATGGAGAGTGATGGAGAGCTTTTGAGGCAGCAGTGAGTCCACTCTGGTATCCAGATCAGCCAAATGGTTCTCTCCTTTGCTATATGTGGAATCTGGTGGTCTTTGTGCCCTGAAAAACACATATCTGTGCTGGGAGCCTGGGGGTCATTAATATGGGAGGAAAAGCAGTGTTCTTTTACCCTTTACTTTAAGGCTAGTAGCATAACACATTGACTTACTGGATTTAGGGTGCTGAAAACCTCATGTTACCATGGTTTCCTGCTGGTAAGAAGGCTGTGAGAAATACAATGCAAGTGGTTGATTAAAGTGGTTAGCACTATCAAACAATTGACAATTCTGATATTCCATTTGGCGAAAGAGTATGATTTGCCCTCTGATTGGCCTTAGGAAGACAACAATTAGATAAAACAGTGGACAGACCAAGAAAAGGGAGATACCTAGTCAGTTATACAACTGAATGCATCTTCCGCATTTAACCCAACTCCTTTGAATCAGAGAGGTGCGGAGGGCTGCCTTAATCGACATCCACAGGGCCCGGGGAACAGTGCCTTGCTCAGGGGAAGAACAACAGATCTTTACCTTGTCAGCTCCTACCCGCCAGGCTACCTGCCGCCCCAAGAGATATAGATAGAGCACCTGTCCTTTTCTCTCTCTTCCACTGTTCCATCAGCCCATATGTCACCTGGGCCTAAGGGCTGCCTAGACAAGCCAAGGTGAAATGACAAACGGATGGTGATTTTAGAAGGGACTTCCTATAACAGTAACAAGACACATATTGTGCTGGCAGCCAAATGTGTCAGGATTTGTGGTATACTGTGAGAGTGATGGAATTGTTCAGCCTCCCTTGTGGAATGAATGAAGAGATAACCTTATAGAATACCAGTATAGTTGGGCAAGGATGGGGAAAGGTTTGACATGTCTTCTTTCCTGTGGGTGACACCCATTATGTCTCATGTAGAGTGCCAAGGTTTGTGGGACTACCTGAACTGCTGGCCTCATGCTGATGTGGGAGAGACCGTGTCACAGCCGTGTCCCAGATTCCTCCGCACCACAGGTATGCCCACACACATTAG